>NC_051120.1:6652175-7007260 GCF_014839805.1 Manduca sexta | reverse complement strand
AAGGTAGTGGTGGGGTATCACACCACTACCTTTCCGACTCAAACTCAAAGCATACCTCAAAAGCACGTAAATTTAGCCCTGTGCCTAATCTCTCTCCTTGTATGTCGGATTGCCGTCTCAATGGACGATACGAGTGAAGCGACAGACAGCACCTATGTATTGCGCACACTTTTGTACACCTCTATCTCCTGCATACTTGGCTGATATTCGTTAATCTTTATTTCCGTCCTTCGGCTAAGAGGAACTGAATTCGATTAAGGTTTGCGCAGAGGCGTGCTCGTCTATCAAGATATTCAATATTACACAACTGAATAACAAAGGAGGCATCGTGAACCTTTGAAAGACTTGTATACACTTTCATATAAACATACCCTTCTTATTTTGTTTCTTCGTCCTGCGTCCGTAACTAGGTGGTTATGTTATGTTCGCCGTTGTTTACGACCCGGCGTTGAGCCGCTCGAAAAGATGGTAAACGTTGGGCGACCACCCGGCATACCAACTAAATCTCTGTGGTGACCATCTTCGGTGCGTTAGGAACGGTAGCGTGAGCCAGCGCTGCCGTCCATCCAAACATAAGCTAATCTGCAAAATAATATATGTAGGATCGAAATTTAATTTCTTATCATTTTGTGAAACGGAACGCACAGATATGGACCGAAGGTAGGTGAAAGGAATAAACTAGTAGAATAAGGTAGGAGGGAAAGCTATAAATTCAATGCTAAGAATAAGTGAGTGGAAGAATGGGAATGAAAAAAAGAAGATTATTGTAAGTACGACGTTAGACTTAAGACAAGTAAATTACGGAAGAAAAAAAAATGTGTATTTGGAAAATCCCCGGTTATTTTGGCATTTATTGAAGACATTCCACATACATAATAACAATGTTGTTAATATAAACCATTCATATATCTTGCATATACGTATATACAGCAAAAATACAGATTAACGATCTATAAACATGGTTGACGGTGGCAAAACAGCATCTTGGTTAAGGCAACTTATTTTACCGCTTATAGTAAAAATAAAATTTTTATCACTAGCATTTGTTCACAGCGTCGCCGGGCAAACCTCTATTGTTAGCGTAGAAACTGGCCTATAGTAGGCCTTATATGTGGTATTATGATTTCTTATTTTTACGCGAATGTTAGACATGAAAATAAAACTAGTATTCGGATTTTATCGCGTTTTTAGACACAGGGTTCACCCTGTGTTATTTGTTTCCCGACGTTAGAGTTCACTCTAACGTCGGGAAAAAAAGAAATGTAAGAACATTTGTTTTATTTCGAAATTGGAGCATTAGTTATTAGATTAAAAAAATCTAACAACTTTATAGTAAAATAAATAAATTATAACTTGTTCGCAACTCACTCAAAAGCTTTTCCCACTTCAAAAGTTCCAAAAAAACTTTACGACGACAGCGATATCTATTTAAAAATCAGATAAAAATACCATTTTTCCCATCAAAGCAAATTAGCCTATGTATTAATCCAGGATATGGTGTGTCCATGAGCCAAATTTCATCTAAATCCGTTCAATTGTTCGGTCAAAAAACATACAAACATTTTAGAAACTTTCGCATTCATTATATGAGTAAAGTTGAGTAATGATTAATTAGTAGTCATTAGTATAGCTGACAATTTGTACTAATCTTTGTGTGAAGTTTGGTCAATAACTTCTAGCACAACAAACTCCAAATGTACGTCACGAACAATATTGTAAGAACCACAAAAATAATCAATTACGTTGAAATGTGTCGCGTAATGCCCAACATAAACTTAATGGCTGTATTGATTGCTCTCTTGGTCACACCTAACGCAGTAAACTGGCGTAAAAGACGCGTATTACTGAGAGCCTGTACTCTAGTGTACTATTAATTTATTTATTGGGGATTTGATGTTGTTTTTTATACTGATTTTGGAAGTCATGACTACTTAACGGCTATGTTTCATAGTTAATGTTTAGGAATTTTTTAACGACGCTACCGCTGCAATCATTTAACACATCCATTATTAAATAACCTTTAGTATTTTTAGGAACAATCCAGATTTTATAGCGGTGGGAGGACCGTGTGAGTGGGAGATACATATCCAAGATGTAATGAGTCCACTTACTTCCCACCTGCATTATACTCAAGCTTGCAACATAAGAACTAAGAGGGTGGGTATTTTTATAGTTCCGCCATAGTATGATAAATATAGATTTTTATCATAGATTTTTTTTACAATCGAAGTGACCCCACTGCACCTGATGGTAAGTATAGCGTGGTCTAATAGAATGTCGACTGATGATTACCCCCCGGCAGTCGAGGTAATTATGCCGGGCTGTAGGATCCGGGCCTACTCAGACTAATCTCGGATCGCGAAACACTCACGTGGGTCACTGTGGCCAATTTTAACACCTTGTGTACCAGCTTAGATTTCTCATTTGAAAACTCTACTTTACCGGGTTAAAAATAACTTTAATTATCCAGTAAGTTAGTCTATCTGGTGCCAAATTCCATTCCAATCCATTCTGCGGATTCTGAGTTTACTTCTAATAAACTTCTTTAGACTTACTTGTAATATTAGCAAAACTAGTGAAATAATAATTTATGGCGAAACGAACAATGTAGTTGTTCGATAAACCATCTACAACCATAAACCATTATTTTAAAGGAAAGATAAACAGTATACAATGAATTTGCGGAATTATCGCTCGTTATAAATTTCATTTAATATTGTATTCAAGCAAGTAGTGCGTGAAATAATCCGAATATGGATAAAATAATCCTTTACAATAATGCAAATTCGCACAATTGAACGACGTATCATTATAACCATATTGATGTATAATTAAAAATGTTAATGAGTGAATTTGTATTCTCATGTCCTTTGTTTATAACTGATATTTGTTTGCAGTCTAGTTTGCATCGGTTTTCTAATTGAAATAACAAATGATTATGACTATAGAAGCGGATATTTTTTAAAATCTTTGCACGGCAAAATGATGGTAAAAACTTAATGGAAACTACAATGTAGTTGTAACAACATCAATTATGTGAGACTGTATTTTCTATAGTCGCTTATGTTGGTCCCCAGAGTTTATCGTATTGCGCGACAGTTACCTTCGGACATGGCTCGTGACTCATCCGAACGACTCACCATAGCAGATTTTTCGCCATATTGTGTAATTACTATTAGTCTGATAGGTACTAAAGTGGGTACACTCGCAGTATTCTAACGTTGTAATGAAACCAAAAGAAAAAGTAACCTTAATTTTTTTATAAATTTTTGTTTTATACTATGGAGAATAGGTAAGTTATATTCTTTGAGGCAGCGCTCTATTATTATAGAGTTAAAAATGTATTGAAATATTGAAAACAATTTGTCAAAATGAATTAAAAATTGTTGTTTGTACAGCGGTATTTTTTTTATTAAATATAATATATCCTGCAATCGTAAAAAAAACGTTTGCAGTATAAAAAAGTCTTTAATGTGGGGAACATCCTTTTACAATACTATGTAGAGGTAAAAGCTTGTCGCGAGATTTACTTTTGTTAAGATCAAGTTACCTAATTATTGTATTATCTACATAAGTGATCTAATCGATGGAGTATTACTGCTTAAAATATCAATTCAAAATCGAATTCAATACATATTCACATTCGCATTTTTTTGTGTAAGATTTTATATAGAAAGGTTATTTTTCCTGCCAGTCTTATCTTTAAAAGTGTAAGTATAAACTCAATTTGAAAGAATCTTACTATTACTGTATACATAAAAAAAAAATCTGTCTAGATAGATTATTTACTAGAAATTTACAACCATATTTCGCTTAGCTCAGAAGCCCGCATTAAATGGCTTTACCCAATTCTCATAGGAGAATAATGTTGCTAACATATAAATAATAATAATAAAATCAGCAATGTATTATATGTTCTACTGCTGGGCACTACATACTTTTATGGTAATAGAGCCCTACATATTTTAGAGATGCTTTTCAGCTTCGGTCTCCCTTTTATGTTAGATAAAAGTGTTTAAAAACGCCTCCCTGACCGAGACGCGAATATTCTAACGTAATAGAAGGTGGACAAGCAAGCAGAATCATTCAATTTAATGTAGTAGAACGCTAGCAGAGTAAATAGGATGATGATACAGTAATTGCCGTAGAAATCTATAGAGTATTTATATAAAAGCTGAAGAGTCCTAATCATATGTAAGTATAGATGTCGAAGTAACTCCGTCTATCTCTCTATTATGCTTTAAGCTAACAAAGTATTTAACTGATTTTATTGAATTTTAGTGCGATGTAAACTTAAATCATAAAGAAGGACATCTAAGGGCTATTTTGATCCCTGGAAAATATAAGGGACTTTTATTCCAGAAAAATTCAATATCTTTTTAATATTTTTAGTACCTTTTATAATTACGTGCCAGACTGAACCAACTATATTAAATTTTTTAGAAGGTATATGAATCAGACATAAAAGGTCTTAAATGCTCGGAGATATTCACAATATTTAAATAATTCTTGTAAAGATTTTAGCGTAAGGAATGTTAACAACTATATTTCCTACAGCATTCGCGAGCATCTAGCTATCATATTCCATAATTGTCTGGATGCAGCCCGTTTATTCTATTATGAACGGTGCCACAGCAGATTGCTAATAGAATTGGGTTGTCCGAGACAGATATAGTGTATGCTATTTGCTGCAAACGTTTATGTAGGACAAATTGTAAAGGCGCATGAGTGAGTTTAAATTAGTAGTAATCAAAGTAAAAGTAGTTTTCGAATCACGGAGCGGACTGAACTGATCGAACTTTATTACAGTCAGGATATTACAAAGAAAAAATAAATAAATCTTGATAGCCACAATTATATAAATGTATATTTTATTTTGAATCCAATGACTCCCGAGATACAGTTAACACTAGTTCGGGAACACGTTTTTAACCACGCTCTTAAGCGATGCCTTATAAATATCAGTAGCAATACAAGCCAATGGTATTGCAATACAAAACACAATACAAAATTTGTTAGTTGTTTTATTAAATATGTTAGAATTTAATCTAAGTTGTTTCTAAAATAGGAAATTTCCGTTCGAAAGTCAAATAGTTCCAAAAATCTAGAATTTATGTAGTCAGCGCATTTCTTTTGTATTTATGCTGCTCAGCATATTAACGAGTTCATAAACGCTCCTTTCTTTAGTATTTAAATGGAATAAAGTTGAAAACTGGATTGGCAGTTGGCACGGACCGTTGACACTAAAACTTTGACGTTCTTTAAAAATACCAATGGTCTCTAAATGTAATCGCATCTTGGGAATTCTGAAGAATTTAAATGGCCTACTTGAGGGACTTTGGGAAACCTATTTGCCATTAATTTTTCTACGCTGAAAGCAAATATTTACTGAGATGTCCCTGTGGGGCTTTGCGACTCAATAGTACAAATATTATTATTTTCATTGCGGTATTGATGTTGCATGGAGGTTGTTTATAAAGCTTTATCTGTTTTATTGTGTTAGAGCGGGATTGATATTGACTTAACTTCGCGTGATTGGATTCTATGATAGTGAATGAATAATGAATGATTTGAACGAATTGACATAATTGAATGAATGAAATGAAAGTTTGACATAATTATTGCAACTGTTTGTCACAAGTAAAATATTAAAAGATAAAACATACATCTCGGCCTTTTGGCTAAGATCAAAGTGTAGTAAACTTGTCAACTTCCATAACATTGTAATATTTTAGTTGAACTTTTAAATTATGGTACCGAATTAAAGAAACATATTTTTAATTTTAGTTACTTTAACTATAAATATTTTTTTTATCCATACATATATTATTTATTATAACTTTTGAGTATTTAGACAGACATTCTATATTATCTTACTATATCTATATCTTACTTTTACTTTTAAATTTGTAATATTATAAATATGTAAATTTATAAAAGTATTTGAATGTTTGTATGTTTGTTAGAGGTAAACACAGAAATGATGAAACGGATCTGTATGAAATTTGGCAGATGGATAGACCATATCCTGAATTAACACATAAGATACTTTTTATCCTGGGAATTTGCTTTCATGGAAAATATTGGACATTTTTGATCGGATTAATTGCATAGATGGCGCTAGCGTCCTCAGGCGACGCTATAAATCGCCATAATGTTCAAATACATTAGTAGCGAGAAAGGCTTTTCACGCGAGCAAAGCCGCAAATAACACCTAGCTACAAATAATATAATTAACATCGCAATTGGAGAAATTTAAAGAAACTACGTTTTTTAAGTAGTCATCAAACGATTTGACAATAAAGTTTTATATCAGACATAAATCCAAACATTTACGCAACACTTGCAGTAATTGGCTATGAAATTTGGATGACGTCTGCAATGCGTCTGGTCCTACAAATGGAGAACATTCATCCAGCTTAGGAATTCTGGAGATAACAATATTTTTCTTCCCCGGCGCGGTTAGAGCAAAAATATTTCACAATATTAATAAAAGTTTCGCATGTAAAACACTGTTTCAATTTTCTTTATAGCTTCGTGTTTTTTATTAATTTTATAAGAATAGGCAAGTCCATATTCTATGCTTTTACGATATTTGTTTATTAGTTTTAGTATAAAAATAATATTATGAAAAGTACGATGAATCATACGACTGCAGTGGTCTCGGATTCAACCTCCAGGTCAGGCAGTGTTATTAGGTTTTTTCTACTCAGCTTGATCTAGTGTTCGATATGACGATAGTTTCGCCCGCTATCACATTATGGGTCGGAATACCCACAGCGGAAAGTGTGTGCACCGGTTGCGTTTCTCTGCCTACCCCTTCGGGGATACAATACGTCAGTGTGCATACGATCAAGCATCACGTGAATTGCAGTCAATGATACATTAATAGTTTTGGAAGTATTTTCACTAGTCATAAAGGAAGTGAGATGTAGAAAGAAAATATTAGATCGGTACTTACCAAATATTATGGTAATAAATATGATTATAATCATATTTAACATAATCTAATTTATAATGTCTGTCTTAATGGCGTAGTTGTATTGCGGTCTTTGCGAAGCTAAGGTCTTGTCATTCGCCGAGTCGGGTGAAGTGATATTGGACTTTCTGCTCAATATCAGTACGGACACTGGAATCTATGTTCGATATGGCGATAGGCATGCTCCATATTACCTCATGGGACGGAATAGACATGGCAAAAGGATGGTGAACTAGCGGCAGCTCTGTCTAACCCTTCTGGAGAATAAGCGTAAAGTGTGTGTTTAAATAATGGTCTAATTTTGAGAAAGACTTAAATTACTACAAAGTAGGAGAATTGAAGCTCACACTATATGGAAGCATATATCACGTGATAAAGGATATATTATATAATAAGTCTTCACAAACAATAGCAATAGCAAGGCCATTACTGGACTCAATTAATTACAATGTAGCTGTTCAGTGGCTTCTAGATAATTACGTCACTGACCTTCGGAAACACCCTATTGTCATACAATATTATGGTAAAGCGGTATTTACTAGAAATACCATTAATTTTGATAAGCGTTGTGGTTTTTGGTTTTGGGTGAGAATTTGGATCATGTGCATGATTGAAATTGTATTTTCACGTTTTGTTGAATAAGTTATAAATATAAATTTATTTATTTTAAAAAGTACAGTAACAATATTTAACTCTACATTCTGTTTATAATTTTTCATACAATATTGAAGTATCTGTAGGTGATCTAGGAAGAACCTGTATTTCGATCTGCAGCGTTTTTCCTCTGGAGATATAATTATCTAGTAGCGTCCAATAGTGTCTAGAAACTAATAATGTAATAAATAATGGCATTGATAAAATGTGTTTAGGAAGTTATGGATTTATGTTTTCTTGATTAGATTTTTTTATATGAGCAAGGCAACCCCACTGCACCTGATAGTAAGTAGAGCGGGGTCCAATAGAACGTTAACTGACGAGTGTTGATTACGCCTCGACAGTCGACACAATTATTCCGGCCTGTTGGAACGGGATATATTTCGGCTGAACCCGGAACGCGACACACCTGGGCCACTATGGCGGGTTTAAACATCTCGTGTACGGTGGTCGCTATCCGGGCGGATATAAAATACCTATATATATCCTACCACCAGCAAGCCAGATATATACATTCCCTTTATGAATTCGAATGATAAACTTTTATCTATTGCGCGGGCAACTTGTAAACTCAACACTACAGATATTTTTTAAACTATTGTCACGTAAAATAACTGCGCGCATATCGGCATGAAAGCCACCTGGCCGTATGATAGGGTTCCCACACCTTCCTGCAGTCCAATCGGGACATTTTACATTACGATATCTATGGATTTTACTCATGGAACAAACCTGAAGTTGATACGTACAATGTTAAACCTTTCGCTTTGTTTAATTGCCTTGATGGTGTGCTTTTATATTATAGTTCGATCTCTGCATCGGGTAAAATTATATTCAGATTTTTTATCAAAAATTCAATGAATTATTAACGGGGATATAATGTTATACGCCGGGACATCTAAATCTAATTTATTTCCCAGGTAAAGACAGATTAGTGATCTCAGAGACTCACCGAGCTTCACCGCTCGGTGTCATGAAAGGCGTGCCACTGCCAATCTTGAATTAAAAGAGTTACAGTGCGAGAGGGAAAAGTCACAAAAATATCGGGACATGTCTCGGTGTATCCGAATTTGTGGACGCCCTATCGTAGCACAGTCAACTCCAATTCCGCGGTAAAAGTGAATAATCCGAATCGATTTATTCCCATTCGCCGGTATGAAAGGATGTATACTTTTATTTGTTCAGTTTCTATTGTGCAGTTTCATATAATAATGCATTTTAATTGTGGATCTTTGGTAATTTTAATATTTATACTAATGCCTTTGGTTGGTCTTCTTTGTTTGAATAAATACGCATTTGTAACAATGTTTGTTCACGGTGTTGTGGTTGTAGAAGTGAAAACCTTTCCTCGATTTACGCATCGAGTAAACGTATTAATTTATATAAACAATATAAATTTTAGAGTTGGAGATGTTACGCCTAAAAGTTCCTTGAACTTTGTAAAATTTTATGGGAGGCTGTTTGTTGCACAGTGTGCTTGTAATTCACACTGTGTGATCGAATGCTTAATTGAAATAATATAATTGAATCTTTATACAATACAGCGCAGTAAGTTCAAGAAATAATCAAAACGATGACACACGAGAATCTAACACCTAAACTAATATTAAGATAAATATTTTTTTGTTTGTTATGGATAGACTTTAAAATTACCTCAACGAATTTAAAAACTCACTAATAGGCAACTATGAGAGCTAAAGCCAAATTGAATCCAGAAATGAGCGTTAATGCAAGCGGAGTCGCGGGAAAAATCTAGTATTTGATAAATGTATTCAGTTTCCATCGCATCTCTATATGTTAAGCTCACGCAGACGGCGATTTGGTCCGATCTGCACTCGGAACACGTATGTCATTACAATATCGATCTCCGAGTTTTATTGAAAAGGAAATGACACGTGGAAATGTAGATGGGACAGGGACTTAAATATGGCATATATTTTTTTGTTAAACGTGCAAAATATATATGGATTGTAAGTGATTACTATGAAATGACAAGATGCAAGGGTGTCGTGGGTGTGTAGCCTTTCTGGCGTAGTAAGCAAGGGTAATTTCATTCTATCTGTAAAGAAAGAAAGAAACAACAAGAACATGCTATCATAAGTTAAATAAAAAAAAGTTTGTGTATAAAAAAAAAGAAAAAAAAAGAAAAAAGCCAGCGACACCATGTCCGCACAGCGACAATTAGGTGCCTAATTCAGCATAAGCTGTTCATGTGTCATCAGTACGTATAAAAATATTTTACAAGAATTGTATTTTAAATTCTAGGATTATAAAGAATACACAGCTCATTTTAGAAAAGTCAGAGGTATGTGCACTCGGGATTTGAACCTGCGGACATTATTCTCGGCAGTCAGTCCCATACCCAACTAGGCTATCGGCGCTTATAGTTTTTCATTAAACAATATACATTCAATAGTGTCGGATGGATAATAACGTCACGTCCCACGGCCCCTTTCTTTATTGAAAGTAATAATCAAAATTACTATTTTGCTAAAATTACGACGTTTGTGATGGAACAAAATTTATAGATTTTACGTTAGCCCTCATTTTACAGTCTATGAAGAAACGAGCAGCTAAGATTAGTAAAAGCAGTTATAAAAATATTCAACAGTAAAATGAACTCAAATAACATAAGATAAATATTAAATTTTACTGGCAAAAGGAGTTTAAATGCCAAGGAACTTGCGCAAACAGAAGGGACGGGCGAATTTAATATTAAAAAATCTTCAAATAGAAACAGCCGTAGGGCTCCCTTCATGTTATTAATTTCACCGCGTCAAAGAAACACTATGAATTATTCATCTTTAAGCGAGTTGCAGACCAAAATAGAGCAAGTTAGTTTAGCTTAGCTCGCATGGATAAAGGAGTATGTAGCAGTTGCGAAGGGTGATATATTCCGAAAAGGAAATTCGAGACTATAATATAAGTACTAATATGCACAAAATCGGTTTGCAAATTGTTTTATTATAATTAGTTTATTCATAAATTACGAAAGCGAAGCCGGCAGGAATTGAGTTATATGGAACCTTCGCCATTGGTACGTAGCCAAGTTTTCTTGGTTTGCGTCCGCACACAAGTAAGGTAATATCTCAGATATGCGAGCTAAGGTACACTAACTTAGTTTTAGGTCTGCAACCCGCATTATAAAACTTCTAGTAGGCAGTTATGATGTTATGGGGAATAAAGGAAACTTAGATTGCCTTTTTGGTAGATTGTTTAGTATCTATGGATTTACTAGACTTAAGACTTTTATTCAAATAGAGTTTATTGTTTTATGAGAACTACTATCGAACTCAATAATAGTAAATAAAATAGCAGTTTACTATTTATTATGTTACCCCTTATAATAAATATTTCTTTGCCCAAATGATTTTTGGATTTTGTTCTTGCAAGTCATAAAAAAGCAAAACACTTTTTGTTCAACAAAAACTAATTAAAAGTAGTAAAAATATTGCCATGACTTTCCTTTCCCGAGAAATCCAATTAAACAAGTTTTGAGATGTTTTTTCTGGGCCTGATTTAACTTCCACAACACAACTGTGAGGTTGGTAATCAATAAAATATGAAATGGAGACGAAGATCCCAGTTTTTTTTAAATGAAACTGTTTTTTTTTATTAGTTTGAACGACGAGGCGTGCTTTTATGATTATGAATAATACTTAAATACTAAGCATGTTTTTCTTAAAGTGGCGACGGCCTAGTTGGTCGTGAAACCGACTGCAGAGACGAATGTTCGCAAGTTTAAATCCCAAGGGTATACACTTTTGACTTTTCAAAAAATTATGTGTGTATTTTTTGTGAATTACCGATTGCTTTAACGTTGAAAGAAAACATAGTGAGAAAACTTGCATACCTTAGAAGTTCATAGAGAATACACACATATTTTTTTTAGAAAAGTCAGAAGTGTGTGCCCTTGGCATTTGAACCTACGGACATTCGTCTCGGCAGTCCGTCCCACAACCAACTAGGCTATCGCCGCTCTTAATTTTACCGTCTCGTAAATAGAGGACGCATGTTACTGCGTAAGATCTATTTTAACGTACGAGTAAAGTAAGGTAGACAAATGGGGCCCACTACAGCTTCCTTACTTATCTATTTGAAGAAAGATATATCGCGCGGTAAGTTTTCAAAGCAAACTTATGTAATTGTTATGTATGTGTGTTGTTGAGTTGATCTTTCGGTTTATTTATTGCAGCTTGTATTTTTGGTTCAGTTGTAACAATTCTTTTAAATTATAGGTGTTTTTTCTATTGATCAACTGGCACAGCAAAGTGATCCTAATGCACTTGATGGTAAGTGGAGTGGGGTCCAATAATGTCTACTGACGAGAAATGATTACCCCTCGGCAGTCGACAAATTATGCTGATCAATCGGTTGCTTTCACATAGAAATGTACTACGTATATTTAGATATTGATGGCCTTGGATTATTTTATTTAAATTAACTGAATACTAAGTTTTTATAGGGACATTATTGGTCCCAAAGTGTTACCATTCTTCTAATTGTTGAGAAGTAAATGTAATATGTAAAATAAAATATTCGTGATAACACCTTTGTAATATTTTCTATTTAAGTATAGTTAGTAAAAACAAGTCTAGCTTTTTCATCAGGCCTAACTGTTGCATCCTCTTTTCGCCGTATATATTCCGTCACATGATGTAATAGGGGGCGAGCCTATCGCTATATCGGGCACAAATTTCAAACTCCGGGCTAACATTGAATACAAATACAATACAACCCTCTATCAGGTTGCCTGAACCGGAGATCAAACCCGAGACCTCAGTACTGCAGTCGTACCCTTATAGTGCTAAGTCATATTCAGCAAAATACGAATACTCATTATATAGTTGAATAATTAAATAAAAAATAAAAAAGCTTTTTATTTCCAATAAATTACAGATTGCCTATTTTACATTTTTTTTTAGTTACTAATTTATAATATATAATTATAAGGTAGCAATTAAAGCATGTTGCTCATTAGGCAACCATTTTTAACTGGTGTTAATTAAAGAAGTTGTCTAAGTGACCACAAACGGTTTGCAAACTGGCTTCTGTTTGGGATTCTCGAACTGTTTTTCTGTAAATAAATGAGGATGCCTTCCGTGTTAAGCGCTGTTTGTATAATTTATTCGCGACAACGTTAATAAATAAGGTTGATAATTGTGTATTTAATACAGTGGCATAAGAGTCATTTTAAGTGTGAAAAATGGATGCGTAATAAAAAAATATTTTCGTAAAATAATTTAGTTTCTTTTTAATTATATTCTTTGCAAAACCATTAGGGAATTCAAGGGATTTATTATATAAAATACTATAACTGAAGAACGTTCAGGCCAATTATTACACACACACACAACATCACGCATTAATCCCCGAAGGGGTATGCAGAGGCGCAACCAAGGCACCCACTTTTCGCCAAGTGTATTCCGTCCCATGATGTGATAGGGGGCGAGCCTATCGCCATATCGGGCACAAATTCCAGACTCCGGGCTGATACTGAGCAGAAAAACCCAAATATCACTTTGCCCGACCCAGGTTTCGACCCCAGGACCTCAGAGCGCTGTCGTACTGCGCATGCAGTACAACTACGCCACCGAGGCAGTCGCCAATTATTACATATATTAAAATAAAACAAAAACGTATTGTACACGAATTGGTACATCTACCTAAGCCTTCAGTAACATAGGTGCGCATTTATAATTCTTTTTCAGATGTCACAAATATTAAGGCTTTATATAACAAAGTCTAAACGTAAATTATTAAAAACTGGCTTTTTCTCGCGGCTTCGCCCGCGTAGAGGAGTTTTACGGAATATTTTTTTTTCCGACTTACTTGATATGTATCGTTATATTATGAACTAGCTTTTGCCCGCGGCTCCGCCCGCGTTATAAAGTTTTTCGGGGTGAAGTTTTCCGTTATAAAAGTCACGATATGTATTTTCTCGGGAGTCTATGTACTTCCCAGGGTCTCAAACTGTCTCCATACCAAATTTTATCGTAATACGTTGGGTAGGTTTTGAGTCTAACACGTTCAGGCAGACAGATGCAGCGGGGGACTTTGTTTTATAATATATTTTTTAGAACTTTTTAAAAGGAACAATCCCGTCATACATCATTGTTGCATAACTTTAACCGTTTACCGTTTTAATAAATTGTCCCCGTTTTTGCAACATGTTTCATTACTGCTCCGCTCCTATTGGTCATAGCGTGATGATATACAGCCTATAGCACTCCACAAATAAAGGGCTATCCAACACAAAACGAATTTTTCAGTTCAAACTGGCAGTTCCTGAGATTAGCCATTACTGCTCCGCTCCTATTGGTCATAGCGTGATGACATATAACTTAGAGCACTCCACAAACAAAGGGCTATTCAACACAAAAATATTTTTTCAGTTCGAATCGGTAGTTCCTGAGATTTGCCATTACTGCTCCGCTCCTATTGGGTATAGCGTGATGATATATAGCCTATAGCACTCCACGAACAAAGGGCTATCCAACGCAAAAATAATTTTTCAGATTGGACCGGTAGTTCCTGAGATTAGCCATTACTGCTCCGCTCCTATTGGGTATAGCGTGATGATATATAGCCTATAGCAATCCACGAATAAAGGGCTATCCAACGCAAAAAGAATTTTTCAGTTTAGACCGGTAGTTCTTGAGATTAGTCATTACTGCTCCGCTCCTATTGGGTATAGCGTAATGATATATAGTCCTATAGCACTCCACGAACAAAGGGCTATCCAACGCAAAAAGATTTTTTCACTTTGGACTGGTAGTTCCTGAGATTAGCGCGTTCAAACAAACAAACAAACAAACTCTTCAGCTTTATATAATAGTATATAGATTCAGTATTCACGCATGATGGCTTATTATTAGCGTATTTCATGTATAACTTTGGTGTTTCTATACCGATTTCTATGATTATTTTTTATGGAATATTTAATAATGTTAACTTTTTTAATTAGGGATGACTGAGAGTGTTATAAACGTAAGAGTAGACAAATATAATGAGAAAGCTTCGAACTGCTATGCTATCGGGAGCTACACGTGTTATTGTGAGTCAACCATAAAAGATAGACATATGCTGTCGTGGGATATTTTTATATAATTTTAAGGCGAACATTTCCGTCATACATGATTTCTGTGTAGCTTTAACCATTAAGGTTGCACACGCGGCGGAAGCTTAAAAAATGGAGTAACTTCTCCCGTTTTCCCAACATTTCCCTTCACTGCTCTGCTCCTATTAATTGTAGCGTGATGAAAAGTATACTATAACCAGCTCAGGAGTATGAAAAATAATTGTACCAAGTTTCGTTAAAATCCGTCGAGTAGTTTTTGTTTCTATAACGGTTATACAGACAGACAGACAGACAGATAGACAAAAATTTTACTAATTGCATTTTTGGCATCAGTATCGATCCCTAATCACCCCCTGATAGTTATTATTATTTTGGAAATATATTTCATGTACAGAATTGACCTCTACAGATTTATTATAAGTATAGATATAGATTACACAAAATCGTTATAAATTGAGGCCTACGTGTTATTCTGATGTATAAACAATATAAAATACAATATAAAGGCGGCGATAGCCTAGTTGGGTGTGGAACGGACTGCCAAGACGAATGTCCGCAAGTTCAAATCCCAAGGGCACACACCTCTGACTTTTCTAAAATCATGTGTGTATTCTTTGTGAATTTATCGTTCGCTTTAACGGTGAAGGAAAACATCGCGAGGAAAACTGCACATCTGAGAAGTTCTCTATAGGAATTTCGAAGGTGTGTCAAGTCTGCCAATCCGCACTAGGCCAGCGTGGTGGACTAAGGCCTAATCCCTCTCAGTAGTAGAGGAGGCCCGTGCTCAGTAGTGGGCAAGTATATAATACAGGGCTGATATTATTATTTATTTATATATTATATATAAACAATATTCCTGTAAATTTTCAACCAAATCCGTTCAGCAGTTTTTTCGTGAAAGAGGAACAAACATACATCCATCCTCACAAACTTTCGCATTTATAATATTAGTAGGATTATGATGTTTTTGAATATAGCATTGAATGTATTTCAAATAACTTACTATACGAGTCCGTCTAGACAAGGGATTTGTTCTTGGTCGATTTAATTACTCCTTTGATTCTGAGTTACTGTTTAATTATCCTTATGGCTAATTCTTTCAGATGATTGGGCCTTTATAAATGGAAGGAACAAAAGAATATCGTTTGTGGAATTAGTCTATTTTAATGTTATTTAGAAAATTTAAAAGTACATTTTTATATTCTTCTTTTTAAACAATTTTTGGGCTTGCTAAGGTGGTCTTATCAAAGAAAGGTATTAGGTCGGTATTAGTGCCGGCACTCGCGCGTCGCTGTCACACAAAACTACCTGCGTCCTTGAGTAGTTGCGACGTGTTTAGAGAAGGACAGTCATCGAATATTAAGTGAAAATGCAGGACGACTATGAATTGAACGTTAAATGTTGTAGTTTAATTGAAAATTGATACACCATCGCTAACACATCTTCATTTTCGTAAGAAGACATGTTAGCTTGTCAAAATCGGACAGTTGAAAACCGTCCTATTATGGTCAAAATACACAATTAGTTTTGTTGTTTTTGACTTGTGAGCCCTGAATCTGCTTAGCCTCTAGTCTATAAGATCAGAGATTCGTTATTCAACTAACATTAATATAAAATGATCTGTGAGGAATTTATTACACAGGTATTATGGCAGCCTTTTGATCGGGTAAGGGTTATGTGATATACATATTATCTAACGCTCCTTTTGTAAGAATGTCGATAATGTATTATATCCATGGATTTTCTTAGAAGGAATTCTATTGAAAGAGTTTGAAGGAATACCGATTTTTATAGATATTATTTTTAAATTTAATAAGGTCCTTGGTATTTTTTATTCAATTGTGAATGAGTCTTGTTATTGAAATGCTGATAATATTTCATTAAATAAGTGACGTTTTTAAGTTTAGTAATTCCTTACGTTTTTTTTTTAAATAGATGAGAGTCTTGGATTACAAACAGTCATAACTTTCGACATAATAAGTTGACTTGGACATAATAATTTACCAAGCTTATGAATAGGTACTTATAGGTCTGTAGATATTCTTGTTTGCTGGATTTAGTGATGAAGTCAAATATTCGCTTATAGATCACGCTAGCTGTTTATTTTAATGGCAATTTTAGCTTTAGGTGGCTAAGTTATTAGATAACGTCGAAAGTCATAAATATATCTATTCGTTACCGCCAAATCAAGTTATGTGATAGTCAACATATCGCTAGCTCACTATTACAAGTACTATTTTAATTATCACTTATGTTGGAAAAATGTGACTTAAATTAAAAAAACAATAAGTCTTGGTTCTCCCTTTATTTACCTTTCGGACTTATTCGATTTTTTTACTGGAAACAACATAAAATTATGTGATATATATAATTCATTTTGTGTAAAAAATATAACATAAACCTGTAATAATGAGCCACCGATATTTCGTTACTCTTCCGATTTTTTTTTTACTTTCACGCGAATCTTAGACATTGATATAAAACCATTTTATGCGGGGTCCCCCCTTAACCATGAAGACGGCAAAGTCTTCAAAACGTCGAGAGAAAATTGTAATATAAAAACTGCGATAAAATCCGTAAAATACTTTTATTTCCACTTTATTTTTATAAAAGAATAAACAATATAAGTATATTTGCCATGGAAGTATAAATGAAAGTATAATCCTACAATTTAGACTAATCAGATTTACGTGTTTATTTCTTCAACTTTATACTGTCTAGCCTAGATGTCAAGGTCAGAAATAGGCTCGGTTTTAGTTGTCAGTTGATTTGGAGTTATTATACAATCCTTTGTTGAGCCAAAGAGGTTTATTAGTTTGTTTGTTTCTTCTTATCTAATAAAAGTAATTGTCGTCTTTTGTTTTGTTTGTTAGTAAAACTTTTGAAACCCTTACACAAACAATGGTAACAAAGCGAGCACAGAACCAATTGCATTAGTATACGATAATATACATTGGCATTAATATATGACAAGTGACATTGCCTTTACTGATTGTAGGGGAGTGGAGTCGAGATAGATCGACTGACGGGAGATCGTTGTTTCTCGCCAGTGGATACAATTATGCCGGCCTTGTTTAAAAATACATTTATATATATTATATGGTTTTTTGACCCTGAACCCGTGGGAATGTATGAAAAGATTAAATGTGGAAGACGCGAGAGAATTATGCCAGAATCGTGCAAAGTGGCAATCCGAAGTCTCTGCCTACCCCTGTGGGACAGAGACGTGATGCTATGTATGTATGTATATTATGCTTTTATTTTTTTTTTCATTACTTTCTTCTGATTGTGTTAGAAGGAGATAGAAAATCCCTATAATTGGTTATCGGTTAAAAAACCATTAACCGTCAGTCATAAATCTACACTATTCGGTGAAGTATACAAATCCGCAGATTCAACACGTATACGGAGCGGACCTTGATTTACAACAGTTGAGTACGGGTTGTTAAACTTTTCTAAAGAATAAGAACTTCCATAAAATTTGATTTATGATTACTTCTATTAAATTATTTAAACCGTATGCTTTCAGTAACGTATTGTTACATTTCATTTCGTGTGTCAGATGGTTGGCTTCGGACCAAGAAATATATTGGGACCTTTCATTAAAAATGTAGGGCCTTATTCCCTATGACAGTGTAAACTCATAACATAGCCACGTTACGTTATCTTCGTGAAATTAGCGTGGAATGGTATTCTGTATGCCAATTTATATTGTCTTTAACGCGACGCGGTGCGAAACGTGTTTGTTACGATTATAACTTGGAGGGAGGGATAAGTTGCAAGAGTCGCATGCTGTGGTAATATTTTACATATCGTAAAATACAGTGAGAGCACAAAAGGAAACGTAGGTTCTATAGACAAACTGCGTCTAAGGTATCATAGTTTTATGGCACCAAGTAAACCAATTTAAAAAGTTAACTTAAGTTTTTGGGCTCAAAACATTTTGACTGATACTGTTTAAAAATACTTTCGGAGATTATTACGCTCTATACAAGAATCTACGATAGCTTTGAAATATTTCCTCTAAATATACAAAATGGTATTACCCGTCTCTAAAGTAAAGGATAAAAAGTTCTATGTCTAACTGTTAAAGGTGTTAATTCATTAAATCAGCGTTTCATTTGCACGAGTGAAAACTGTCGTGTAGCCTGCAGAAACAATTTGTATCTCGCACAAACAGGTCAAATTCCGTCGCAGAATTAATGTGAAGGATTTCACGTCGATTGCTTTCAACGTTTGAAAAGATTTGTGATTTTGATTTAGCACAAACTTTTAGTCAATAGCTAAACTGACTGAGATAATATCGTCGTTGTAGGTGGAGAACTAAATAACTCAAAATTTCTAGTTTCGAAAAAAACGCGATTAACTGTTTTTTTTTCGTTATTTTTAAGCATTACTAAAAAACTATAAATAATTTTAATGTCGGTATTTTTATATATCTTGGGTCTTATTATCTACTAGCTTCCGCCCGCAGCTTCGCCCGCGTGGATTTCGGACTTCAAAATGAAGTCGGTCGCGAACGTTTGAGAATGTTCGTTTTACGAAGCTACTCGCTAGGTGACTCGCTAGCCTCTAGGTGCCAAGCAAGCCGCCTGCCTGTGCGTTCGCGACCTTATATATATACAAAAATAATCCTTATAGCATGATTCAGTATTCACGCATGATGGCTTATTATTAGCGTATATCATGTATAACTTTGGTGTTTCTATACCGATTTCTATGATTCTTTTTATGGAATATTTAATAATGTTAACTTTTTTAATTAGGGATGACTGAGAGTGTTATAAACGTAAGAGTAGACAAATATAATGAGATAGCTTCGGACTGCTAAGCTATCGGGAGTTACACATGTTATTGTGAGTCAACCATAAAAGATAGACATATGCTGTCGTGGGATATTTTTTACATAATTTTAAGGAGAACATTTCCGTCATACATGATTTCTGTGTAGCTTTAACCATTAAGGTTGCACACGCGACGGAAGCTTAAAAAATGGAATAACTTCTCCCGTTTTCCCAACATTTCCCTTCACTGCTCTGCTCCTATTAATTGTAGCGTGATGAAAAGTATACTATAACGAGCACAGGAGTATGACAAATAATTGTACCAAGTTTCGTTAAAATCCGTCGAGTAGTTTTTGTTTCTATAACGGTTATACAGACAGACAGACAGACAAAAATTTTACTAATTGCATTTTTGGCATCAGTATCGATCCCTAATCACCCCCTGATAGTTATTTTGGAAATATATTTCATGTACAGAATTGACCTCTCTACAGATTTATTATAAGTATAGATAGATATAGATTATATTATGCATTAACAAAAAAAACTCTGACCTAAAGAAAAAAAATATAAAAAAATAAAAACTTCTTATTTAATTCTTCCACGACAATGTTTTGTAAGTTTGCTGAAATAAACTAAATAACTCGTATAGTTATTTAGTTTTGCCACACTAGAAACCATATGGTAAAGTAATTATAAGGTTTAATAATTACAATTATAGAGTTTATTAAAGTGAGTGAATACCATTAGGATTTTCAATGTCTAAATTAAACAAATCAAGTTGTTTAGTTCTTCTACACACTAAGTGATTAATTTTGTTAAACAATAGACTCGAGGAAGAATTAAACAACTCATTTTATTTAATTTCTTTACTATTGAACAGATTATAAGTCGCAGATTATTGATTTTATTATTTAATTATTTACTTTTTCTACAAAAAAATACAAAATTATTTGAATATATTTATTTCTCCACTTTTAACATAAAAAAGCTATAATTTCGAAACGGGATAAGATAATGAAATGCTTGTTAAGCCAAAATATGCGTCATGTTTTGGGTAACACAAAAGTGATGAAAGTCCACAATGGCCAAAATCCGAGTTATTTAGTTCTCCACCTACAACGACGATATACAGAATTGACAAACAAGCATATTTAACTGGACAGGTATATTTAACTCAGATTATGAATATAGGTACTTGAAAGCCGTGCTTCGGCCGTTTGATGCAATAATAACACTTTAGCCAAAAGACAAAGAAGTTCATCAGTGCTTCGAAATAATCAAAGAATATTTAACACACGTAACAATTATACACTTACTAGGATAAATATTTTCAAAATGTTTTTCTTAGTGCTCTTTTAAATTATTTAAAACCTGTCCCTATATTGTGAAATTCGTCTTTCCTTTAATCAGTGATAAGAAATATGTAAACGATAGACATGAAAAACTAAATTCAGCGACTAGCTTTTATCTTTGTATAAAATAAAATTTGATTCAGTTAAAACTTTATTTCTTCTTTTTAAAGCAATTAAAAAAAAGGTTGTTTTTAAATTATTTTTTACTGTTAATTTTTATAAACTGTTGTCACTACCAAATGTACAAGTTATAAATACAGCATCAAGTTTTAAAAGAAAACTAATCAACAATAAAAATATATGTATAGGTAATAATAATAATATCAGCCCTGTATTATATACTTGCCCACTGCTGAGCACGGGCCTCCTGTACTACTGAGAAGGGTTAGGCCTTAGTCCACAACGCTGGCCTATTGCGGGTTGGTACACTTTCGAAATTCCTTTATAGAAATTCTCAAATGTGCAGGTTTCCTCACGATGTTTTCCTTCACCGTTAAAGCGAACGATAAATTCACAAAGAATACACACATGATTTTAGAAAAGTCAGAGGTGTGTGCCCTTGGGATTTGAACCTGCGGACATTCTTCTCGGCAGTCCGTTCCACACCCAACTAGGCTATCGCCGCTTATATGTATAGGTACCCCGATGAAATTGAACCCTCCATTCTACCCAACCCTCAAAACGCCCACAAAGGACGTCTTCGCAAAGACTGAATACCCTTCCAAATTTCGAAACCAGGCTAGCAAATCAATCTCTAACGAAACGTGTACAATCAGCTACAAAAACTGATGATCAAATTCAAAATATCGTAACATCTAGAGATAGGTTGTTTATCAGTCACTTTTCTATTAATTAAATAAAGATACCTTATTAGTTACCAAATAAGTGCGAAATATACTTGAATATATTATTAAGGGATTTGAAGTTTACAATTTCTTTAGCTTTTGTTGCTGACGGTACTGTAAAAATATTAATTCTGAGCATACTAGGAGGTCCATATGGTTAAGAAATATGACGTTTGGGAAAACGTTGCTATTATAAATGTTCCTCATCTGTTACTCGGTCCGTAATATTTATCCTCGGGGAACTTGCTGAGGAAATCTATCTTCTATGTCGTGTAATATGTGTATCTTTTATAATCAGTTGCAGTGCATTGGGACTTTTTAATACTCTTTTACGGGATCATTTTTCAATAGTCAGATAAAAGTTAGCGGACCAACCTGTACTCATATATAAAGCTGGATAGTGTGTTTGTTTAAACGCGCTATTCTCAGGAACAACTAAGTCAATTTCGTTATTTGTTGACTAACAGGAAGCTACATTATTCTTGAGCGTTGTAGGCTACTTTTTGTGAATGGAAATATTTTTCACACGGCCGAAACCGCGAGAAAAATCTAGTAAATTATAACCTGACTGAATATAAAAACGAGAAAATTGTCAATTTTTATAAAAAAAATTATATGATTAAAAAATCAGCTATAATGGATATCATTATATAAATTTAAAATTATCAAATCTTAAAAAGACTACAGTCACGTACACTTCGAAAGTGGTCTTTATATGGTAAATTATTTTATTAAAACAAATAAGATTAACGCATTATTGCACTATGAGTGGGATGGCTATGTTGGTTTCACCATTTTTACGGCCCAATGTCGATATTCAGGAGTAAAGCATCATCTGAGCGAGCATTGCTCCGAGTCCCTAATCCTATGTACACCCTACATCGGTATAAAACCAAAAGCCGCAGTGGCCTTCGGCACATACGGCATGTTTCCGGGTCTTGTTGCACTAAGATAGCTGCACGGAACCCTCTCAGAAAACTATTTCTATCTTTATATTCTACAGGAAATCATCGATCACAAGTATGTACGTATCATTGATAGTATAATCTCGATCTGCTGACTTTTCCTCCCAGTTCTTCACTTTCTTTTACACAAATATCAATGAATTGGGAAACAAAATTCTTCTGGTCGATTACTTATCGAAAATTCTGATATAAAACTTCTTTACTTCTTCGTTATTCAAATTCTGTATGGTGTCTGAACTGTTTAAATGTTTATGGTCATAGCGCTTACTTCCAGGAGACATGCATGCTCATCCCGTCATTTGATTGCAATACTGTATTTTTAAAGTATACTATAAACAATTCACATAATAAAGTATTGTGGTTGAAACAATAGGAATTAAAATGAATCCGCCAATGTCAACACTACACAACTGTTTGCAGCCATTAGCTTTGGTAAAGGAATTTAATTCGTTCAGTCGCGGCACAGAGGCGCGCCCGCTTCATTTAATATCAAAACAAACGCTTGTACAAGTGTACATTTTGGATTCTCTAATACCGTAGACTGATGTGATATTAGCTATAAGCACATATTCACGATTCCGCGTAGAATTAGTTTGTGTAAAAAATTAAGAAGTTTTTATTGCAAAAAGTAATGTGGGCCTTATTTTCTATCCAACACGTTATTTTGACATTGTGTAAACAAACACGTAACGCACCGCGTCACATTTAAAATATTAGAAATTGGCACACATACTACCATTCCAGCTAATTTCATGAAGATAACGCAACAATGTCGTAGAGAATAATAAGGCCCCAGGTCGAATATCCAAGCACTCCATTCTTTTCCAGCTCTATTCCTATTCTTTGAGGCCAGCAGCGCTTTCACGTTTCTGATGATGTACTGCCGAGACGAATGTACGTAGGTTTAAATCCTAAACGCACACACGATTTTTCTAAAATTATGTGTGTATACTTTATATATTATCGCTTGCTTTAACGGTGAAGGAAAACATCGTGAGGAGACCTACATACCTGAGAAGTTCTCTATTGGAATTTTGAGGGTGTATGAAGTCTACCAATCCGCACTAGGCCAGCGTGGTGGACCAAGACCTAATCCCTCTCAGTAGTAGTGGCCCGTACCCAGCAGTGGGACAGTAATAACAGGGCTGATATTAAGGCGATACCTCAAGGTCCATTTTCATACATTTTGTTTCACCTTTATTCTGGGTAACTAAACAAGTATTGGCAAGTAAAGAATTTAAATTCACGTCTAGTTTTTTAAAATTTCGTCATATTAAATTTTAAAGGCCGAAATATCCATGATTATTAATTATTTTTACGTTTTTCTTTCAACTGCGAGAACTAATCACTAACTAGACGTGAATTTAAATTCTTTACTTGCCAATACTTGTTTAGTTACCCAGATTAAAGGTGAAACAAAATGTATGAAAATGGACCTTGAGGTATCGCCTTATATTAAATTATTATTATAATCAAAAATAGTCGCCTTTGACTTACTGCCCTCTCGATTACCACGGCAGAGATAATCGCATAAGCTATGTAAAATGGCATAACATGAATAACACGCTCTGCATGTTAACTATGGCAATTTTAATTAAAATTACAAATCGCAATAAACCCACAAGATATAAAAACGTGTTTCCGTAATTTTAAACCGCCATTATGCGGACGATGTGACTGAGAATCGCCGGCGACGACTCGTGAAATGTTATTATGGAAATAATTTTATTTATGAATGTTGGGATTATTAAATTAATATTTTATGTGAATTTAATGGTCAAATTTTGGGTTAATTAGGGAAATTAGTATAGTTTTCAGTTGTGAGCTACAAATTTGCAGGATTTTTACCGTTGCTGCCTGTAATGTCGATAGCAAAAGCTTCTGGATTAAACAGTCAGTCAAGTAGAAAATTTCTTCAGACTGGCAATTCAATTCGTTTGTAATAATCGATGTGAGGCTTGAAGAGAAAATAAAAGGAATAAAAATACCCATTATCATCGTATTTGGCTTTATATATTTTAATTTTGTACGAAACATCATCGTATTTGAGTTCTAAATTTCTAACAAAGTCAACACATATAAGTAGTTTTTTGTCAAAAAGTTTTTATCTTTTGCTCTTTTGTGTTAGTAAAAATAAGGACTTATACATACGTTGAGGACATGATAGTTGACGACATCATTTTAAGAGTTTTCTGATGTATCTCCGAAGTCAAGGGTTCAACAACAATGTTATATGGAACCACAAGAGAAGCAGAAGCATTCAAATAAAAAAATAATCATCAAAATCACTTCACCCAGACAAAGTTCTGAGGTAACAAAGTAAAAAAAAAATGCTGTCGAATTTAGAACCTCCTTTTTTAAGTAGATTAAAATTATATAAATCGAACCATTGTACAATATATGTCTTTGAGATAATACTTACAGATATCAAAAGCTGCTTAATTAACATATCCCATACTTCAAACAACAACCCCACAAAGGAGTCCATCGAGCAGAACGCAAAGAAATCATAAACTCTTTAGTCACGTCATCCGAAAGCAGAAGTCACAAATCCCGCAAATACATGAAAAATGCAGCGGACTCGCACACAAATGGAATGTAAATTTCCATACTTACATCAGATATATTTCAAGATATTCCGAGAATATGTAAGGATTATTGTGGACATTTAGAGTGCCCATTACGTATACAAACGTCCCTCGTAAACTATGTTGGAGATTAGTTATCCAAGTTTCTCATTACGTGATAGTTTCCATCCAGCCGCTGCAGCGCTCCGCAATCAAGTTAACCACTGAATTAGATTTCGTACTAGATTTCACTATATATTGCAAAATAAGCGCTGGATTGATGTCACTATTAACGAAATTGCTGCTGGATTAAAATAATATTGTAATGCACATTATGGTTGATTTTAAATGATAATTGATACTCGTCGGGCTATTAACATATTGTATTTTGGCTTAATCCATGTAGCTGTCATGTTTGCCGGCAAACATTCCGATGCTTTAAGTGTGGCTTACAGCCACCTTCAAGTTGTTAGTAGACTTGAAAGGTTTTCGTTGTGCTTTAAATGGAAATTTTATACTATTTGGCCATTTATAACGATTAATATCAGCCAAGTCGTTTGTTTTATGTAAAATGTGAATTTGTTTTAGTCACCACATAGTCAACTTGTTGTCGAGCAACGGCAGTAACGTCAGCAATTATTGTTATAGTAGCGTAATTTTTTTTACCAACAAATTGACAACGTCTTTGCGGTCCTTTAATTAAAACCCTTCTTTATTTAGTCTTATTTAAAGAAGAAAATGCTTTAAGGCGGATTATTCCGCGGCGAAAGCCCCGCCTTACGCACATTTTGCATTAATAATTCACAACCGAATTAATCAAAAGCTTACAGCACCTGTCAAGGACCTAAAAATAAACACGTTTTTACTCAAATCCTCTCTTGCTATTAAATAATAAAAAATGTATACTAGGTTTTGCTTGCGATTACGCTCAGGTGAATGTCCATTCGTCTAACACTCCCGGTGTACACATTTCTAGAATATAAGTATTTACTTAATATTATGTTAGCCCATGATATGGTCTATTCATGTGCCTCACTTCATCCAAATCTGTTCTGCAGTTTACTTCTAATATCGAAATATTTTCACAAACTTTTGCATTTATAAAATTACTAGCTTTTGTCCGCGACTTCGCCCGCGTGAAGAAGATTTCCTAGAATTTATTTTTCGGATTTACATAGTTATATTATGACCAAATTACACAAAATCATTAAAAATAGCCTATTTGTTATTCTGATGTATAACCAATATTACTGTAAAGTTTCATCCAAATCCGTTCAGTACTTTTTTCGTGAAACACGAACAAACATACATACATACATCCATCCTTACAAACTTTCACATTTATAATATGTGTAGGATTAATGATGTAAAGTGTAAGAAATACATAGATTTCAAATGCAGCCTTTTTACTCCCCCCCATGGTGTTTTTTTTTTACCTGCACGTAAAAGTAACTTCACTGCACATGGTAAGTGGAGTGGGGACCAATAGAATGTGGAATGACTTGATGATTACTGATTGATTGATGATGATGATTACTCCCCTACAATCGACACAATTATGCCGGCCTATTGGACCGGATATACACAGGCTAATCTCAGAACGCGACACACTTACGTAGGCCATTATGGCTGGTTTTCACACCTTGTGTACGGTGCTCGCTATCTGGGCGGGCGTAAAACGTATCCACCAGCAAACAGTATTACCGTGAGTGTTCGTCCATTTCTCATTATTTATTTCCACGTTTCCACTAAAGCGGAGTCTAGTAGGAATACAATCATTGAATTTAATGGTTTATATATTTTGGTTTAAAGTGTTTGTCTAGACCCACGTTCTTAGGTAAACGTCTCGAAGCGTTGGATGTTTTATTTTTCTGAATCGGTCTCGTATGCTTGTATATTCGTTTAATATAAATCTTACTATAAAACACGGTTCGGGCCTGTTTTATATGAAATAATAAATTCTTAAGAGGGTCTTGGAAGTCTACTCTCAAGTTTTTTTATGTTGTTCGTGGTATATGCCAATTTCAAGTTAAGTCCTCTCAAGAATGGAAAATAACTGCTGTTTCTAATAGCTTATTTCACTCACGTCCTAAATATTTATTTATAGATTGCTCGGTCGTTATAGCACGAAATTATATGTGACGTTCTTTCTTCTCAACTTCCATTCTGATTATAATTCTTTTCAACTTATCACAATGTTCAGCAAATTTCATTATTTTAGAATAGATTGAATACTGTTTATATAGTTATATTTTTTTGTTCTAGATCCTTTGTTACCTTATATAAATTTAACCTAACTTTGTCCGATTTCGTATCAAAACGGTTACGCGATAAAAGAATTATAACGTCGTCTAGAATATTCCTCCAGATATTGGCAGTTACATAAAGCTTCTCCGATACTTTATTAACGTATAAGGTTCAAGGCCGGGACAGCGAGTAAAAATAATAATGTCGGCTTAGTTTCTAAAGCCTCAGTATTTTGGCCGTAAGCGATCTATGAATACTAACTATTCTACTTATCCTGAGGGAGTTGTTCGCCCAATACTGACGACATACCGATAACTAATGATTAGCCAAAATGTTACTAGATATCTAGTAATTTTTTTTTTTTTTTTTTACGTTTTGTTATGCTATTTAATTATATTTTTCAGAGCATGGCAAAGTGTTTCCTCTGCATTTAATGGTAAGCGGAGTGAGGTCCAATAGAATGTCAACTGACGAGGGTAGATACCTATCGGTACTCGACATTATTATACCGACCTGTTCGATCCGGATATACACAGGCTAATCATTTAGCATTCAGGAGTACCTAGCTTCCTACTAATGGGAATATTTGGAAAACAGTTTAGTAGTTGAGATTAGCGCGTTCCAACAAACAAAATCAGCTGTATGTTAATGTAGATTAACTGCTTGCTTTCATTCTTATAGGTTAACCATATAGGTCAAATAATTTTGGGAAAAAAAATTGTTTCGAAATTTTCGTATTCAGATGGGTTACTTGCATAAGGTCGGCAAACCGCAACTTCAGTACATCTGCCATAAAAGGTTATCGTGAAAATAGAAATGATATTTTGACATCCCGAAACAGCTGTTGTATTTGCAGACCGTTGTTTGGCACCACAGATGACGTGTTACGCAATCTGAGCGGAGTTTGCGAATTTTGGTGTTATTGAATTTGAGTCGGAGTTTCAGTTGAAGCGAAACTACAAGGAATTGGATTATAGAAATTGAAGATCGTAAATCTAGGCGCGTAAGTGAATGAAATTGAATGAAGCATAGCCTGCATGATTTGATAATATAGACTAATGTAAAATAAAAATTCGATGCAATGTTAGGAGCTGGATTGATAGCGTCCACCGAACTGTAAACTCTAGATACAGGGTACAAGGCGTAAACTCCAATTAGGGGCACATGAGATGCATTCTGAAATTAGTAGTTATATGAATATCCGTTTCGAACAGACCGGCATAATTATATCGACTGGAGAAGAATATTAAATTTGATAGGTATTACTGATGGTCTTGGAGTTTTTAATGTTTTCAGCTCTTTAGAATGATTACAAAATTAAAAATATTTTTTATAAACGACATTCACTTTATCAGTTATGTATGTACGTGTACTACAAAGTGACTCGACTGCACCTGATGGTGAAGTACGTAAATTCTGTGGGCGTAATTTTAATTAAGGTCACTGTGGAAATCTACGGAGATATTTATAGTCAGTAGGTACCTGAAAAATCGACATTATTTTCCAAGAAAGAGTATCTCAAAAATAAAGCTCTTAATCAAAAATAAAAATCTCAACAGATTCCCCGTGACCAAAGGCTGCAAAGTCTTCGAAACGTCGGGAGAAAATTATTATATAAAAAATCGCGATAAAATCATTTTATATTAAAAATAAAGCTTTTAATGGTTCGTGATAAGCTTTAGAAAGCACTCTTTGCATTAGATCTTTAAAGGTAGATAGAGTATTGACTCTCATGCGAAGGAGGACCACTCATGGCCTGGCCAAAGCATCTCGGGTTACCTCGTGCCTTGTCGAGCCTTTCACGAGTTTACGTTACATTAGAAAATATAGTATCTGTATTCTATTTGTTTAGTTACTTTCATGGTTAAAGCTATCGGCTTGAGCAAGTTGACAGGGTAGTAAGCACCTTCTGCTAATATTATTATCTTACTAAAATTATACGTAAAATGTTTGTATATGTTTTGAAGTTGTTTTTGTAGGGCGGTCGTATCGCTTACCATCAGGCGAACGGCAAGTTAGTCTCGGCTTCAAAGAAATAAAAAAAAGTTAGTTAAAACGAATTGAATGAATTTGAATGAAACCTTTCACAGAGAGAGATCATGTTCCAGGTAGAGCTACTTTTTATTCACAGAAAGTGAGATTTTATCTCAGGAAAACTTATTTATACTGAAAAAGCGACGAGCATATTTATTTACTTGATATTATCAGCAGCATTTATGCTTATTTTTGTTTACAGTAAAATGTCGCTTGTGCCGCCTGGTGGGGCGGACTCGCCGAGTCCCCGGCGGGCGGTCAGCCCCCTGCTCGAAATGCGTCGGCCACACTGCACTCTTGCCTGCGACTACTGCGCAGCCATTCTCGAAGATAAATTTAAACGTAAGAAATTTGTTCTTTTGCTAATAGTATATCTTTTTTTTAATATATGAGCACGGCAGTGACCCCACTACACCTGATGGTGAGTGGAGTGAGGTCCAATAGAATGTCGACTGACGAGAGACGACTGCCCTTCGGTAGTCGAGACAATTATGCCGGCCTGTTGAAACCGGATACATACAGGCTGAACTATACTTTGGTCGCTATCTGAAAAGTTCTTTATACAAATTTTGATGGTTAGTGAAGTCTGCGAATCCGTTCTAAGCCAGCGTGATGGACTGAGGCCTATTCCCTTCTAGTAGTAGAGGAGGCCCGTGCCCACCAGTGGGACATTATTTTATTATTATTTATTATTTTAAAACTTTATTGTACACCATAAGTATTACAATAAAAAAAATGTATACCTATAAATATCATGGAAATTATTTAAATATCGGTGGTACAAATGGCGGTCTTATCGCTCGAGGCGATCTCTATCAGACAACCATTAGACTGACAGTATGTAATACAGGTCTGATATTATCAATATATATTATAAGAAACATTAAAGAAATTCGAAAGCTTCGGATATAATGACTGTTTCCCTTATCCCTTAAGGAATAGAAACATCTTTCCCTCCGTTAAATATATGTTTCCTCTGAAAGTATCTTGCGTATCTATTTATATTTATTCCCCCGGGACTAAGCTTGGATACGTATATATGAAATTATTCCGTAAGACACTAAGCCAATAAATTATATCGCATGATACAATATTTAACATGCCGCGTAGAATATCGTATCTTAGGCTTTTAGTGATTTATTTGTAACGTCAAAAGCGGTGATAGTCTATTTGGGAGTGGAACGGACTGCTGAAACGAATGTTCACGAGTTAAAAACTCAAGGGCACGCACCTCCAACTTTTTTAAAGTTATGTGTATTCTTTGTGAATTATCGCTTGCTTTAATGGGGAAGAAAACGTCGTGAGGAAACCTGCATACCTGAGAAGTTCTCGATAAGAATTTTGAGGGTGTAAGAAGTTTCCTAATCAGCACGAGGACACCGTGGTACACTAAGTTGTAAGCCCTCCCGGTAGCAAAAAAATGCCCAGTGCCCAATGCCGGCATAATTGTGTCAACTGTCGAGCGGTAATCATCTCTCGTCAGTCGACACTCTATTGGACCCCACTTTACTTACCATCTGGTTCAATGGGGTCACTTCACTGAGCAGGAAAAAAAAATCCTTTAATCAGCATGATTATTACTACTTCGTTGATAGGCATTTCATTATATCGCTTTATAACAATATGCCCCGGTGGAGTTGTATAGCGTGCGTGGTAAGACCACGTAGTTTCATTAATTAACGCATTGTCACAATGACCCTATATTTTATAAGCATTTTACTATGATTTTAAAAAGCCCATAGTCTAGTTTTTTAAACGAAAAATGTAAGTACAACTGATTTACTACCAGAATATTCATAAAAAAGGTAATATTAAACGAGAATGCGCTAGGAAACCCACAAACAGGTCCTTTTTTACCGGAAAACGTTGTCAGTGGGTGATTTTTATAAATTGTCTCTGCGCTGAATTATAAGGTTCAGTAACAGTTTTGGGACGCACTCGAAGTGAATTTATCGAAGGTCTGTCAGGTGCTACAAACTTATATAAAGGACCTTTTTCCTCCGCTTTTCCGAAAATATTTGATGATTCTGGTTTCAGATTGATATTTCAAATAGCAGGTTAATTGATATTTAGATTTTTTATCGAACTTTTTGACAATGTTATAGGTGTGATATCGCACCGATGCTGCAAGCTCTTACGGATTGTTACCACCGTCTGCGCGTCATCTTATAACCACTGTGAAATGAAAATAAAGATGATATTAAATTTATTCATTATTAATGTTTAATGAAACGTAAAAGGGCAAGGCTTTGCAATACTATATGAATGCGAACACTTTAATCACGGTCCAGTTATCCGAACAGCCCTTTAGATCTTTTTATTGTTTACAGCGCCAGTCTTATTATAAGATTTAACTTGAGCTGTAGGACAATACGCTACACTTTTATATATTTTTATGCCATCAGGCGATTTTGTAATAATAATGTACCTGATATGTTAACCATTAGACAATATTTTGATTATGATGGACCTGATATGTCATTGACTATATATGATTGCATAGCGAGAATTATTCTGGTCAGTTAAACTGGATCTGCTGACCTCTTCTAAGTAAAACATTTATTTCTTTATTAAATCGTAAACTAAACTGTACAGACTAAATTGTTATTTATGAAATCTGTCAAAATTCGACAAAATATCTATGGAATTATATAAGAATCAAGCTCAGAACAAGAACAAGCATAGAAGGAATCTAAATTACCCTCATATACTTATCTTATTTTTTCAAATAGGTCAAAACCGTTGAAAAAAACGAGACAAATATTATGTTGCGAAGGTCGGCTTGCGTACACTTTAAAATAATCAAATGGTTACCTTTGGTCATCTTTATGATGCCGAATTAAAAAGCAAATAAAATGTCAAATGTTCCTACTTGCCAATCTCAAAACAATGTCACAAACGCGCCCACATAATTTTGTTACATTATACTTCAGCGCGTGCTTTTCAAAAGTGGCTACCTGTTGTGTAATATTTTTGTTGTTAATTTTAATAAATACACAGTGCTGTTTAAGTAAAATATAGCCATAGGAACAAGCAATGGCCTGCGTTATTGTGGGGTGTAAATCTCATTCTTCTCGTAAAGAAAATGAAACTGAAATCATCAGCTTCCATCGGTGAGTAAACAAAAACCTAATATATTTGCTTAAACCCTGTACATAAGTGCAAAAAGTGTTATTAATTATACTTTATTATGCTGTAGTCATATTATAATCTGCTGTTGGCCATTCGATCCAGTCATTGTTAAGTATTTTTCATTTTTACCAATTTACGTAGTCGTCTTCAATAGTATTGTGCTGCATATTCTGTCGATAACATAGATGTTAGTATATATTGTAGTTTATTATTTTTGCATAAATTGCCTTTTACTTTCAACATACGGTGGTGTAGTGGTAAAAGCTACTTGGAAACCGTGCGCAAAGGCTGGGATCGAGGAAACTACCTGATTTTCATAATGTGTTTCATACAATGTGTTTCATTGCAGATTCCCCACAGATGATGCTATGAGGCAAAAATGGATCGTTTCCATAGCTCGTCCCAATTGGCATTGGAAAAAACAGCACCGTGTTTGCTCTAAGCATTTCGACAAAGTTTTATTAACATTGAAATAAGTTATCAAACATATGAGACATGAATGATACCGCTGTGTTCTAATTTTACTGTCCCATTTTAGTAGCTTCTGTCAAATCCCACCTCTTGGGTACCTTTTAATGCCTAAGAAAGTCAGAAAAGAACAGAAGGCGTACTGGCTTTCTCCTAGATGAAATTCCGGCCGATTTCTTGTTTGTTACTTACAGCGGTTTCCATTCCTTCCGAAATTACTAAAATTTTCTTAATTCAATAATGTAAATGCTAAACCATTTTTGTGTTTAGTAAATGACGTTTCGGAAGGCATGGAAACTGCTGTAAATAGCAAATGAAAATTGGACAAAATTTAGCTCGAAGAACGCCGGTAGTTTTATAGTTTATTGTAATTTAACAGCTTTTTACCGAATGCTGTTATATACCCAGATTTATTTTGGTACTTGAATACCAAATCAGGGTTTTGATATATTTTTTTAGCCTTTATCTAAAATAGCAATTTGCAACGGTTTGTAGTTGACTGACCGAAAAGTGTTTATTTTAGCAGGTCTATGAATTTACCATAGCCGATAGACAAAGCATCTATCGATATCGATAAGATGTCAGAAGGGGTCGCAACACAATGAAATTTCTTGCTGTCTAAGACAGAGTACACTCAAATGTCATAGTGTTACTTCTATGCTTGTCATTGTTCTGAGGAATCAAGCAAGCATGTCAATACGTTCTTGCTAGCGTAGTGAATAAAGGTATGTCCTCGTCACCTTGTCAGTAGGCCTGTATTTATACTATGAAAACATATTATAGTAATATTGTTAGGAACTGAGGAGATATTGATTAAAAAAAAGAACTATCACTGACTATAGATCGCACCCTTAGAACCCTTTGTGATGTTATTCTCATGTAAGTGACTTATTTGTCTTTTTGAGAATAAAATTCTTTAACCTGAGAATTATCATCCAATATTTATATTAACCTATTTAAATTCGTCACACAGGTAGCGCGGAGATGCGTAACCGCGGCACTTCACCGCTCTCAGCGTCACCACGCCAGTCCCTCACCGGGGAACCACCCTGGACCTTGCCGGATGACGACCGTCCAGATTTCTCCGCACTCAAAGAAAACATACACAGAATCAACAAGTAAGTACTACTATGTACTATATGTTAGTTTTATGAGCCATGAGCCTTACGGATACAAGAAAAAACATTAAAACCAGCATTGATTTATTGTTCTAAGGTATTAAACGAATTTCTACTAGATCATATTCATAATATCTATTAAATGAAATTGTTCCTCATACGAAATCCGCATAATTTAACCTAATAATTTGTTTTCTTTCGAATGTGATTTTATTTAATTTTTGTCACATTTCTTTCATTGTATTACAAATAATGTTATTGATTTTACTCATGCTTTTGTCATTTATTTTAGATATCTTCTGTTTCTTTCCCAAATATTAAATAAATAAATATCTTATACATCTTCAGAACAAAGAAACTTGCACGAAGTATAAGTAATTTGTACCATTCATATTTACGTCACGTATGACAAAGTAAATTTGCCGTCAGGGACTGCGAAACATCAACTCGGCTGGATATGCTTCTGACGCAAGTGGAACAGTACGCAAACAATCTGGAGGCTTTGGTGGAGGAACGAACGTCAGACTATCTTGAGGAGAAGAGGAAATGCGAGGAACTGCTTTACCAGTTGTTACCGAAGTAAGTCAAAGATTTAAATAATAAGTTATTCTAGGGGAGTCGAATCTGGATGTCGAGAGCATGAATTAAACAAGAATGAGATTGGATTGAGTTGTACTGAATACTTTCGACACTGAATCAGAAAAACACTAATTACTAGCTGACCCGACAGACGTCCCGTCTTAACTATGTATTTGCAGCGCGCATTCTATCAATCGCAGACAGATATTTCAAACAATTGACAATTATATAAAATTAACATTTTCGTTAAGTTTTCTTAAATTTTCTAATTTTTCGCGCCATTTTTTAATTTTTTTCTTTCATAAGAACCTTCTCCCGACAATAACAATCACAACAAAAAAAATGTGAAATCGGTCGAGCCGTTCACGCGTGATGGCGTGACCAAGGGAAATAGGGATTCATTTTTATATATATAGATGAGACGATTAACATAGAACAAGCCTCGTGCTGTGTAAAAATTGACTAATGACAATTTGTTTCTAATAACATTAATTATTTCTTACGACATTACTATCACAAAACTTATGTTTGCTAGGAGAACATACTAAAATACACAGATTACTAAGTTGTGAACGTCTAAAGACAAATAGTTCAGTATTCGAACGCTTATGACTCTAATAATTAAACGCACGCTAAGTTAAAACTTGAACGTTGTAATTCACTTCATGCTCTACTTCCTTACCACGACGAATATGTGATATGATCTAAGTTATTCTCACTATTGTCTTTTCACTTTCTTGTTTTACAAATGTACGATGGTATTGCTTTAAAATGTAATGAATATAATTAGGTAGATTATACATTACCGATTTTTAATGTGTTCTATTTTTTTTCTGTGCTTGTCCTACTTGAATTAAGTACTCGATCTTGCCTAAATAGCCATCCTGGATATATTTAATTAAATGGAGGATCGTTTTTACCCGACTACGGTGACGCAAAGAAGGGTAGTGATTTTAACACGCTATGTATGTACGTATGTATTTTAATATGTTTTAACGTCGTCAACTGAACCGATTTTGACAAATGAGGTGTCTTTTCATATTTTTAGTAAAGGATTAAACCGCACTTTGCAAGTAGTAAGACAAAAAATATGGCTCAAGTACAGCATATAATTTTGAATCAATATTGTCAATTTTAAATTTTTTAAACGCTATTGCTGTCTGCCAAAGAGCTATATCCGCTTTAAAACGTTGTCTTGTCACTAAGTATGGGTGGATCTGTTAAGTATTATTTCGGAAAAAGTACTGGCTGTTCCCGAATATTACTGGCATATCGATTGTCCACTAGTAACCACTTTACTCCACGTTGTTATCACTGACTAGCGACGGTCTTCAAGGAGGCGAGGCCCCAGGCGAAAGCAAAAAACGACGCGAGGACTTGGGCGGAGTAAAAAAGGTCCCTGGTTTTAATAGTTTCATCGGTAAGATTGTACAAAAGGAAGGACCTTTATCAAGGTATCGCGTGAGGCCCCTGTAAGCGTGAGGCCCGGTTTGCCTCCCCTTAAAGTCACCTCTGTTCTTAATAATAAAATAATAAAAATATATTTTTTTTTTATTATTTTATTTTTCATTATTTTTATATTAAGTCAGTCGCTACATGAACTGAATGCGTCCCACGCTTTAAAATAAATAACGTAGGAGGGTTCGATACGTCATTTCAACCACGTCATTAAGTGAAGTTCGCATTCGCATGCTAACGAGCAGCCTCACAAGTATTTATAAATACAAGGTATTTTAAATATAAATATGAAACACGAGATAAAATATCAGCTGAAGAGTTTTTAGATATTAATGGTTGCGTCAAAGATGATAAATATAACCGATTTGTCAAGGCATGGCGCTTGGAAGCTCAATATTTTATTTTAGGATGCCCTTTAATGATAAAGTGGGGAAAAAGAGTAATCATGCTCAACAGCGTCTCATAACTCGTAGTTGTTTTATGCACCAGCATAACAATTGCAATTAGTCACAGTTGTTTGGAAAAGATTGATCGTGTTTGATGTTAAATTTAATGTCTATTCGTATGGGTTAGTTTTCCTCAATATAATCCTTCAAAAACGATTTGTTTAAGACTACAAAAATCTTCGAATTTTATGGTAATGCAAATAGTAAACATTCAATTTTATGTATGTGGAAACCTTGCATAAGATCCTTGTTAAAATATCAAGGCTATATCTGCCATATAGAAGTTAGAAGCTTCAAACAATCTCTTTGAAAATACCGTGACCTTGCAAAACGAAAATTTTCTTTGAAACAACGCGTTATTCCAAAATGATTTTATTGGAGCAGACTTCCAAATTTGTCAAACGTCTTGAGATTGTTGATTCTGTAGAAAGGCAAGAAATAACATTCTTTGAAGCCAGTGCTATTCAATTTATAGCACGAATTGATTGCCTCGGTGGCAGTACACGGTGCGAGAACGACTACCGCGTTGAGGTCCTGGGTTCGAATTCAGAGCCGGGCCAAAAACAATTACTTGTTACTGGGTTTTTGAATCTTAAAAATTACTCAATCGCAGCCCAGGGTCGGGAAGTTAGCGGTGTGATAGCTCGGAAAGCTCGTAAAGCCGTTGGCCCTGCGCCTGATCTCTCTCGGGTCATGTCGGTTTGATGTCTCACCAGATTGTGAGAGTGAAGGAACAGAGTGCACCTGCGTATTGGGCACACACTTATGAACTATAATATTATCTGCGTACATTGCTGATCTTCGTTGATATTGGCCGCCATAGCCGAAATTCGATTGGGAAGGAATTAGTACGAATTATTCACATTATCACCTTATAAAGTATTTAGATATCAATAAAACACGTAAAATGGACTTATGTCATGAGGTCAAAAACAATATTATATGTTCAACTGTTGTTGAATTTAGTGTGCTATGTTATGCGGATTTTTAACGTGCAATGATTTACTTATAAATAAGTGGTTGTTCTTATGAAAATCTAGCATGCTTTCCCTCCCTAAACTCCGTTTTCTTTCTAGTTTTAATATTATAGAAACTAGACGTAAATAAAGAATTAACTATAAAAAGACTATTAAATTATAATTAACTTTAACTCAAACTTCAAATTTAAGGTTATGTAACCATATAATCAATGAATACATTAATTCGACTGTACATCAAGATGTCAGTCTCGCACCGTTATCAAATCACATGTAAGACGGGTACGGAGCCAAATTCTACGTACAATATGTTAACGTCAGGCCAGAGTGGTTTGCCAATTGTCAAGCTTGACTGATGACAGTAGCGCCATATTATCATATTTGTTCGCTCGTCAATGCCAATTTGAAGTTATCACGTGGGCTGAGGTCCTGTCGATAATATTCTGCCCTCATCAAACACGTTTAAAAATAAAAAATAGATTTAGTATATACAAACTCCGAAGAAATTGAGATTTTCACGAACGCATTGTCTTTTAATAAGTAAATGTTTAACAAAATGCTTCATTTACGATAAAGTGTAAATCAATATTCTCTAACGATAACCATCATATTTTTTCTGAATTGTGACAGTATTCGAATAAAAATAATGATAAAAAAATAGCACACAAAGCAACCAAGTACAAAAGATACAAAGGAAATGATAGCTATCGCTAAGGTCGCGCCAAAAATAATCTGTGATGGCAATATAAAAGCATTTGGGACAATATATGAAGGGTTTAATGTGCGAAGAATGCAAAAGGGACAGAGAAAAATATATAAAGGAATCCTTTAATGTCTTATCTTGAGGCATTGAACTTGAAGATTTATGTAAATCTTGAGAAAAACGATCTAGTGTTTCTTAATGCAGCATGTTAGTTTTTAGAATGTTACTTGTCTCAAAAAAATGTCTCTCAGTCAAATTAATGTCTTTTAGATATACGGTACAAGGTTTTTACATCGTTTTCTACCTGTCTAAATTTTTAAGCTGTCCAAATAATTTATAATTTGCTGGTGGGATAAATTTTATATCCACCCGGATAGCGACAACCGTACAAGGTGTTAAAACCCGCCATTACGGCTCACGTAAGTGTTTCGCGTTCCGGTATTAGCCTGTGTTTATCCGGTTCCAATATAATTACGTTAGTTCCGGCATAATTATGTCGCTTGCCGAGAGGCAATCATCTCTCGTCAGTCGAGATTCTATTGGACCCACTTACTACCAGGCGCAGAGGGATCATTTTCCCGTACACGTATGCAACAAATTCATTGTTTACTTTCAATAAACTTACGACAAAGATAATATCTATACTATAATAAAGGATATCCTGGTTTACAACCGGTATACACCATATAATGGCAGCTATTGTTATAATTAAATAATATACGAAATTATGTTGGAAGTACCAATTTAGATAGTTGACGTAAATGTTTAACTGCCTTCCGTAATATAGTAAGTAGTTTATTGTTGTTATTAACAGCATTACTTACTGCATAATCAAAATACAGGGTCGATTTGACATAGTTACTAAATTAAACCACATACTTATCTATTTGAAAATAACACTTTACAACAAGTCACTTGAGCCGTAGATGTAAAATAAAAAAGAGTAAGAATTGAACAACATAAATATTAATAAAAAGTAATTTTAATTTTACGCGCCCTAACCTTAAAGTTGTAATAATGGCTACTACAACAACTCTAAGATAATTATTTGCAGTGGCAACATCATACTTTCAGTCAGAAATACACCCACGGACACGTCATATTCGCATTAAAGTACAAAAAATACAATATCAGCAAAGGTGAAGACGAGTATGTGGATTCATTTAGTAACGAATGTCAAAATGACCCTGTATATTTACGATCTTGTTTTATTTTATCAAGAGTTTTATGAAAGGTAAAATTTAAATAGATTAAAAAATATTCTTTTCAATTAATATTCAGATTATCTATACATATTATAAAAAAAAATCTCCTTTTCTGTCTGTCTATATGTTATCGATCTTTTCAAAATCTAATGAACGGATTTTTATGAAATTTGGTATGGCGATAGTTTAAGACCCTGGGAATCGCCTAGAAATAGAAAGTATTCTACTCCGGGAAAATATATAATGGTAATTTCATCCCAGAAAACTTCTTTCCACGGGCGAATCCGCGACCAAAAGCTAGTTTATAATAACTTACAATTGTTGGCATCACAAACACAGACTTAGAATACGTGTCTATTTCATGCTTGTCCTCTCCATTCCAATGATAATAAACACTGTCCGTACAGATTATCATAAGTGTATGTAAATGTACAACCAGCTGGATTACTCGCACTTAAGAGCTTCTGGCAATCTTGTTTTTGCCAGGTCAGTGGCATCTCAGCTCATAATGGGCCAGCCAGTAATGGCAGAGACGTACGACCAGGTGACGATCTACTTCAGCGACATTATTGGATTCACGCAACTGTCAGCAGAATCCACGCCGTTGGAAGTCGTCGACCTTCTCAACGATTTGTACACGAGTTTCGATTCCATTATTGAGAACTTCGACGTTTATAAGGTACGTACAATGTAACAAGAATTGTTTTCCGTGGAATTCGTTTACTTGACTGAAAATGTTACTATTATTGGCTTTGGGTATTCTACTTTTAGATAGTGTGTGAATGGTTGAGATACTTGGATTTTATACGCGAGTAATTTTTGTACATAGAAATATTTTATTTTATTGGATCGCCAGTAATACAATCTTATCAAAGAGAACAAACACTCAAATTACTGGCAGAAGTAGTTGATTCCTGTAATTGACTTATTAGTGTATTTATATATTTAATTATTTTTATATATGTATATATATGTATTTTTTTTATATATCTATATATTTATATATGCGAGTATGTTTTAATTACATTTGTTTACTATTACTTCTTATTTGTTTTTCACTTCTTTTATTATACACCTACCTCCGTCCTCTCTACACCACCGCAAGGTTGACTAGGAGAGAATGCCCATGGCATTAAGTCCGCCTGTATACCATGTGTACAATGTGTTAATAAATAAATAAATAAAATTATACTACATTTACAGGAAACTACAACTAACATAAAATATTAGATTGGGCATAATTTACACTAAAGGTTTACAGAATTTGATTTAAGTATGCCAAAATTAAAAATGATACAAAATTTATAAAAAAAAAAAATATTCTAAGAAATTTTATTCACATTAGCCTGTTGAGTATCAATTATTTTAATATCCCTTTATAATATTTTGAACTTACTAACATAACTATCTTTCGATTTTCGTGTAGTAAAGTAAAAATATGTAACACTGTTACAAAGAACTAACTTTTTGTTTACATAACTGAACGTATTTACTTCTTTATTTCAATGTTTATCAATTTGGTTGTGTATACAAACAAAATAATATTCTTGAATAGAAATGATGTATTTGAATAACATATCCGAAATTTCTGGTGTTTTGTTCCCTTTGTATAAAAATCGGTCACTGCATGCTTATTATCGTTCAACGGCCTGAGTAAAATCGTATTATTTGTATATCTCTATTCCTTGATATTGTTTGGTATAAAAAAATAAAACAATTGATGTAATGAAGTTGTTTTAAGTTACTCAAGTTGCATAATGATTTCTTATGTTTACGCGAATGTTAGACTTTGAAATAAAACTATTTTTCGGATTTTATTGCGGTTTTTTATATTATAATTTTCTCTCTTCATGGTCACTTAGGGGACTTACAAAAATTGTTTTATTTCATAGTTCAAGTTGCTCTGTAGGTATATAATATATTTAAACCCATAAATTCCTTATCATTATCATAAGCCGTAGGATTTTCAATTTTTAATATAGGCTTCCCCGGTGGTGAAGCGTCCATACAACTCGATTCCTACCGGCTTCCCTTTTAAGTTCATTTACGTTTGTCTTAGTTATTTTTTATATTCACTTGGCTACGATATTTAAACTAAGGCATTTTTTTTGCTTCGGGTTACCTTTTAAACAATTTCACTCTTCGCCACTGGGCTTCCCTAAAAAATATCCAAGCCAACCTGTTAGAGTCAGCCTGCTTCCAGCGAATTTCTACGGCCTTTATCAGGTCGCCTGCCCATGTTATCAAAACAAATATATGTATAATTATTGCACTTACTACAGTTATAATATAAATTTCTACAAGGTGGAGACCATAGGCGACGCTTACATGGTGGTATCAGGGTTACCGATGCGGAATGGCAACCGTCATGCAGCTGAAATCGCACGGATGTCTCTGGCGCTTCTCAACGCGGTTCGAGTGAAGACTGTGCCGCATCGACCGGGGGAGCGGTTACTGCTTAGAATTGGCATGCATACAGGTAAACGTTTGTTCAAGCTATACATTTAATATTCCAGAATTATTCTCATGAATATGTATGAGGTAGGTATACATTTAAGCCGTAATGTGTTTTGAAAATATGTCCTTTTTAACTGACTTTTAGAAACTGAACATTGAATAATTATTTACTAAGTGCCTATAACTAGTAAAACTGATAGATGAATTACCTAAATCACACAAGTAACCATGAACGGACCATTAGGCGTAGAAGGGTCACCTTTCCATGTGGTAAAAAAGAAAAAATATGTTTCCACTTTTTAAAGAAAGAAAAAATGTTAGCTAAGTAATTACAGTTCTGTTACATTTAAAAACCAATACAACCGATTAAATACTTAGTTGTTCCACGTTGTATGTCAATATTGCCGAGTTTGTTAGTGGTCACGAAAGTGATTATAAGTTTTTCGATTAAGGAACAAACTTGTTTATTTAAAAATCTATTTGTTTCCGAAATATATTTTGCTCCGTGTCGCATCAGCGAGAAGTGATATACAAATTACATTTTCTTTAAACCCTTTAAACATAAACACGAAGTTATTTAGGTTTTACCAAAAACCAGTAAAAATAGTAGAACGAAAGAGTTTCAAAGATATCAGAGTAAACGATGCAGGTATCGCTACTGTTGATTGCAAAAATGCCATTACGGTTGCGCAATGCAATGCGGCTTCAGACCAAACCACATTGATCGCTAAGAAATTGCCACTTGAAATTGGCATGTACTACATAGAACTGCTTGCTTTTATTTCTTCAGTGAAATTGAAAACTGCGATATTTCGTTGAAGTTTTTCAATAATGAAGGGAAACAAGCAGTTGAGCCAATTCGTACAACTCCGTATAGTCTGCATCGTGTAGTAAACTTATAGTTAGTAGTGATTCGTTTTGTAACGATTAATCAATTCTTTTATATTATTTCTAGGTTATATCTCCTACTTCTTTTATGCTAGAGAATATTTACCTATCGGCCGGCTAAAGTAATCGAAAATGAAATACATAAATAGAGAAAAATAGCATATATTGTGAATATCAAAAGCTCCAATGATCATGTCAATATTCTTCATCCACCCCAATATGGGACCGGATATCCACCGATGCGTAAATCACGACCTTCCATTTCACAGCCGACTGCACTTCTGTACTAAATTAATTCATATCTATTAGCCATGCAGTTTGGAATACTAAATAGATTCCACTTTAGCTTTGGAATTGTCACGTAGCCACAGAATTTGCAACTGGACACCGACTACAAATACCTTTGGATTTAGTTATAATCCGACAATGCCAGGAGGGAATATAAATTCTTATAAATCTTATTGACATTTTTAATACAATAACTAGGATAACATCATAGTTTGAACTAATTTCAAGACACGATTTTTACACACACACACAACATCACGCATTTATCCCCGATGTGGTATGCAGAGATGCAACCAGGGCACTCACTTTTCACCAAGTGTGTTGCCGTCCCATAATAGGGGGCAAGCCTATCGACATGTCGGGCACAAATTTCAGACTCTGGGCTGATACTGAGCAGAAAATCCCAAAATATCGCTATGCCTGACCCGGGCTTGAACCTAGGACCTCAAAGCGCTGTCGTACCACGCATTCACTAGAACTATGCCACCGAAGCAGTCGATTTTTACGAAGAACATTTTTCTGTTGCATTTAATTCTGCTACTCAATTCAGCTTTTTGTAGTCGGGTTTTTGTTGTTTTAATCATATTACTGATTTAAATATATTTATGCTAGAGTACGGTGCGGTTCGGTGTAAATTAACATGTATTTTGAAAGGTTTCTTTGGTGTTATATATTCTGCTATTATTCTTAGAAGGGATTAGGTATTTCAACGATTGTGAAACAACATGTTTTGCTTATGTTTGATTTTATCGTGGCTTGGTAAAATCATAGACCTAATCAATATTAAAAACTAAAACCATAGCAATGTAGCTGACCATGATCGCAATAGGTTAATTGTTATACATAATGGGGATAATGGTTATGTTGCATGTTGCATGAAATGCTCCATTTATTTAACCTTTGGGTACCAATTTCTTTCTGGCGAAAGGAAAAAAAAAAATATTATAATACTTTTAATTATCTCTTTGGCATGCTCTGCAGTTTTTAAATTTAAACAAAATGTTTGAAAATTAGGTACTTCATATTTTAATTCTAATTTAAATTCATTTTAACATATTGTTTATCTCACGGCTCACGATTGCAAGAGTTCGTCTGCATTCGTAGCTTTGTTTATTTCTACCGTCAACTGTCCCAGACAGTTAGAGTACAATATAGGTACAATATATATTTGCCAATTTAACACACATTTCCAGCCATTGTACCAGAATTAATACCTCATACTTCAGAATGACGACAGCAGTGTAGTTCCATAGCATATTGAGACACTTTGTCGTGGGTATATTTGTATTGTTGCTATTATTTTTACAACGGTTCGCAGTTACTATTAAACGAGAGATTTTCTTGTCTCCGCATTAACAGCTATTTCCAATAAGCTGGTGGTAGAACATATTTTATATCCGCCTGGATAGCGACTACTGTACACAAGATATTAAAATCTGGCATAGTGGACCACGTAAGTATGTCGCGTTCCGGGATCAGCCTGTGTATATCCAGTTCTAACAGGCCGGCATAATTATGTCGACAGTCGAGGGATAAGCTCTATCTATATAAATTCTCTATTGGACCCTAATCTACTTACCATAACGGCAGAGCGCTTTGCCGTGCCCTTTTAATAAAAAAGATCTCAATCCCTTTTTTCAATCCATCGCGAAAATGGATCAATCAGAATAATGATTTTTTGACAAATGACTTTTGATTGAGGTATTTTCGAGATCGCTTCGAAGATTGAGATTGGGATCGCTGATTGAAAACAGTCGTTAGTTGTTTAAATATCAATTAATTGGTGTCCACTAGAGTCTATTTATTGCTCATTCTATTTCATATTATGCTATAATTGGGTTATATCACATTTTTGCGTTCTTTTCTAAAATAACTGTAAAGATTTAATAACTGTGCAATTATATAAATTTCAAGCAACAATCTGAGAGCAGAAATCGTTTTCCTTCAAGGAAAGCTATTATTCCTTAATGAGGATTTGGCGTATAATGTAGCCCTTGTTGCCAGTTCCACTGAGTAAAAGCAAAGAATAATTTTATCTTCACTTACTTTTCTGAATATTTAAGTATTTAAAAATGAAAATTGCTCTTAAGTTTCTTTTAGCGATTTAATTGCAAATTTTATTTACAAATTGTAATTCGACTTTACCGTTATATGGAGTAAATATGCCTAAATAGAGTGAGGCTTAAGAGGAGCATAATGTTCATAAACTCTTGTGACAGTATTATACACCATATGAGGTACATTACACATTACTGGCGCGCTTGTATATTATATGGGGTAGACTATATATGGAGCGCCATTTTGCAAGTTTCTGTCACATTATTTTCGCATCTTCAACTTATATTAATCTCCTCATTGTCATAACATAAATATCACCTGGACCCCATTTCACATTACGAATTGTTGCAAAAATGTGCTAAAGAATATCACAAAAATATATTCAAATTATACAAAAGCATTTCTTTGAAAATGAAAACGAAGCACCTTCGTAACGACAATGCAATCACCATCGTAAAACTATGCTCTTATTATTATTGTTGGTAGTAAAAATAATATTTTCATTTTAGTACCGAAATGTTCACGTCGTTTTGCTCACGGCGAAAACTCTTTAAAATTTCCCACCGCAATCGCATTCGTTTTGCATTCATTTAAATATTTAAAATATGAGCATTTTTTCGAACCCGGTATTTCAAATATCTCGTGTTTAAAACATGATTTTCTTTATGATACCTTTCGGGGTATAAATTGGACTGTTGAATTTTTGAAATATACTCAATGCTTTTTATTTCGTTTATTATTCAACTGTTTCACTTTTCTTGGTGATAAAATTTGTTTCGAGACGAAACAGTTTATTTTTGGCTACTGCAATTTATTTTGTCTGGAATCTCTAAGGGTCAAACCTACTTCTTCGGGAGCTGTAATTACTACCGAAGGCTTCATTTCACGAACATATAACACAATAATGCATTTAGTTGTAACTTACAACTGACCTTCGCCAAATAAATTTATAGCAATAGTTTATACTACAAGGCAATGCCCCTCGAGAATTGCAGATCGCAATTGCGTCTCAAACGTTTAATAGTTGAATATGTACGCATCTAGATTCAAGGGAATATGCCATTAATCTCACTAATATTCATATTTATATCTATCCAAATAATTTACACAAATTGAGTCGCTGATCTACGCAACTGGGGTTTTACATCCCACAAGTACTTTTAGACTTAACTTTTATTTTTTTTCCATAGGTCCATGCGTAGCAGGAGTAGTTGGCCTCAAGATGCCACGTTACTGTCTCTTTGGAGACACAGTGAACACCGCTTCCCGAATGGAGTCCCACGGCGAGGCACTAAAAATTCATGTCAGTCCTAAAACTAAAGAAGTACTAGATCTTTACGACTGCTTCGAGCTCGACTGCAGAGGAGAGATAACGATGAAAGTAAGTACCTGCAAGGGAGTTGACAATGTTGTAAATTGGCCTACCTGTTAGTCGACAAAAACAAATTAATTTTAAATGATATGAAAATATTACACTGCTTTTTAGTGATAAGATAGTGAAATCTAATGATGTAATAAATTTTAAAATTCTTATTCATACGTTTATTTCTAGGGCAAGGGCAAAATGACAACGTATTGGTTATTAGGCGAGAAAGTTCCCCAACATCAAGACAATCCTAATGAGGCAATTGAAACACGAAATAACGTTGTCAACAATCCGAGCATTACTTTCCAAGGACCTGACAGTCCCGCTTCGCATTCACTAACACAAAGTCACAGCCCAGATCAAAGCGAGATCAAAGAAAACAACCATAAACCCGTCGAAATTATGAACGAAAGGGATCGCATAAAACATGAAATAGCAACGTTTGTTGCAAAAGATCTCATTAATAATATAGACAATGCCGTGAAAGAATTCAGAAAATCACAAAGTGCTACGTTCACTTCTACAATGACTAATAAACCAATTTGTAATGGCAATGAGAAAGGCCTTATCACTCCTACATATGACAAAGAATTAGTCATCAGCAAAGGAAAAGTTAGGGATGTCGTCAACAGATTTAATAGTTGTGTCATTACTGAAGCAAAAGCCACAAAAAATAAACCCTTAAAAACTGAAGACTGAGACGCTTAATAGAACAAAACATGTGTTTTTCCTGTCCGGTCTAAAGGTACTTAGATTCTATATAAATGTTTATAGATATATTGTGGCAAAATGAATTTAACTGATATCAGTGTTTTGTGCCAAGCACATGAATGTAGATACCAGAACTAAAAATTTAGTCATTATTGTAAAGATTTATTTAAATATATATTTATGTGTTGAAATAGTGTAGTTTAGTGTTGTGGGTGACTAAGAACCCTCCGAATTTTAATTAAGTATAGATATTTAAATGTCTTAGAGATGATACGTATAATTTAGATTAAGAATACATTCGCCAACGCGAATCTGAAAGATGTAGTGAGAATATTATGTGTGAATATGAAAAATCTATATTGTATTATACACTTAGACCCCGTAGTATTTTTACTGACCTTTTATACTTCCGTATCTTTCTAGTCCATTGTATACTCAAATGTAATGTAAGTCATCTTTGTCGTCGGCTTAGAATTAAGTGCTGACTCGTGGACTTGACGTATCACGGACATCACATTACTACGCTTAATATCATCGTTTATTAATTTCTATATTGATACTCGTAGAATATAGATGTTATATAAATTTTCCCTAAGTTTAGAGCATTGTATTTCACTATTCATGCGTTAGTAGGGTTTCGGAGAATTAACATTATCAAAGAGCCTCGTCCTGTTATGTCTAGAGACAGATTATAATTTTAGCGTACAAGGTTGTTTGTGTTAACGTAGCAATTCAAGAGATCTCTATCTGGTGTAACCAAATTAAGTGTTTATTGTGATACCGTTGTTTAAGTACAATATATTTTAACAGAGCTGTGAATTTTATCTTGTTTATATTAAATTGTTTCAAGTTCATTTTAGTCTAAGCACAATGTGTTGCTTAATTGTTTTCGAATATGTCGTGAATAAAAATATTAATATAATTAATTTGTGCTTTTTGATTGATCCCTTTAATTAACAGGAATTAAATAAACCCTTTATGTACAAGCTAGAAATCTTAATGCATATCGTAAATAATAAAGACTTAAAAATAATTTTGATTACAATCGTCGTAAGGTACACTTTGGTTTAAACAAAGGCAGGCGTTCTATCACTTTTAATTTATTCTATCATAAACAATTGAAAACAGTAAACAATGCTTTGAAGTAGGCCATAGACATTAGCAAGGCGACCGAGCGAAAAGCAGAGAATCCAGCGAGAACGCACATAATTAATCATCATTGTATCTGAGATTTGTAAATGTAGACCGCACATAAGAGGGTCAACGAATATTCATAATAGCAAACCATTTCGTCCCAATTACTTTTGGGACTGTTTTAATTAATAGTCTCAAAACTGAAGTATACGGTTTTGATGTTTTCGTTAATATAAATGCTCGAGTAGGGGATAGGTTCATCATTAGTTTTGAAATTAACTTCGAAATGAACGTAAATTTTACTGATGTTTTGCTTCGTGGATTAATTTTCGTTAGAAGTCAAACGCAAGTCACTAAAATAAATTGAAGATATTATAATAATATCAGCCCTGTATTATATACTCGCCCACTGCTGAGCACGGGCCTCCTCTACTACTGAGAGGGATTAGGCCTTAGTCCACCACGCTGGCCTAGTGCGGATTGGTAGACTTCACACACCTTCGAAATTCCTATAGAGAATGTTTTTCCTTCACCGTTAAAGCGAACGATAAATTCACAAAGAATACACACATGATTTTAGAAAAGTCAGAGGTGTGTGCCCTTGGGATTTGAACCTGCGGACATTCGTCTTCGCAGTCCGTTCCACACCCAACTAGGCTATCGCCGCTTAATTGAAGATATTAGTTTTTATTATTTAGAAAAAATCTTTGATAAACACACATCACGTATTTATACTTGAAGGATTATGATGAGGCGCATTTAGGGTCACTTTTCGCTAAGTGTGTTGCGTCCCATGATGTGATAGTTATTCTTTGATATCTCTATCAAAAAAAAAAAACATCGATGACTCTTAAATAGATAAATTGTTTCCAAATAATGTCCAACATAAGTATTAAATATGCCGCCACTCACTTTTTTGACACCCACATAAATTGGTTTACCATATCGCAGCCCTAGCTCGACATTGAAGCAGTAACTTAAAGCACCGAGGCTTCAATAATGAAAACTTTTCCAATTAACATTTTTTTCGGGAATTTATAACATTCAAATATACAAACAAGCTCCGCGAACCATTTCTGGCTTTAAATAAATATGAAGGTATTTTAATTTCGACTTCAAATTTTAGAAACTTTTTTCATTATCGGCTTTTGCAAACGCTTTACGCCTGCTAATCACGGCCGTTGACTGAGTTTGTATTTAGCTTAAATTTTAATTAAAATGTAAGTCAAGAAAGTGATATCAGTTTATCTTTTGTATTGTAAATTTACTTATATAATAATCGCATTAAGTGGAGAGGAATGATATTTAAACATTATTCGTTCGTGATCTTTGAATTATTCATTGATGTTTACGTTGAAGGTTAGGGACCCTTGAGTTTATAAGATTTGTTGCAAATATGACTGAATTTTTCGTAATTTATTGAATAGGTTCTTGAACTCAATAAAATAAAGTTTCTATAAGATTTAGTTGAAATACAGTAAATGATACCAGAGAGTCACGAATTGTCGCACCCACTATAGCAGGTGAAAGAACTAGGCTCGTTCAAATATTGTATAATTAGTGTCACCTACAATATATAAATTTACAAGTTACAATAAAAAAGATACTGTAGTGGATGGGAAGAAGAAAATTCAATTCAAATCTTCGTGGGGTTAACATGTGTCATGTTACTTTTTATCCTACTCATATAAAAGGAAAAGATTTTGTAAATGTTTTGATGTTTGTCAAAAGTAGTCATAAACAGCTGAACGGATTTGGATGAAATGTGGCATACGTTTGGACCATGTCCTGGATTAATACATAAGCTATGTACTATTCCGGTAATTTGCTCACATGGGTAATAATATAATATTTTAAATTGATTTTTTAAAGAATATTTAAATCTAATTAAAATATTAGATTATTACAATCGATATAGTGTTTTGTTTAGGAGCGGCGATAGCCTAGTTAGTTGTGAAACGGACTGCCGAACGAATGTCCGCAGGTTTAAATCCCAAGGCACTTCACATTAGTAAGGTGGTAAATATAGTACTAGTTTTGCTGCATATGAACTACATACCGTTGCATTTCAGAACGAATTCAAACGAACTATAAACTAGAATTTCAAACGTATTTCACAAAACTTTACGTCTAAAATATTTCATACGTCATAATAATTCAAATGCATATTCCATATATGAGTTCAAAAGGACTATAATGAAAGAATGCCTTTTAAGAAAAACTCATAACTGGTAAAAGCTAGCTTATAAACAACCTTGTGAATGTTATGTAAAATACAAAGAAGTTGGTATTAACCAGATTATGAAGCTGAGATTCAATTCAATTGGACGTCTTGCGCATTTGCATATTTCATACTGCATAATATTATACGATATAATGTTATTATTGTTTTGTATTGGATAGATAGATAATAAAATGATTTTTGTTAAGCTCTATTTCAAAAGAACTACGATAGGAAGACAATTGCTGTTCGTCTCATAATGATAGCCTTTCATGTTTTAAATTTCTCGTTTTGAAAAGAATGAACCTAAATATGAACAAACATTTGGCCTATTTTCCAACTATCTCTTTTGTCTTATGTAAATAAAAATCAAGGATTCCTGAGGCCGCAGTTCATACCTTTTTACAATCGTTCACACTAGTAGAGAATCGCGGCTCTAATGTTTTAGTTTTCACCCGACATTTCGAAGCCTTTCCAGCCTTCGTGGTCACGGGGGAGACGGTTTAATTTTAATAACTACTAATAAAGTGGTGCACGGGAAAACAAAATTCGCAATAACGTTTATTTGGACGACAAACTTATTCCAGATTTTCCGTTTTAAAAACATTACTATTGAACCGATATTAAAAATATTGTTATGGGACAAATAAACAGCAATTTTTTAAATAAAAATTCCAAATCGTTTCATAAATGACTGAGTTCTGAGATTACAAACATAAATAAAATACGTGTCGAATTGATAGCCATACGTATTGAAGTCATTAAAAATATGGAAATGACATGCTATCAATAAGTATATGACTGTGATGTGTCATACATAAGGTTAATTAAGGCATTTGGGCTACGGACTTGCTACCATATCAATTTCACTAAATAACAAGCCACCATGTAAAACAATTCGTAATATTAATACCAAAATAGATGATAAAACAAACGAAATGCCCCAAAGTGATTTATAACGTTTCAAAAATATTGGAGTGTGAAATATGATATGTATGAACAATAACAATTTCCTTGTCCTATTCGATGATTGATCGAGTGGTTTCATATTATTTTTATATTCCGATATTTCTCTCAAGCGTTTATGGCAGTCAATCGGTGAAATCAGTATCAAGTGCTTGTTCATACTTGTGTCTACCGTCTTTGTTGCGTTATAGAATTTATTGCTAGCCTTTCTATGGGTCATTATTTCTTGTCGCTGTTCATTTGGTTTGGTTTTATGGTACATCAGTATTACGGATTTGTTACCAGTCTCTTATAAGGACGATGTTTTGTTCTTTTGTCAAGCCCCTCTTAACACCCATTTTTTTTTAATTATATAAAATATATTATAGAAATGCTCCGATTTTGGAATAAATACCTATGGACAGTAGAGATCGTTTTCCAATTATGTAACTTGTTTACTTATCGTTTTTCTGTTACACACAAAAAATCTCTAATTTCTAGCCATAACTCACATTTAGCAAAATATTTAAAAAGCTCGCATCTCGTTGAAAGCTGAGCGCTAGAAGCTCATGTTCGTCTGCAGTCTGGCGTGGACTCAAACACGGGTTAATTTCAGATTATATAATTTCATAAGCGACTTTTTAGATCAAATTAATGGAGGTTTACGAACTTAGGGTTTAAATCATTATCTTTAAGAACGAAAATAACTTTCTGCTCTATTTATCTAAAATATAGTTAAAGCTAAATTTTATTATTTTGTATTACAATTACTGATTTTTCATAGTCAACTATAAAATATATGAACTACGTACATTTGGTATAATTACTACATTAAAATATAACAAATATATTGGTATATACATTATAACCGCGTTATATTATGTTAACGAATCTATAAATCATAGTTTAAGAAAATAAAAAAATGTTTGTACTCAAGTCAATTCGCAGTGAGAAAGTTACTAGTTCAGCAAAAAGACAACTAGTTCAGTCACACGACCGGAATTCAAGAAAACTTCTTGACTAAAGTTCCCTGTCTCTCTTCCAGTTATAGTGTAGTGCCAAAGTTTACGTTCAGAAGTTAACGACCTAATGGCATTTTATTTTCTACAGGAAGTTAAATGATTTTTAAGAAATATGAAAAGTTGATACGTCGGTATAATTTAATCGGCACTAAAAATAAGGACGTGTTTTAAAATAAAACTCTTGCGTATATTATCGCGCTTCTAATATGATTATTTTCTCAAGACGTTGTGGACTGGGAACTCGTGACTACGAAGGCTGCAGTCTCCGAAATATCGTTAGAAAATTATAATATAAAATCCGCGACAATTTATGCAAAATGGTTTTATTTTAATTTTTTTCATTCACGTAAACATAAGAAATCATTAAATACGTGTATGTATTAACTTATTCATGTATCGATATCAATTCCAATTATAGTTGAAACCGATTGAAATTCAGATAACCATGGCTTTTAAGTAAACTATCGTATCTAACTAGGATTTTCAATTCATGTTGGTATTGATTATTACCAAACTCATAAAAGTAATAACTATACATAACATTTAATAACTATAATTTAATGGGTTTGGTAGTAAAGAGTATCTAGATAACATTACGCCACAAAGTTGAAATCGTAATTTGTTAGATATGATAGTTTATTAAGGAGCTATTGATAGTTGGTGCAACGCATTGTCACACATTCTACCATCGTAAGTGTCATAAATACCCTTGTTTCAACGTAAAATCTTGGAACATCCGTAACTCCTTCTACATAAACATTGACAAGCTATATTATATAAGTTAATGCAATGAACGGGGTAAGGTGATGATCGTTAAAGAGTTAACACGTGGCTTCATTGACTATAAAATGTACACTTAACTTTATAACTGTTTACTAATAATTATGCATAGCTATAAAAACCTTTCGTTTATAAAGAACACTTGCTTAAAACAATTGTAGATGTATCTTTATCTTTCCTGCTTGTTCCGTCACTTGTAGCTTTTCTCATATTTCTATACATACTGAATAAATATCTAAGCTAGGTAGCTTGGTAGGTACCTAGCTTAGATATTTATTCAGTAGGTTAGGTTTACCGGGGGAGTTTAATTAGTTGGCACAATTAACACTAAGGTGCAGAGGCATGTACCCCAAACTACCGAATTAGGTGCACGAAGTGTAATACCAAAGTTGCCAGTGTAGTACTTTTTGTGATATTGTGGTACCATCCTAGTCAAGCTAGTCCATTTAAGGAATGAAAGAGTCTAGACCCTAGTGCTTCCACTAATAAAATTCATAGTAAAAAGGGAAAAATGTTTCCAACCCTATTTTCCAAGTGCTGTTTATGAAGATATTATATAATTAATTGCCCACTCAAGCAGCTACAATTAATTAAAACTGCAGCTAAACGATGACGGGAAAATCATAGCCCACCTGCACAGTACGTACTTATTGTGTAGGACAATATGTTTGCTCTGGTTTACTATTTTTTCAGATTTATTCAGCGAGAGGATGAACTTAGTACACTTGTTTGGGGGGCATTACCCTAACCTTCTAAATATTGTTAGAAACCCATTGTGTTTTGAAAACTGATGGTATTGAGTATAATTATTATGTTATAACCAACTTGTAGAGACCAATAATCATCCACAGAAACTAGTTCTGTAAAGTCGCGTTGTGGAGTTAGCTTAGGCACCCCGGTCGCATTTTAGTGATTCTCGAGATATTTTGCTTTCTTAACGGCTGACGTCATATGTGTACTATACGCCAACAAGTGCAGTTTAACAATGTTGACAAATATAAATATAAAGAAACTGATATTTAAATGAAAAATGTAGAGAAAGTTAAGGAGGTAATGGTCACAAAATATTATTCTGCATATAGTTTCTGTATTGTGGTTCTGTATTTGATGAATAATGACACTGTCGTTTATGACAATATATTTATTAATTAAGACTATAAACATTATTGTAATGAGACATGACCAGGCCAACCATATCGGGACGTAAAGTGTGCGGAAGTGACAGTGGCCGGAAGGACGCCACATAGTGATGTCACTTTAGTAAGCTGAGACTACATCACTATGTAACAGTTTCCACTCGTATACAATTTATTAATCGATTTACTTTTTTAAATTTGACCTAAATTAGCCTTAGTTAATACCCGCAAAATAACGCAAATAAAAAAAATCATAAGTGCCCTATTACTCTAAATACACCTCTGAACAAGAGAACAAAAAATATGCAACTTTGATATCGAAAGGTTACACTAAGGTTTCAGTAAATGCCACTATAAAAGAAATGACTAGAATCCATTAGGCGATGGGAGTGACCTATTAACGATGGTCACCATCATTTATAGAATTTAGTGGCTATTACTGAATAGCCATAATAAAGTCTGATAAGTGTGGTCAATGTCTTCGTTTTGTGGTTAAATTTACTTTATTTTAAGAAAAATATTTTGCATTTATTTTTATTTCTATAAGGAATGTGTGAGGTAAACTTCATTTAATTCTAAGCGCCTCGTTAACTTCAGAAAAAGTTGGAACAATATAAAGAATAACGATTTTCATCATTAGTAAATATAATATGACTAAAAAATCGGCTAGGAGTATTTTATCAAGTAAAAATCTCTTCATTCAACATTTTTTCCATTAAAATATTTTTTGTAGAGTACTTTAACGTACTGACAAATAAGTCGCATGTTCTCTATTAGCTCTACGACTTCGACATTTCAGCAGTTGAGTTACGGAGTGGAGGAATGTTCCAGAAATTCCAAAATACTCTTACATTGAGTGATTTAAATTTCATTTCGTCGTACCTGCTTGCTATTTCCGATATTTCGTTAAAAGCGTGATCAATTTTAAAACGTTTTTAATACAAAGTGCCATCAGTGACTGCATATATATAATTATACTCTATGAAATAAAGTCTATAGTTGTCTGCGATAAATAGTAGCTTGAATGTTAATTCAGGCCGTGGTCGATCTACATACCAAATTTCATGGAAATACGTATGGTTTTTGTGTTTATTTCTAATTAGCTTTGACTCGTGGTTGCGCCGTGTGTATTATTTTCCGGTATAAAAGTCCAGCTATATAGTTTTCCAGGATTAAAAGTAGCCAGTCCTTCCCAGGGTATCAAAGTACCTCCAAATGAACTTTTATCGAAATCGGCTCAGTAGTTCGGCTCTCAAAGCGATACTCACAGATTTACTTTAGCATTTAAAAATATGGATTGTAATTCAAAGTTCTGATTAATGTTTCAATTAGTCGTCGTGCACTCAAACGATTTGTTAATCCTTTAGTTGCGAAGAGTAGGCTAACTATTTTAACTCTCAAAATCCCACAATTTTCTATATCTCGGGTGTTTCTTAGTTTTAAACTATATCCAAATACACGACAGCCCGATGTTAGTATTGAAATTAGACGATTCGATGCCAACATACTAAATCAATAAATCGATTAAAAATTATAGATAATGTACATAACAATGACTACCCATCGATATATATTATTATGTACTACGTACTAGATTTGGCGTTCCGAACATTTTCTGTGTTCAACTGAATTGAACAGCAATCCGTTCAAACTGACTTTAGTATAGTGTCAATATTGACAACTTGTGGTTCTGTACGGAGCGGCGCTCATAATATAACAACTCGAGTCTAAGTCTAAACCTGAATGTAAATAAAAAATATTAGTCAAATAAGTAAAATTATTTGTCGTTTAAGTAAATAAAGAGGTTGTTGTTTTGGTTGCCATTTTAGTTTAGATATTGATCAAATAGTTTATATGGACATTCGTGTCTATAGAATATACGTCAATGTGACTACCAAAATCTTTTATTTATAGTTCTAGCTGACTTCGATTTCCAATCCGCTTTAATCAGTATCTGCCAATCAAAAGCGTGTGATGTCACTCCAATTTGAAGTTCTGAACGAACTGGATTACTTTCAGCGATAGTTTAGACGTAGAATGCCCTTGATCGTGGTTTATTTATTGCTTAGATATACTCGTAGGCGCTTACATTAATAATATACAGGGTCATTTTGACATTGCGTTTCTAAATGAAAACACATACCCATCTTCACCAATGCTGACATTGTGCCAAAAATCAAATTATAACTAATATTTTCACGAAAAATGCTGGTTTTAGTTTCTGATTTCTTGATCATTTTGTATTTTAATGCGAATATGGCGTGTGCTTGGGTGTATTTCTGACTGAAAGTATGATGTTGCTAAAGCAACGAATTCTCCTAGAGCAATAGTGGTGGCTTTAGGGCGCCTAAAGTTTAAACTACTTTTATTAATATTTATTTTGTTCGAAACAAACACTTTTTTATTTTAACTTTAACACTTTTTTAGTTTTTCTATGGCTCAAGTAACGTATTGTAGTGTTATTTCCATATATATAAGTATGTGGTTTCCCTTAGTAACGTGATGCCAAAATAAGCCTGAATAATATTACACATTCTCGCCTTTTATCCTCGAAGGAGTAAGCAGATGTACAACTGGTGTACCCACTTTCTGCCGTGTTTATTCCGTCCCATGATGTAATGGGGTGAACCTATCGCCATAACGGGTACACATTTCAGGTTCCGGACTAATACTGAGCAGCAAAACCGAATATCGCTGCCCGTCTTCTATCGAACCCGAGGCCTCAGCACTCCAGTCGTACTGTAATACAACTACATCCCCGACGCGCCAATTCAGTTCAGATTTTGAACAAATAGTTTATATGGACGTTCGTGTCTATAGAATATACGTCAATCGATGCAGTCTTAATATTATCATACATATTTTTTTCATTATATTTTATGGCATCAATGTTTCCGTGTAAAACAAAATAATAATTCTCAATAAAGCTTACGTACGAAGGTTCACACGGAAAGGTCCGAGGCTTGTTTATCAGACTACGTTGGACGCCCGTCAGGATTTCATTTGCCCGCACTACGGATAAATCAAATTGGATCCGTGACTGGAAACACTGAGTTCGGACTTGTTTTTGCGTGTTTTATCCGGCGATCAGTTGGAATTTTCGGTTATTGATAAGTATTGCAGATATGTTCAGGACAATTTTTATTTTTATATATAAGGTGTTACGGCTAATAAGTTTTATCATAATGGTATATCCTTTTCAAGGGTAAGTGGCAATATATCGTGTATTAACAAGTGATACAGTTTTTCGTCCAAATGAAGATCTTTATAGATATTTACCAAACTGATCCTAACCGTTTGCTTTACGGCTAATAAGTTTTATCATAGCGCTTTTTCCTTTTCAAGAGTAGGTGGAAATATATCATATTATATAAACACACATATTATATATCATATTTTTCGTCAATCTATATATGTTTATAGCTATTTACCAAACTAATCTTAACCATTTGTTGACAAAACAAATTTACTGGAGAACCAACCCGGGAAATTACCACGAAAATCGAACCGCATATGTCTCACTACATTAACGAGACATAATTAGTGATATTGTCACAATATAGAAATAAAAAAAGGAATATTTATTGCTGGCATTAAATCACAAAACAAAAAAACAATAAGAACGTCTATATATCTACAGAAGTCTGTTCGCACGTTATATACATAGATATGATATGTTTTAATTCTTATGTTTACGCGAAGTTTAGACATTAAAATAAAACTATTTTTCGGATTTTATCGGGGTTTTTTATTATAATATTCTCCCGACGTTTCGAAAACTTTGCAGCCTTCGTGGTCACGGGGGATAAAATTCGAATAATAGTTTTTCTTTTAATTATATGTTTTATAACAATATGCATATACAGGTATCTTATAGTACTAACTACTAGTCTTATGAGTGTACACCGTAACATTAAGAAGGCGGTTAGGTTAAGATCCTTGTGCACTGAAGCGATGAAGTTCATTTCCTTTACGATTCGTTACACAGGAGTAAGTCGTGTTCTAGGACTGTCTTACGAAAGACGTTTTGTTGTATGTCTTATTCAATATGTTTTCACACGTATGCAGTACATTCCCGTTGTTGAAAATACGGTACTATGGCACATAGAGACAACTCTTATTATTTTTTTCATGGCTATGAATATACAGAGTCGTCTTGACATTGCATTACTTATGAAATCACGTCTCTTGTTAAAAATAACATTTTACAATGAATTACTCGAACTGTAGATGTAGTATAAAAAACGCGTATTTAGAATATAAATATCAATAAAAAACAATTTTAATTTTTCGCGGCTTAACTCACAGCATCAACATCATTTTTAAGTAAGAAATATGCACCTGGTATATTCGTGTTAAGCTACAAAATTATCATAAAATTAAAAAGTAAAATCGAGATATTTGATTAAAGTGTTCGTTATTCATGGATAATTTTTAACACAATGTTTGAAATGGTAAGGCGAATTTCGTTTTTAACACTATGTTAAAATGACCCTGTATATTGCCAGTTTATTTATTACGCAGCTTTACACACAATAATAGAGTATACTATATGTAAAAAAAATAAGTGGGTACTTTTTGTCAATGAAAGAATTTTCTAAATCAGTTTACAACCTAGAAAATAATAACTATAAATAAACGAAACTGCTATATAGGTACTATAAAATTCTTTTTAAAGCAGGCCCACATCCCCAAGCTATTATAGTGGAGAGCCTATAGCGTAATCTCATAATGAAAAATTGCAAAAAGCACCTAAGACTTTGTTTAATATATCGAGTTGTAAACATTACTAGCAGCAAGGGAAGGCAGTATACAGAATGGTTGAGTCCCTCAACAAAGCTAACTAGTAACATAATTTTTTGTAGCAATATACCGGCTTATACTCTAGGACATAAGTAAGTTATAAGTAGTAGCTTTACGCGGCTTCGACTATGTGAAAAATATATTCCAAGATAAAAGTCACTATACATTTTCAGTGGACAATAACTAGCCTATGTCCTTTCCAGGGTGCCAATAGATGTCCATATAAAATTTCATCAATCCGTTCGATAGTTTATGATTTTATTGCGTTCATATAGACTGGACATGGCAGTTTTTTTTATAATATCTAAGGATTGTCGCGAGGTTTATCGTACAGGTTACAATATGAGAACCTGTCTTATTTATAATTTTTGGAGTGCTTTGTCTCAGAGGCTCGGGATTTGTTCCATTACTTTTGGTTATAAGTAATGGACAACAATTAAATCAAGTTAATATTCTAAGTAATCTATTTAGAATTTTTACAAAGATTTTATAGTACCGCTTATTGATCTTAAAAATCGTTGATATTGGCGTAATCACTGATGAACTGTGGAAGCCATCAGTGGCGAAGGGAATCTTTTGAAATCTTTCAAAAGATAACCAGAGGCAAAAAAAAATGCTTTGGTTAACATATCATGACAACAGAAAACAAGAACTGTAGGAATCGGATTGTATGGACGCTTCGCCCCTGGAAGCCATAATATAAAAAAAGCAGAAGATTTAAAAAATCTTATTATAGGTACATTATTTATACAGGGAGATCAAAAGCCAAAATTACTGCATTTCGATAGGTACCCAACCTCTTTTTATAATTATCTTATACCACTCGAATGAATTATTTTTATATAATTAATCTTCAGACAGAAATTTTATATCAGCAAGACAAAATCCCCGCCAAACGCTGCAAATTGGAAGCTTAAATATACAGCCAAGTTGACATTTTGTTACAATTGTCATCATTAGGCTTTGAGATTAATGAGAAAAAATATATTTGCTTCATTAAAAATCAAAGTATAAATAAAATTTTTAGGCATTAAAAGGAACAAGAAATTTTAATGAAGACACCCTTAAAAATAATTATACTAATAGTATTTGATTTCATCATTACGCGGCTCATCCTACCAGGTCAAATAAGGTTTTCCTTCATTACAGTCCTAAAAATAAATAATAATTATATCAACCCTGTATTATATACTGTCCTACTGCGGGGCACGGGCCTTCTCTACTACTGAGAAGGATTGGACCATAGTCCACCACGCTGGCCTAGTGCGCATTGGTAGACTTCACAGACCCTCAAAATTCCTACAGAGAACTTTTCAAGTATGCAGGTTTCCTCACGATGTTTTCTTTCACTGTTAAAGCAAGTGATAATTCACAAAGAATACACACATATTTTTATCAAAGTGTGCTCTTGGATTTTGAACCTTCAGACATTCGTCTCGACAGTCCGTTCCACCAAAAACTAGACTATCGCCACTCCTTACAGTCGTATATAATTAGTCAAATTCTGAGGTTTCTATTTATTTAAATGTAAATTTATTTTATATAAGACATGATAAAAGCTTACCACTATTTTACTGGAGCACTTATTTTTGCTTATAACATGGACGGTTAACGAAGATTAATGTTTCGAATAAGAATTTACAAAAATAAGATAAAATGATGATGTACACGCTCCATTAAACATCAGGGGCGCATATGTTTAAAATAATTTTACAATATCATTTAAATAATGGAGGCAATTTAAATGGCATTACCATGACTATTATTCAACATTAGTTAACCCCGAAAAATTCTTTGTTTTTTGTACCAAGCATCTGAGATTCGCAGTTGAACTGGCCGGTATAATTATTTTGAGGGGTAATGGATGATCTATTGTAATTCTATATTCTATCTGCCACTTTTTTACTATTAGGTGCAGTAAAATCACTTTGTCGTAAAGCAAACCGATTTCTTTAGGTATACCAACCAGCACCTCTATGTTTCACGAGGTAATTGTAAGACTTAACTGAAGGAGCACACACACACGCACGCACACACACACTCATGCTTTTTATCCGAAAGGGGTAGGCAGAGGCTCAATAAGTGCTCCCACTTTTCGTCATAAAATATATCTTGTCCCAAGATGAGACTGAAGAAATAAATTCGATAAAGCAAAATACATACTGTGAAAGTAACACAGCTGTTACTAAACAGTAAATATGACCGCGGAATATATCCTGTTTATTTTCGCGAAAATCTTTTATGACATCATAATGCTTGAGTATTACCGGTCCACAATATACGCGTGGTTAGTGGACGAATCATAAAAAATTATATAAACCTTGACTTTGACATGGTGTGCGCTAATCTTAGGAACTTTCATTTCACTAATAGGAAACTATGGTATTCCCGAGTAATATAGGTTAAAATATACAGCGGGATTTGTATCCTGGAAAAACATTTTCACGCGGGCGGTGCTGCGAGCAAAAACTAGTATTTAATATATGTTTAATTAATATTGAAGTGATGTAGATGAGATTATTTTTTATTAATTGATTATAATCGATAATGATGATAATATGAAGAGGCTCAAATAACCGACTCTAAAAATAACTTTGTATTTTTCTTTATGTTAAGCAGATTACCTTTTTTCTTTGAAGTCAGGGCCTAATTTTAAATATTGTTTATTTGTTACGTAGCTTGGTTTGCGAATGTTGCGCTACTATAACAAGATATAATGTAGTACCTTCAGTTTTGATTTTTGCTTGTCATCATAAAATGGAAAATTGATTGTTAATTTATCCAACGAAGAATCAAATATAGATTTAGATCAACCTAAAACGCATTAAGAACTATACACACGAAACTACAATATGAATATTTTAGAATAACAACATATACTTAAGCTAGATTTAAGTGGATATATTATTCAGTCCTACTTATAAATTTGTTTTAGCGTTAAGAGGTGATTAAGAATTGCTTAAATAGCTGTAAAAACATCACGAGTTTTCTAGTTTAAAACTTATTAAGAAGCAAGATGGCGGGTTTTGACTTACAGCTGATCGAGTAAATTTGTGTTTTAACGAAGCATAGCTTTGCAAATTTTTTATATGTAAGTAAGACTGTATGTGTGGCCTGCGTCGACTAATACTCGATGACTGATTCAGATCATAGCATCGTAGACAAATTCTTCGTAGACAAATTAATTTTTTAATGCTTATTATGTCATATGTTAAATGTCATTATTTTGAGAACATGATAAATTAAAAAAAGTGATTCAATATATTTGACATGTCTATATACACTTAACACTACATGATAAATAAAAAAGGGATTCCATAATATATTTAGTCAGTCTATATTCATTTACCACTAAGTATGCTTATGTATATTATTGATTTAAAATCGCAGTGCAGCTTTTAACGGCTGATTTCAAAATGTAAAAATTACTATGAAATGTCTTAGATCGAAAATTCCTAATAAGTTCGATTAAACCTATGCTGAACAGTAAGCCTATCAGTGGTGAAGAGTGAAATATTTCAAAAGATAATCAGAGGCAAAAAATTGCGTTAGTTAACATATCGCGGCCAAATTAACAGAAAACAAAATCCAAGACAAACGTAAATAAAACTAAAAGGGAAGCCGGTGGGTATCGGGTTGTAAGGACGCTTCACCACTGATGCCTGTTGAGGGTCGCAGGGAAGAATCCAGAATTCCGATAAAGCATATGCATCATGCCCACTATACTGAAATCCAACGCTGATGGATCTCCTGGAGACTCTTGACTAAAGAGAGTTATCGATCAATGTATCAATGACTCGACGGCATCAAGCAAGCTAAGATAGATTAAGTGCTTTCATATATTTCAACAGTCTAGATACTAGGGGAGTAGCTACCGCTGTATCAGCCGCATCAGTGATTCGGGGCCCCCGAGTTTTGGGGTCCCCCTTAGCCCATACCTACATTAAACTAAGCAGGCGCCTAAAAGTTCGCTATGCCCTGAAGAGCCCCCAAAAAATATAGATATAGGGCCCCTCTGTGCTACGCTACTGCTAGGTACACTACGTATATTATAATATTTTTTTGTATAATATGTTTGATTTAGAACCGCACTGAAGCTTTTCTAACGGTCGATTTCAAATTTCGAATTAACTATCTTCGAGTTGATCGCGAATATACCAATCAGAATATATTATTTTTGCCGGCTTATTTTGATTGGTTTATGTACGGCCAATTAGAAGTGCACACTGACTTGATTCGTGCCAAATACAAAAAACTTCGTTAAAATCATCGATATATATGTACTACGTACTAGTTGTGGCGTTATATTATTTGTTGTTAAGGTGAACAAATAGGTTACAGCAGTGACTTTTCGTTATAACAAATAGTTTATACAGACGTTCGTATCTATAGAATATAAGTCAATGTTACTCATTAAACAAAGCATAAACTATAATTAATTTAGGAAAATATATTTTTATTGTATCGATTAGGTCACGGATGGGTTATAAAAGTGGCGGTGGCACTAAACCGGCAGTAAACCCATATCAATAGGTTACGAGGACTCGCAAGTAGGTTACACCGAGTGACGTCACCCCTGACATTTAACCTGTGACGTCACGGGATACCTTTGTTTACCGAGCTAGGTTTGCTCGATTGATTTATAATTGTGTTAAAGATAGTTGCAGTATCGTTCATTAGAGGAATTATTTACATTTTTGATAAATGGTTGTTTAAGTAATTTAATGATGTTTATAACTTCAGGTAACTTTGTTCAGATAGAAATAATGCAAAATTAAATCTTACAATACAATAAATAACTCTTTATTGCACACATGAAATACAAATATAAAATGGACACAAACCAAAAATTATTCTTTATATTTTTTTCTTTGCTTAAATCACTTTACACAAACGAGATGCGACTTTAAGGCAATCGAACTAACGATCTGTTTTCAACTCTTCAAGGAAGCTGTCAAAGGAAAAGCACTTACGTAATGCGTTCTTATGCGCTTGATTGCAAAAACTGAAGCAAGATTAATGATGTTACGTACCGTTTTTGCTCTTAAAGTGCTATTGCTTTTAACGAAGAACACTGAAAATAATAAGGACATCTTTTATTATTTATTACTTTATGTTTGATCGTAGAACAAGACAGGATTTTATAATATTGATGGTTGAAAGCCTAATTGGCTTAAGCGACATTTTTTGTGAGACAAGTTTCATACATATTTGAAATTACCACGTTTTTCTATGTTTTTCTTAACCTAGTTAAAAAAATCGAAAAAATGTCGCGCGATTAGCCTTTTAACCATCGAAATGCATATTGCGAAGACAAAAGAAGAATATGGAGTCATTTATCAGCCGAAAGAAAACCATTTAACTACTTAGAACCCATTTGTATACCAAACATTAAAAAAATATCAACTTGATGGCCTACTAATAAATACTGCCAATATGTATGTATTACTAAGACATTGATACCAGTATTATATTATTATGAATTTAAGACTATTTTTGTACGTGCACGGGAAAGTGAACCCAATGTACCTAATGATAAGTGGAATGGGGTCCAGTAGAATGTCAACTGACGAGAGAAGATTACTCCTCGGTAGTCGACACAATTATGCCGGTCTATTCAAACCGGATATATACTGGGTAATCCCGGAACGCGACACTTGTACGTGGGCCACTATGGCGGGTTTAACACCTTGCTTAATGGTCGCTATCCGGGCGGATATAAAATATATCGTACCACTAGGAATGTTCGCCATATTTTTATACTTAAAAAGAAGTCAATGAAACTTTTTAAAATTATAATGATTCTAAGAAATTCAATAGAGTACACCGGCGGCAAATATTTGACAGTTTGAAAATTCTAAAAGGAAGTTTATTGACTAGAGATTACTTTGACAAAACGGCTTGTAAGGCATTCTGTGATAGTACTTCAAGAAGAACTATTGGAAAGATTACTAGAGGACTGTGGAATAAAGAATAATACAAGTTACTCAAAAAAAAAAAAAAACTTTAAACTAGCAGAAGATGGATACAATTTTTCATCATACCCAGGCCCTGTATTGACTTCTCCAGAAGAATCAAAATTCAAAGAGTGTAAGTAAATTATTGTAAGCTTATTTCACCGTAACTATTATATTAAGAATTAACAAAAAATATGTTCATATTATAGAACTGTCTTGTTTTTAATAGAAAATGTTATACAAGAATATGAGATTGCTTTAAATGCCATGAACTTAAATATTGTGAAAAAAGGCTTCTCACACAATCTTATGATTTTTAATCAACCTTAAAAAAGGAGGAAGTTATCAATTCGACGTGTAATTTTTCTGATAAAAGATCTGATATTCTTGTAATGAATTTTCTGAATTTACAGTTGATGTTTCAAAATATGAAAATATATTTTGTTTATTCTTAGTACCTTAGGACTTAACCGATCATTTACCAATTTGAGTTTCTTTTATTTGATAGAATAAACTTCCAGATTGGTCCCATAACTTTCTTCAAAAACGCTTTATACAGTAAAATTATAACAACGCAGTTATGTTTACTCACATCCAATAACAACTCGCATAAGATTTATTTATATTAGCTAAAGAATGATAAGAATATAAACCCAAAATTCAATACACAACCTTTTCCACGATATACAAAACACATGATAAAATGAAGCCGTAATAAAAATACATCTTGACAATTTTCAATTCGGTTCCCTAATTACGTCGCCTCGAAGGCTCGAGCCACGAAACTCCGGGACTTCTAATGAAAATCGCTAAGGGCTTTCAGATTTTCAGTTAAATGAATGTTTCCCGGGTTGTATTCATATTTCTGCGGGAAAATTGAGGTTTCGACGAGCGAAAATTGCCGACCTGTGCTTCAACTTTCTTATGTACGAGCTTTTATTTTCCACGTTGATATAACTTTGCATACAGTAATGTTTATTTGCTTGTTATAAATTATAATTAGGAGTATTATTTGATGTGGGTGGTTTGTGGTTCTAAAATGTAAGAATTAGTTTAAAGAAATATCTGTATAATAGCAGTGAATTTATTAGGTTGACAATTAAACTTATATTCAACAATGTCGGTATTAAGTTATTTTGGTAAATAAGGAGGAAATAGGATTGCATAACTTTTTTCTACTCTTAAGGGGTGTCCAAAGACGTTCTTCGTTCATAATATATTTATTTGTTTTGGTCAAACACTATAAATTAATGTGTCAAACTGCTAGAAGATATTCCACCGTATTTCAAGGCCGACCTTCAGACTATTTTTTTACGCGGTAAGAAACACTATAAACAAACAAAAGACAAATAAGACGGCTAAAACTAATAAACAACTTATCCACATCCTCAAAATGAAAAACAAACAGTTTGAATTGCCGCCAAAAAGTCTCCGAAGTTTTTTCCACTTACATTACAAACTAGCTTTAGCCCGCGGCACCGCCCGCTTTGAAAAGTTTTCCCCGTATAAATATTTTCCTCGGATATAAAGTAGCTTAGCATTTCGAAGTTAATTAGCTTTCTATTAGTAAAAGAATTTTCAAAATCGGTTCAATAATTCCAGATATTATCCCCTACAAACCTACAAACAAACTTTTAATCTTTATAATATTCGTATAGATAAGTAAGGATAACACAAGGTAAGAAGGGATAGAAGTCCTGGTAACTTACCCAGAAGCGTACTGGTGAATTATTTCTCGAATGATTGGTAGGACGTACATGACTACACGAAGTAGCTTCTGTCGTAATCGCTAGAGGCAACTAACGTAATTGAATTATAATATGATACGGATAACAATGTTATTTTGTCGAAGCTCACTGTTATTCATAAAAATATTACAGTAAACCCTAAGTATTATGAAATACAAGAATAAACGTTATTTTATTTATGCTTTGATAAAGCAGTTTGTTAACTTAACATGACCATAGACAAGGATGTTGCAGAGTAAACCATAAAGGTTTTAATTCTGTGGTTTGAACTATTTTTAATGAGTTGTCATGCTGCACTCTGAGTGCTGCACCGTCAGTAAAAAAGGTTTCTTGGAATAAGTCTCAATTATTCTTTTGTTTTAAAGTAGCATGTATGTGCGATATTCCAAATAAGATTATAAATGTTGTATGTTTTTGCTTTTTTTTGGTTTTAAAGTAGGATGTATGTGCGACATTGCATATAAGAAGAGGTTTTCAATTCAATGTTTATTTAAGCACGTCGCTGACATCTATGAAATATGTTAAACAAATTAACTCGTGTTTAAAATCTCACGATAAATTTTGGCCCTGCTTAACACATTGCCAAAGTATCTTTTGTACAATAAACTTGAAACTATGGAAAATACCACAACAAAGGAAAGGATCACCCTTTAAAGCTTTATTAAGCTCAAAGCGCGGAAAACCAAAGCCTTGACGGCAAGTTATTAAGCATTCTCAAAGCGACGGATATGCGAACTGATGTTGATGTCGCTTGTACTGACACTATTTATTATGCAATAGTGTTTTCATATTTCTTATTGTGTCAGAAATTTATTTGCTCACTGCATTGTTTTTTTTTTATATTCGTGTAAGACAAAGTGACTCTACTGTACCTGATAGTAAATCAAATGAGGTTCGATAGAATGTTGACTGACGAGAGATGATTACCCCTCGGCAGTCGATATAATTATGCCGGCCTGTTAGAACCGGATATACACAGGCTGATCCCGGAACGCGACCCCGTTATTCGTGTAAAATAAAAGAGGTTTTACCTCAAAATCAAATTGTATTATCAAATGTTTGGTCAGTAACATAATGGTTTTTATTACATGTATGTGAAAGTTTTATCTATAAATTATGATCAATATTGATAATTATCTTCATTAAAGTAAACCGATTATTGCTAAACTGAATTTTATTATTATTATTCAAGTATTGACAACTACGCCTTAAATATTCTCATGAAAAACGGCTTTTAACCGTGTTAAGGGGTAATCTTGGCTTTAAAAGTAATATATTTTCTCCTGTCAGATTACAACGTGAGGTTCGTATCTTGTTTTGACACGTTTATTTAAAGACGCCGCGTCCCTTGATTGTATTTTTACAGACTTAAAAAAGAAATTCTCATTTACTTACATTACAAACATTGATCAAAATCAAACACTGTTTGATATATTTTAAAATGTAAATAACTTAATAATTATAAGTATTTGCCATTTTTGATTAGTCATTAAGTATATATCTTTTAAGTGTAATAAAATAAAATTAAAACACTTTGAAAAAAACACTCTCTTTATTAATTAGGAAATTACGTATTGAATAGTATATTAAATATTATTGATTAGAATTATCTTGTTTTTTTTTGCAGCAGGCCGAAAAACGGGCGTGTTGTCTTGTATTTAGTTTTCACTGTTCATAATGCCTTTCATTTTATCAAGAAATATTTTACCACGATGTCTATTTCTCAGAGTAAGTTAATGTTATAATGTTATGAGTAACAGCAAGATTTAAACTGACTGTAAACGAAAGAATATATAGTGATATAAATAAATACCACCACTCACCATACCATACAGTCAGAGGAATTGTGAAGGCGTTAGAACTAGTCTTCAGTCTGATTGACATAAATTAATCAAGTCTTGGACGATATTCGTATCAAAGGAAATACCTATTTTAATCTTTGACAAACTTATGTCGTTTATATCGTAGGTTTTGAAAATACAAACATTTTACAAATGAGCTATTCCATCAACACCTAAATAGGTGTAACGCTCCTTTTATTCAGACGTTAGATTATTTCTATAAAATGTAATGAATTCACCTCTAGTTCCCTTCATGAAAACTTAGAATGCAAATACTTTATTAAAATATTCCGTCGCAAAATTCCATTCAGTTTACATAAACCTTTTAGTTGGTACAATTTCGTACCGTATTCAGCAATATTTTCAGTGACGGTACGAGAATAAAAATCCAATTTTTCACTGCATCATTTTCTCGATAGTGCTCAAATTGAATCTGATTTGTCTACTGCAATTCTTTGTCCTACATCTTATCGAACATCTTTGTGTCTATCGAATGAAATGTTTGAGGCAGGTTTGTACTCGATGCCTATTCTTTTATTTTGATAGGTACAGCTTGACCTGCTTGCGATTTGTGTCAATTTCTTGCATATAAGGTACTATATAACTGATTTAGTACGATTCTGTTTCAGCTGATAAAGATGGTTATTGTGATGGTTTTAAAATATTACGAAGGCTCTGGGTGGGCGAATCCGACTAAATAATGACGTAATATTATTAAAACTTACGCGAGACATATTAACCCTTAACTATGGACGTCATTTTTTTGTTACACTACCATGGACGCGCGGTCTCACGGACCGCTATGTTTTGAGTTAAAAAACAACGTAAATATTAGTTTTATTTTTACGCTATTATATTTATTATTTTCTAGGTATATTAAAATGAAATAATTTAGAAGCTTTTAATCAATCTTTATTTATTTCTCACCTAATTAAATCATATTAACAGTTAAAGGCACTATTTGGCGTAAATTTACTTGAGATCGGTTTTAGGGCTGAAAACTTAAATAACTTAAACTTTTTTAAAAAAATAACATTTTTATCTATAAATCTAAGGCATATTGTAACATAAAATCAAAAAAACGTCTTCTCAAATTCAAATATAAAAATTTTGACAATGGTCCAATATGTATCAAATTATTGGCAGTTTTTACACTAGGGTTTGGAACACTGTAACCATATGACCTGTTTATAACTTATACAATTAAAATTGGACTTTCTCTTTAGTTTTGGGGGACAAAGGCGACATGCTGTGCGCTTTGACGAGTCAGTATCCTGACTAGGGGGTTCGTCTAGAGCAGAGGTTCCCAAATTTATATTTCTCATAGACCCGTTCAGAATTTTGCTGGTTCCGGTGGATCTTTATATTTTTTTAGGTTTCACAGAGAAAGTGCATTACAACTACCGCCCATACATCGCGGGGTGCTTTCTTGTGGTCATCGTGCCTTTTACGACTCCTATCAATATTATCTGCCTGTGTTGATAGGTGACGTCAAGCCAATATTTTAGTACTGTACTAGCAAACTAGATAAATTTTCGCGGGCCCCTGCTTGGGGCTGATACTCCTTATAATGTTATCGTCTATGCTAGAGACATCGGTATTATCTTCATAGTCACTTATATATTTTCGAATAAAATAAGCTTCTGATAAAAAGTAATCCTCAATAGTTTCCTCGTTATCAGACTGGTCTGACTCTAAAAGAAGATCATAAATATGTTGCAGCTGTGACGTTGGCATTTGTATTGACGTAGATGTACTTTCATTAATATTTGTTAACATTATAATGAAAATAACGTAAAAAAAAAACAAAATAGGCGTAAAAATTTGTATCGGAAACGTGGACGTGCGGTCTCACAGACCGCAGTCAAAGTTTAAAGAAAAATAACTGGCCTTATTTGCAGCCGCCGACACAGTCTCCCGTTTTAACATACGTTACGCCACTAAAACTGAAGCTACTGAGCGCCTTATACACGGGGCGCAAGTGGAAAGGTGTAAACACGAAATTTTCAAACTGCGAGCGGCCTGTGAGACCGCGCGTCCACAGTTAAAGGTTAAATTTTCTCGATCACAGTGATCGAGAGGCCTCCGCGACGCGACGTCCTCTTAGCACTCGCCCCTGAGGATGACCTACTTAATAGGTCGAAACTGGTCGGCGATTCCGAATACTTTTTATACTTGAGTAAAACCGTATTGTTTTCGACTAAATAATGACGAACCACGGGTCACGTGACGCAGCCCATATTTATGGTTATACTTTCTTACTTTTGACCTTATTCTTATAAACGGAATAAAGGTTTTTCGTCAGATTTATATTATGTGAAGGAACGTTCATTGATTGATTTTATAATCTACATTTTTTTATTGCTTTGAATAGTGAGATGATCTTGCCGTTCACCTGATGGTAAGCGATACGACCGCCCGTAAACAGTAGAAACATGCTAAGACATAGGGTGTTAAGTCTTATTATTACTAGTAGTTACACTGGCTACAATGTCCTTCAAACCGGAACATAACAGTGACTACACACTGCTGCTTGGCGGCAGAAATATACATTGCAGTGGTACCTATCCAGGCGGACTTTCACATATAAGAGACATACCAACAATAAAATCCATGTTACATGCTAAATTTACATTTAAAAATCAACAGCGGAACACAACATTTCGTGCTTAAAACTAAAGAATTACCTTCGTGTCCACACTTCACTCTGAGTTATACTCCGAGCCCCACTTTCCTTAATATTTGAGTGGCTCCCTACGTAGGCATATGATACTTTTTGATGTAAACGTTAGTTGCATGCCATCAACTGAGTTGTTTACCGTCGCCGAGGCTTCAACAATGTCTTTGTTCTTGCTTCTGACACGACTATACCATCATATTTGCCATTATTTTCGTCGCTAACACGTTGTAATAAGGTTGATATTAGCATCAGTTACTGGACAGGATGGGCTAGTAAGCTGTTTGAATGCATTTCCACGTCAAGCTCAAGCCATTCCATTTGCGCTGTATAAATTTGACGGAGGCATTTATTTATTCGTATTAGTTTATGAAGTCTATTGTTGTAAAACTACTTTTGTTCATTTTCGAAACGATTTAAATTACTTTAAGCTTATTATTATCTTTCGTCTGCTTTATTAGATTGACAGAGTTTTAATTAAATTTAGAGATTTAAGGTGTCAGATATGTTTATGAATATTGTATAAGCTCTGAAAAAAAAAATACATTTTCTATTTATTGCCTTGTAGTTGAGTGAGGTATTCAATTACTATTTGCATTTTAAATTACAATATAACTTATATTTTTTATTATTATTTGTGAATAATCGCTTGCTTTAACGGTGAAGGAAAACATCGTGAAAACTACATACCCAAAAACTTCTCTATAGGAATTTTGATTGTGTGTTAATTCTACCAATCCGCACTAGGCCAGGGTAGTGGACTAAGACCTAATTCCTTAGTAGTAGAGGAAAAGTATATAATGCAGGGTCGATATTTCACTTTTTATATTTCACAGCACATTTCGGTGTGATTGTAGTTTAAAATCTACATAGATCTAGACATCTAGAGTCAATTGGATATTAACGTGATAATGGAACAGTACATCAGTAACCAGTATTTTCCCTATCTTCTGTAATTTTAATAGTATGAAATCATTACAAAAATCCCTATAGCAAAGTTAAAACGTATAAAAGAAGCGCTAAGAGTCCATTTTGTAAATAGAAACAAGCTCGTGAATGCAGTATTAACCTTGTTAATTCATATTACAAGCATAAAAATCAACAAAAGCACGTTTAATTGCACAAAATGTATGAGAAATGTAACTGAGTCGCGACACCGTCAATTAAAACATGCACAGAGCTGAAATAAAACGAAACGAACGGCTGCGGTGAGCTTTTTATTGCTGAAATGTAAATTTTAATTTTTGCGTTTATAATTTTGAAATGTGATTTATGAGCAATGTTATCAGGATTATTATTAACGTGTTTTTAAATTAATGCCAAAAATATTTGCACAATACTTTTTTAATTTAAATTAATGAAAACAAGAAAAATAATAACTAACAACTGTTTCCCAAAGACAATCTCAATCTCTTTTTTTGATCCTGCGTGAATACAGACCAATAAGGTCTTTATGTTATATTAATAAATGACTTATTTTTGATTGGTTCATTCTCAGGATCAGATCGAAGATTAAGATTCGGTTCAGTCTTGTTCACAAAGTTAAAGTAAATCTTATCCATTAAAGTATTAAACAACTAAAGCAGATTTAATAATCATTATTTGAGAGCATATTTTACAATGTTACTTTTGAAATTGGCCGTCTTATATTAAGTAGGTATCACTCGAAGTTAAACAGGTGCTTTACCTAGAATATAAAATAAATGTTTCGGAAAAATAATAAAACATTTGTGGTTCTCAATTACGATGAATTTGCCTACGGCGCGACAGAATCTGGTACGTTGTTTGTTATAATTAATTGGATATTTTGCTGACATTATCCTTATTAGGACAGGATATTTTTCGTTACACTTGACTATATTAAACCCAGAGGGCACTTGGTATGAAATTGGGTATGAAGACTGATATAAGAATGGAGCTTTATATTATTATTTTCCTAGTTACTTTATTCGCTATTCCGCCTGTGTGGATTAAATTAAATAATTATTTGGATGGTACTTTGTTTTATTAGTACATATCTATAAATATTATAAATTTAAGTTGGGATCCGCGTCCTCCTGAACGACGCAATTTTTTAGAGATTTTTTCTGTTTTTTTTTTTTTTTTTTACTTATATATAATGGAACACATTAAAGTTTAGTCATAATAAAACTTTTCAATAGTCAAAATAATTCAATTCATCCTAACAAAATCGTTAAAAACAACGATTTACGGTGACTCCTATGGCATGCCTTGGGTAAATAAAAGATTCAATAAATGAATTTACTTACAATGATGTAATTTTTCAAAAAGTCTAAAGAAAAGTTCACGATGTTATAGGTATGTCTATCTCCTACAGTTAACTTAAAATTACCGGTTTTTTCTTTATAAAATTAATTAAAAATGTTATATTATGCTATAACATATATGGCTGTTCATTACGTGAACTCCCTGCACTATTTATTACGTGAACTCCGTGCACTATTCATTACGTGAACTCCTCCTTGCACTATTCATTACGTGAACTCCGTGCACTATTTATTACACGAATTCCCTACACTATTCATTACGTGAACTCCCTGCACTATTCATTACGTGAACTCCCTGCACTATTCATTACGTGAACTCCCTGCACTGTTCATTACGTGAACTCCGTGCACTATTTATTACACGAACTCCCTGCACTATTTATTACGTGAACTCCGTGCACTATTTATTACACGTACTCCCTACACTATTTATTACACGAACTCTCTACACTATTCATTACGTGAACTCCCTGCACTATTCATTACGTGAACTACCGCACTATTTATTATATGAATTCTTTGCACTGTTCATTACCTGAACTTCCGACACAGATTGTAGCTTCTGATCGACGTAAACATAATATAAACCAAACCATAGGTAGTATTGTCAATTTAACGCGGGCAGAATTTAGCATTCGAAAGACCTACCAAGTCAAATGTTCCCAAATACAGCCAAGCCGGGGCACTGGTATCATACTTTACGTGATAATAAAATGAAATGAGAAAATAAAATGAGTAATTTTCACATCTTTGGCTCAGACTATGCCTTTGGAAACAAAGCCTATATCAAACATATTATCTCAACATCTAGCCCAAACCGCTTGGTGTTTGCAAAACTAGTCAAAAACACATTCACAAACCAATGATGATACTATAGCAGCAGTATGTTTCCAAATAAAACGTCTATTGGGGCTTGAAGTGGCAATAAATCGTTCTCTTGTGGTGCTAAAACACTTTTAGTGAACACCTGTAGTGAACGCTGTTATGAGAAGTGATAGGTTAAGAGTAAACAGCTTGCCTGATAGTTAACAGGCTACCAGCAGCAACACTATATAACTGGGTTATAGTATTCTATAACCCAATATATTCTTGCCAAGCATTCGTATCTGAAAAATTATCATCTCATCTCACTATCATCCATCTATCTGCCGGTCAAAACCCTTTAGCATAGGCACGCATACAAGTATCAAGTTGGAGTTTATATCAAAACTCGGACCTACGGTCCCTTTCAGCTGTAAAAAATCCAACTTGTAAATCAATCAATGTTTGAAAATTAGAAATTAATAAACTAAGGTAAAATGGAAAAATCAGTAAATGTCGTCAACTATTAGAAGATAATTATCATACTGTTATAACATAAATTTTAATTACTATTTCAAAATTTATTTCCATATAATAATATTTATTTTAAAATGTGAATACTTTGGGATATTATTGATACTATTGGATAGATTTCGATCAAATATCGCACCCAGATAATCCCGGATAACCATTGTAAGCTATATTTTTCCCTGAAAATATACAGGACACGTTGATAGACCATGTCCTGGATCAACATGTAGCTGAATTTCTTCCCGGAAAAGTGCCGAGTGTTACATTTATATCTAGAAAGGACCTTTACACGAGTGGAGCCGCTGACAGAATCTAGTTATATTTACTTATTACTTTCAATTTATATGAACTTCACTTAGCTTAGCATGAGATGCAGTGAAGACACTTTGTCGAGCCCCGATAAAAAAAAGCCATATAATGCAAGGCTTCCGATACTATTAGGAACATGCGCCGAGTCTATCGATTTTAACAACAAAGCCCGCGTTATTGTACCCTACATTAGTTTATGGGCAAGTTGAGTTCATTAGATATACGTACTACGTAAATATGTGATGTAATTAACTAGGAACAAGAATATTAAATCTAGATGGGGTTAAACATACGCTTGTGGTAATTTAAAGGTGGAGCTTCTGTTTCGCAGCGTTTGGTTGCGATTTTGTCCGTCTTGAAGTACGATTTAAGTATTGTTAAGTAATCTTCATCATCCAGGTAATTTTACTATTATTTTTTTTTATAATTGAGTCGATATGTCCGTTTTTTGGCTTAATTTCCACTCAGGAACTGACCTTTCAGTATAAAACATATCCTACATTATGTTAATTCAGTAGATAGTCTGTATCTATCTGTTAAATTTTATCTAATTCCGTTCAGCACTTTACTTCTAACAAACTTCACAAACTGACGCATAATTGTAAAAGTTAATGCTCTCTTTATTCAGGAGACTATTGAAAATGTAATCTTAACACAATTCATTGTTTAATTAACTTTGTCCTTTGAAAATCTCTATAGGTACAATAGGATTAACTATTTATAACGAAGAACAAGACTCAAATTGCGAGTTAAACGTAACTTTAGAACTAGGCTAACTAAACGGATAGACGGGCTGACAGCGGTTCTAACGTAGTACTGAACTTGTAGTTACTTTATTGTGTTAGACTGGTAATGAAAGACTTATTAAACTTGAGGAGAGAAACTCATGTATTCAATATATTTTGAAAATGGTATTTAAATGAATGGTATTTAAATGAATGATATTTAAATGAATTGCAGATGCCACATTTTAAATAAAAATACTACGCAATAAAATTAATTGTTCTGATCTTTTACACAAACTCAAATTTAATGTGCCTACGAAGAGTATTAGATATAATCCCTCGTTATGTGCCCCGAGTGTATCTTCTAATTATAGACTAAATTCTTACATGGTGCGATCAATTAGAGATTTTAATGACATTTGTAAGGATTACTCACTGGATCCTTATTGTGTAAGTGTGTAGCAGATCAGAAAGCAACTTAGTCAATTTTTTTTCCAAACTTGATTTATTTTATTTTATTTAAGTAAACATTTTTCTCCTGTTATTGTGTACTTGATGTTAGTGTAAAGTGCTCTAAAAACTCTGTTACTAAACTAACCGTGATGACCTGCTAATTACTATCTAAACTGTAATCTACTACTTTTTGTATTTATACCATTGGTTGTCGTTGTAATTAAATAAATAAATAAATAAAATATTCCTAATAATGTTATGAAAACCAGAATATCATAACTAATTTTGTAAATATAAAAAGAAACAATGCAATATAAAAACATTTAAGCTTCTTTTCTTTTGACTCCGAAATTATACGACGTGACGTAAGGAAAAATTTGATATTACACAATCATGCGTTGAGTTAATAAAAATGTGTGTGTGTTAAATTTGAGTTTGGATCAATATAATTAACAATGTACCGATTGTACCGCTTACATCAAGATTTTTACCGTGCTAAAATAAAAAGAATTCTAGTCAAAATTAAACTAAGTATTCTTAAAGAATTTGAAAATATTTCAGTCCAAACCACCAGGCGGAAAAATAGTGAAATGTCACAATGATAAATGTTTGTACGTGGTCAGGGTTGGTACAACCATTAACGAGGTAACAAATTAAAGATACTCTGGTACACAATCAGGTAATCGAGTGAACGGTACGTTCAGTAATGGACCAAAGTGCAATTAGCAGCATCGGGCTTCACTAATAAAAAGTGGATGTTCCAAATTAAGGAAATTGTGTCTGCAGGTTTTTCTAGCAAAATGTGTGAAGCTAAAAGAATAATAATTCGGGAAGTTGTGTTTGATGGTATATTAGATTCGTAGGTATACTACATGATGGTAAATTTACAAGTAAAAGGTTTACGAAAACAAAAGAACAATATACAATAAAATACAATGTAACTACTAGACATAATAAGACTTAACATCTCATGTCTCAGGATGGCGAGCGCAGTAGAATACCAAACAATACTTTGTAATTTCAAGGTCTTGGATGGTGTTTCTACTGTTTATGGGCAGTCATATCGCTGATGGTAAGGTGAATAGCAAGACGTCTCGTTGTTCAAAGAAATAAAAAAAAACTGGTGTTTGTATGAAAGGATCCCTGAGGGGAAGAGACTAAAAATTTATTTTACTATTTGCACGAGGCTGTATATTTTTGTAGAAATAGTCTTGTTATTGAAATGTATTAAGAGTCAGTGGTCACTTGTATAAGAGAATCACATCGTTCATGGAACTTCGACCTAAGACGTAACATAGTTCGTATTACATGATTGATGAATTCTGATGCTCCAACTTGTGCTGTGACATCGGATGCTATCAATTTCTATTGCGTCTTCGGAAATATGTGAGATGTAATCAAAGCCCTATCAATATTAGTGTGTACAGGGGTATGTTAGTGTTGTTATTTATCGCTTCCTAGGTTAGTGGCAGCTATTTCTGAATTTTTCTTTTAACCTGATTTCCCAAAAAGATGGTGCTGGCTTCGTTTCGTACAAGTTATGTCATGGATCGCTACAGAGGGACTTTTGTAGCGGAAAATACTATCAATCAACGCGAAGTCGTGCGCAACGCCTTGTAACAAATTATAATAGTACTAATCCTGTATTGCCCTGCTGCTGGGTACGGGCCTCCTCTATTATGAAAAGGGTTAAAGCCTTAGTGGACTATACTGGCATAATTGAAGGTTGGCAGACTTCAGATACCTTCGAAATTCCTATGAAGAACTTCTCAGGTATGCAGGTTGCATCTCGATTTTTTCCTTCACCGTCAAAGTAAACTAATTCACAAAAACACATACGTTTAGAAAAGTCAGATATGCGTGTTCTTGTATTTTGAACCTTTTTTTTTTTTTTTTTTTGGTTTCGCGGAGAAAGTGCCTTATTACTACCGCCCAGCCTTCGTGGGGGGCGACTGAGCGGTTATGCTGGGGTAACCGTGCCTTACGGCCCGGCGTTGAGCCGCCCGGATTTGATGATGACCTTCGGGCGACCGCCGGGCCGAGTCCCTAACCCTATATACAACTTAACCTATGCACGGCCTACCAGCTAAAACTCCGCGGTGACCCTCTTCGGCGCATTAGGGACGGCTGCGGGCTTCCTCTGACGTTGAAGTGTCTAGTCTGCGACCGCAGTCGCCCCTGCGCGGTGCCATCTTGCGGCCCGTCTCCTATGGGGGGGGGGGCTCAGAGGCCCCCGCGCACCGAAGGACGCCCTCGGCGTCTACGGCAGTGTGAGGCCAACAGCACACTGCCGCCCATCCCGGGGGTCAACCGAAAGATGTGTAAAAATGCACAAAAATGCACTAGGGCGGACAGCCCCCTGCTGCCCGCCGACGACCCCCTTCGTGGCCCCTATTAGTCACCTCTTACGACAGGCAGGGGATACCGTGGTGGAATTCTCCAAACGCCCCCATTCCACAGGGCGGGTGTATTTTGAACCTGCGGACCGTCGTCTCGGCAGTCCTAACTAGGCTATCACCGTTATCTAGGTTAGTCATGTTTTTAACTAGTTCAAGCCTCCCACAAACGTTAATGTCTCAATGAACCGGAAAATAATGGACATCTTGTTCATTCATAATTCTGCTTTATTTTCTCATCTTGACCTATTATTAAGTCCATTGTTGACAGATTTCGTTTTCAATTACGTCCCACGTAATATCGGTATTCCGAAAAAATCCTCGTTGATTATTTTGATGTTTCAAGAATAAAATAAACTAAGCAGAAGCTAGTAGTTTTGAGTTCCGTAGACGTTTTGAGATTTTATAGATCTAAGTATATTACCTTTATTAATTGTCGACATCCACAGATTTAATTCTCAAAATATAATTAGGTATTAAAGAAACGAATTCGAGTGCAAAATTACTCAGTTTATTTATAGTAGGATATACGCACCAACATGGATAGCCAATAAGCTCAAAATTGTCTGGTGATCCATTTGAAATTTTAGTACGTCCTCATTTAAGGCGGTTTTATAACTCGCTAAGCAACTCTAATGAAGATTAATATGTTTAGGTTATATTAGTATTTTTAAAGTCATTGCTGTTCTTTAATGTTTACCTTAATTACACCATAAGTTATTTTAAATACACTAGAATTGCAACGGCAAAATCTTATTTCCATTGATTTGTTCAGTCAATGTCCCAATATCGGTTCATTCAGATGATAAACACATATAGACTCCATAACGCGAAAAGAAGAGTAATTCATGTACAAAGCTATTGGATGTTTCACTCAGAAAGTTTATTTATGTCTTCAGTTCTGATGCTTGGTTGATGTTGTATCGTAAATATCGCACTTGAGACGTCGATTTAGGCGAAAACTTTCTGTATAGACAATTTTTGGTACCTATAAATGTCTTAAGTATGCTTACGTTTTCTCAAGTAAAAGACGTAGTTTTGCAAAAGGAATCAACTTGTAATAAAATATTATGCAATAGTTTGTGTTTGAAATGTGATTTTGTTGAAATAGGTGATTGGTGTAAAAGGGCTTGCGTTTCACAAAATAACAACTGTAGTATCTTGGACTGTTGTATCTCCATGAGAATAATAAAGTTACTACTTATCATTAGTAACTATGTCCCATATTAATAGATGCAACTAAGTTTTTTCTATGGAGTATGATACCAGCTAACACATTGTCAAGTCAAAAACAGCATCTTAAGATCATTGCCATTTATTAAACAGATATCAACACCGTTTTAAATGATATCTTAAGTCATAGTATATAATGGACTTTGACTTTTGTTGTATCTATTAAACAGCGCCAACTCAGCTGAAAACAGGCGCTCAAATTATAGCTCAAGTTTTGTTTAGTAGTTCAATATCTTAAATGTCTACTTAAGATTCCACGTAAAGATGGTTTATTAATATGATGGCTCTTAATTTTGACGTGCTCAAATTGAACGAGCTTAAGTATTGGTTATTTTATGCACAACTATGTCCATGGTTGATAATAAATTCGCTTGTAATTTAGAATTTAATATTTTTAGTTTGAAGGAAATTCCTTGTTGAATATTTTTTATTTATGTTCATCATAATATTTTATAAGAATGCAAGCAATGTTGTTCTTCAAGATTCCAAGTGACTTAAAATATTTTGCGTATCTTTTATACCTCTTTTATCTTTCACGAGAACCCTATAAACAATTTAATATGTCTACATACTTTGGTAATAGTCTGTTTTTTGTTGCTTGCATCAAACAATTCTGCAATCTTTAAAGGTCAAATCTAAAAAAGTAATGATTCAAAGTTTATTTTCGAAAGGAAAAGATATTAGTGCAACTGGCGCACCCAATTTACGTCTTGTTTTTTCCGCCCAAGATGTGATAAGAGCGAGCGTGTTTCCAAATTTTAAACGCATATTTCATCTTTGCCTTTATAAAGGTATTTTAACAAGTATAAGACAGAACTTAAGGAAAACATCTTCATTCAATAAAAACTTAATTTATGCTGTACCATAAATAATTCTTCGTTCATAGACAAACTTTAAATTGACTTAACCTCTGTGGGCGACACCCAATTAACATACGTATTGAGCCGCCAGCATACGATTAAACTTAAAATGGATTACCGGGGCTGTTTGCTTATCCGCTGTATTAAATAATACTTATTGGAAAATTATTTGCGTTTGTGTAATTATGTATATTACTTTTTTAGTTTATTTTCTCGGATAAAGCATAAAATTGTTCCTGGAATGTGTCAATCTAATTTCTTATAGCTCTTTTTAATAAAACAAACCTATTAGTTTTTGACTGCCTCGGTGGCGTAGTTGTATTGCACGTCCGGTACAATAGCGCTCTGAGGTCCTGGGTTCGAATCCCGGGTCGGGCAAAGTGATATTTGGGTTTTTCTGCTCGGTATCAGCCCGGAGTCTGGAATTTGTGCCCGATATGGCGATAGGCTCGCCCCTATCACATCATGGGACGGAACATACTTGGCGAAAAGTGGGTGCCCTAGTTGCGCCTCTGCATACCCCTTCGGGGATAAAATGCGTGATGTTATGTATGTATGTATGTATTAGTTTTTTTTCGATCCATAGCTAATATTGACTAATCAGAACAAAGGTTTTTTGACCTATTTCTTTATTTATATATTTAAATAAAGTTCACGGCACTTGGTCAAAACACTTGATAGGGATCATTTACAGAAAAAGGCCGTCAGTTCGCTAAAATTATCAAGACTAGAAAATTAATCGGAAAGTCCATTCTCTTATTATACTCATTTAGGTTGATATATCATGCTAGCTTCTGCCTGCGACACCGCCCGCGTGAAAAAATATTAAAGTAACCCATAGAGCAGTCAGGAGTGTCCTATTAGTGAAAAAAAATCAAAATCAGTTTAGTAGTTCCCGAGATAAGCGTATTCAAACAAACTTTTCAGCTTTATATATTAGTACAGATTTAGAAAAGGACAAAGTATGTATATTTAAATATGTATACTCGTAAATTATGACTTTATCAGAGCTCCCGAGGGAATATAATCAACTTCACAGCAATATATTACAACTGCAATTTCTATATTAGTAACTTCTAAAATGTCTAATTTTCGCACCATTTAACCCTCTTAGGATTGAATATGAAAAAAATATTTTTTTAAAAGCTGTCAAACTTCTACAGTCACCGATTGGACCTGTGCAAATATATATTTTTGTATTCCAATATCAGCCCTGTATACTGTCCCACTGTTGGGCACGGGCCTACTCTACTACTGAGAGGGTTTAGGCCTTAGTCCACCACGCTGGCCCCGTGCGGATTGATAGATTTCACACTTCCTCGAATTTCCTATAGAGAACTTCTCAGGTATGCAAGTTTCCTCATGATGTTTTCCTTCACCCTTAAAGCCCTTGCTTTAACGGTGAAGGAAGTGTGTATTCTTTATGAATTATCCCTTACACACAAAATTTTAGAAGAGTTAGAGGTATGTGCCCTCAGGTTTTGAACCTGCGGACATTTGTCTCAACAGTCCGTTCCACAACCGACTAGGCTATCGCCTTTGCGTCGCTATCGAAATTGCCATCGATCCAAAAAATCATAACCCAAATCGAAGCCAAAATCATAAGTTGTATTATATTCTAATATTATTTCGTTTTTTACGTGGATCTTCAGAATCCCAAAGTTCCATATGTGTCATGTATCAATGTCAGAAGGGTCGGCAAAAAAGTTGTGCTGTTCATGCTAAAAACAAACTAAACAACTTCAAACTTCGTACACACGCTTCCTGTTTAGTATCTAATATGTTTATTCATGAGTTCAAATTTACGGAGAAATTATATCTTACGACGTATAATAGGGTACCGGACTCATTTTTGTTCTTTACTATTATCAAATATTTACATAATATAAATTATAACACAGAAGGAATTATTAAAATCCGGTAAAAAATCAACAAGTTATAAGTCTTTGAATTTCGATAGAAGGGGTAATTAACGAGAAACAGAAAAGAGACGAAATACCCACATGTGACGTCATCGGGAATTACGACGCGTGCGGAAGAAAGAGATGAAGCGATATCCCCACATCGCGCCCACTTCGGCACGTTACAATATTTTAAATATGAATTACTCGCTCATTTTTTAATCAATTTTTATGCAGTTTTCGCAGGAGTGCTTCTTTTTCGTATTATTAACCATTAAATAAAGAATAATGTACAAAATCAAGCATAGGCCGGTCCCCTATTTACCAAGTTTTCTCGTTATTTTGAAATGAATAATGTTTTAACTTAGTATAGTTTAATCCTTGTTTTATTTATATATTCATTAGATATTCTGATCCAGAATGTGCGTGAAGATGTGACGTCACGGACATTATGTTGCGATGGCTTTCGGGGGCGTAGATCGAAGACATAATTAATGAGTCCAAACGACATGAGTTCTAAACGCGTTAAGAGCTTAATTTGAGGTCAAATATCGCATTATTATATATTGGCTGATTTCAATTAACAATCAAAATAACTTATCGCGAATCATGGTATACACTAATCAAAATAATTCGTAAACATCTCTAACAATCTGATTGACACTTTCTCACTGTCGATATAAAGATAACTGTATGTAAAAGACTTTTTTCAGGATAAAACGTAGCTTAAGTCCTTCCCAGGGGATCAAATAATCTCCATACCACATTTTATAGAAATCCATTTTGTAGTTTTTGAATTAGTCGCGTTCAGACAGACAGACGCGGCATGTGACTCTTGTTCATAATATTTAAGATTAAGTAGGTGTGGCTTACCTACAGTGGAATCTTTTCAATTTTGACTATCAACTTGTACAGTAAAAGTAATTATGAATTAATTATTTATTATTACTTTGAATGACAAGACGACCTTGCTGTTAGACTGATGGTAAGCCACACGACTGTCCATACTCAGTACGAACATCATCTTTACACCTTGAATTACAAAATATTGTTTTGTGTTCCACTGCGCTCGCCATCCTGAGACTTGGGATATTAAGTCTTATATGTCCAATAGTTACACTGGCTACAGTTACCTTCAAACCGGAACACAACAATGACTACACACTGCAGCTTGGTGGCAGAAATAGATATTGCGGTGGTACCTACCCAGGCGGACTCTCACATTTGAAAGACCTACCAGTCATTATCTCTACCTAATCCATCAGTACTAGTGCGTTTTTATTTTTATATTTACATACTTCACTGAATTTTATGATCTAAACAATGTACAAACTGCAGTATCTAGTTTATTTAATGTATTTATATTGAGTAAAGTTTTCAATTTAACGAGAAAACTTCTACATTGTTCGGGAAAAACTTTAACGAACTAAGAAGCATTGGTCAGTGCTTAAATAAATGTCCTGCTATTCGTCTGCTTGAAGAATGTAATACGCTTTGTAAGATGCTTTTTCTCAAGACTGCCATTTGTATGAAGAACAGTCTTAGCATTTTTAAGTTAAGTAAATTCTACATCTTTTCTGCTTGTTAACATAAAATGAAAGATACTCAATGTTCGTCGAATGAAGTTGATTTAATTTAAACGATTAATGCCGGCAGAACTCTTGGATATTATACCTTATACCTAAAATGAGTATGTTTCAAACATTGACGTATATTCTATAGACACGAACGTCCATATAAACTATTTGTTCAAAATCTGTACTAAAGTGGCAACCAAAACGTCACTGTTATAACCTATTTATTTACTAAAACAACAAATAATTTTACGTATTTGACTAATATTTTTTATTCAAATCCAGGTTTACATTTAGACTCGAGTTCTTATATCATGAGCGCCACTCCGTACACAACCACAAGCCGTCAATATTGACCATATTAAAGTCAGTTTGAATGGATTGCAGTTCAATTCAGTTGAACACAATGAATGTTCGGAACGCTAAATCTAGTACTTTATTTAATTTATTTTATTTTATTATATTTGGAAAACAAACCGTACAGTTATATTTATAATATTAATAATGACATTATGACTAATACATAGACCAGTAAAGTTTTCACTGATAAATATTGAAAATACCGTAATATCAAATTAAGTACGTAGTACATATATCGATTGTTTCAAATTGTTACTATATTAGACGGCTTCTATGGTTATATGTTTATGTAATAATAATAATAATAATATCAGCCCTGTATTATATACTTGCCCACTGCTGAGCACGGGCCTCCTCTACTACTGAGAGGGATTAGGCCTTAGTCCACCACGCTGGCCTAGTGCGGATTGGTAGACTTCACAGACCCTCGAAATTCCTATAGAGAACTTCTCAGGTATGCAGGTTTCCTCACGATGTTTTCCTTCACCGTTAAAGCAAGCGATAATTCACAAAGAATACACACATATTTTTTAGAAAAATCAGAGGTGTATGCCCTTGGGATTTGAACCTACGGACATTCGTCTCGGCAGTCCGTTCCACAATCAACTAGGCTATCGCCGCTTTTTATGTAATATGTTTATGTGACTTTTCAATACTGTTATAATAATATTCATTTTTGTTCACAATAATATTTTTAGTTCAGCCGATATCAGTTTTAATATTCATGCAGAAAATGCGATAACATGTGTTCTGCATCCATCTCTGTCAGCTGTACAATTAACCGAATGCAATCTCAGCATATTTAGCTCGCGTTTAAGTAAAATATAATATATTATTGGACTTTTAATTTAATAAATTAAACTTGTATTTTAAGGCAAATATGAAGTCTTAATCTTAGCACTTATTCAACTCAAAATCTCCATTTATCAAAAGATTTATTGTGATTGGCTTAAATTATTTTATCTAATTATATCTCGGCATTTTAATTTTGCTAAGTATATAATTTGTAACCTAATATTATTAATTAATTTATGTTTAATAAAAGTCTTTATCTAAATTGAAAACACTGAAATTAATATTAATTTAAAAACTAAAATTGATAGGGCGATGAACACAATTTGCAGACCTTTTTAACAGCAGCTGCTTAAAATTATTAAAATAAATAACTCGACTTTATGTAGGTAGTAAAAATTATTACCTATAGTGATAAAATTTTTACACTTATTATATTTTTTAACTAGCTGTGCCTGCGGCTTTGCCTGCGTGGAAATCTGTGTGTCAAAGTTTTTCTCGCATAAATCCCAACCAACGAGAATCTTTACTACCACGCGACCTCTTCACCAGTAATCGTTATATTTCAGTCAATTTACATGGAACCGTCGTGTACTAACAACCTAAACCTTCCTCAAGAATTGCACTATCTTTTAGTGAAAACCATATAAAAATCTGTTCAGTAGATTTTAAGAAAATCGATCGCATACAGACAGCTTTTGGAGACTTTGTTTTATAATATGTCATATATTTAACTATAAATGTGGCTTAATATACATTCTAAGGTGATAACGTTCATAATGGGTTCGGAAATGCGACCCCGCAATAGTAACCTAATAGTGGCAATACCCAACTTGATCGTTGTATGTGGTAAAGCTTTTAACTTGGGGCTTTTTGCTCCTTTATTACTGTAATATTAAACGAACGAATGAACTTATACACTTATCCAATACAATTTATATAAAACTTAGTACTTTCTATTTTTGGTCTATTGATTTCTACCGACGTCTCTTTGGTTTATAACTGACTTCTAAAAAGGGATAAGGTTCTTAATTTGTGTGATTTTTTATATATAAGCGATTAATTCAAGATTTGTGGTTATATTATGGTGATTTTTTTGCTTCTATCTTCACAATTGCGCATATTCTTCAAACGAGGTTTAAAAAGGATTTACTATCGGCTTGGCTGTGCGTTTAGCAATACCTATGAGTATGGGCAACGGTAACCATAATGTAGGCCGTTAACTTGTCTGATAGGAAATAAAAACACAAATTACATACACTAATTAGATTTATATAAATATTCTCACTTAAACGCTGCATAATTTAAAAAGCAATTATCTGAAACCAATTATTTCAAAACAATATCAACCATGGAACTCGATGATCAAAACTACAATAGCAAAACAAAATAAAATGTACACTCGAGTTCCAGAGAAACAAACCGACGGACTGATAACTTTTTTTAACTAAAAATGTAGCACTGTTTTTAAAGCTTTGTTACCGAATTTTTGAACTGCATCCAACGAGTATATTTAAAACCTTTATTACGTAACAAAACTAGATACACTTTTATGAATGAATATAATTGAAAGTAAATGAATGTTTGTTGTATGGTGTCATTATATGCATTAGGCAATTATACACGCGGGCTATAACAGGAAATATCAGGATAGCATTTTCAATACTGCCTACTAAGTTTCCATAAGCATTAGAACGCTACCGCATTTGCCTAAAAAGAAAAACTTAAATATTATAAATTTACTAGTATAACTAAATCAGAAAATATAAAGCAGGACTTGTTATGTAGAATAAATAAATAGAAATAATGCATAACATTATAATAATACACATACCACACTGTATATTTTATAGGTACTACGAATAGTAGATTTTAAATTTGCCACGACGTCAATATTTGATATTCCTCATAAAATTTATTTCCATTTCATCTGAATTAATGGAAAATTTATGGAATGGTTTCCAAATTGATTGCTCTGTATCCTCTATGGATGTAATAAAAGTCAGTGTCAGACAAAGTTGCATAGTTTTATGACTAAAATGAAGCCACACGCCATCCCCTAGCATTTATATCAATAGTGGTCGATAGACTATCATTTATTATTTATGAACAAAATTATAGCTAGAAGTTAGCAGACCAAATTATAATTATAGATACACGAAGTACTGTACCAAATATGTTGCTTATCTATAATTAAAAAAATGTTTCTATAGGTTAAATTGTTTTTAGTAAACATCTTTGTAATTAGTTCGATTCATAAAGGCTTATTTATTCATTTAAACGTAACACGAACAGACACGGAAAGAAGAAACGGCTTACTGAGACGAATGTCCGTAGGTTCAAAATCCAAGAACATCTCTGACTTTTCTAGAATTATGTTTGTATACGTTGTGAGTTATCGCTTGCTTTAACGATGAAGGAAAACATCGTAATCTAACCTACATACCTGAGAAATTCTCTATAAGAATTTTGAGGGTATGTGAAATCTGTAAATCTGCACTAAGCCAGCGTGGTGGACTAAGGCCTATTCCCTGTTAATAGTAGAGGAGGCAAGAGCTACGAGACAATATATGATACAGGGCTGATACTATTATATTTATGTTATATTACAAACGTAACAAGTTGGTAATATATTTTACAACTATATAATAAGGAAGGCACGTTGCTTTGCCGACAACGTACACGGAAGTAAAAACTTTTAGGAAGAAATTGACATGACAATTTCTATGATGAGAAATTGTCATTACGCCAGTTTTTTTTATTTCGTTTTTTATTGCAGATTTATTTGTCATTGACTGAACGTTTAGGGAATTCAGTGAGTAGATTCTACCCTGTATAATGTACCGAGGAAGTCACTCGCCTGAATGTACTGTAGGAAACCAAATATCTATATTACAAGCTGTGCATAATAATGCATTGCGCTAGATATTCAAGACATGTTAAGCCTCATAAAGCCTAGTAATTACATTGGCGTACAATAATTAATCATTAAACAGTAATTCAAACTTGGCCTTTGACTGATTCGGTGACGTAGTTGTATTGCGCGGTACGAAAGCGCTCTGAGGTCCTGGGTTTGAATATATACCTATTAAAAGTTAACATCCACGTGTTCCACAAATATAAATCAAAAGTATATTGGAAATTCTATTAACGTTAATTAATTTAAATAAAATCAGTGTTTGTATTTTTGTCCTCTATGAGTTCCGAAACCATTGTTCAGGTTATGATGAAACTTTGGTAATTCTGGGGACTCCTGCGAGGGTTCATGTACAAAAAAATGATAAATAAACTTATGAAACTAATTTATTTTATATTATTATGAAACTTATTGCTTTAGTAAAAAAAAAGGATTTTTTGTTTTAAACAAACTTTTTGCACTATCTGTTATCTGTATCTGATATTATTTTGACATATATCATTTATCATACTATGCATCTTATACTCTATTTCATTATACTTTACAGGAAATTGTAACGCATGCCGGATACAGCTAGATGAACATATACAATTGGTTATGCGATTTATTCACTCCCATTATCTTCTTCCATTATAATATCTCGACTCGTATTGGCTGTAATATACTGTAGAGACCCAAATCGTTTAACCCTCAAGGGACGAATTGACTGAACTGTTCCCAAAGCCTTTTTGCCCGAAACTATTTTTGACCCAATTTGGATGGGTGTTGCCGTTTATTAGCTGAAAATTACAGGGCAATAGGTGAATGTGTTCTGGTTACAGGGTTAGTTAATACTTAATTAATCTATGATAGACCAAAAAGGAAATATATAAAATATTCTAGATATGATGTTTTTTAAATATGTTGACATAAAATATTTACAATCCAAAATTAAATACTGTGGAATTAAATAATCTTAATAACTAACTATTTCGTATTAAATTCATTTTTAATTTCTATCTTTTTCGATTCACTACACTCCAGTGGCGAAGCGTCCATACAAGCCGATTCCTACCGGGTTACCTTTTGTAAATTAATTAAAAATAATGAAAGATAAACATAACAATATAACTAGAATAATAATAGTATACTCAAACAAGTCATCTTATACTTATTCAATTAAATCAATACTTCAACGGTAACGGTACATAGTATCAATTCGTTAAATCGTAACTCGCGCGCAGTGCTCGCGCTTTAGTGTTCGAAGGAAACCCGGCCGCGCATAGCTTCCCTCGCGATATTGTTGTCTCTTTCACACGCAGCGCGGTGTCTTTGTCTAATCTTTTGGAAGTGACGAAAAAATACATGTGTGCGTGCGTGTATATGTATTGCAGGGTAACCCGAGAATTTGCGGCTTCACGTTAAGCCATTGGCGCGAATTTTTTTAATAATTTTGAATGTATTAATTAGTCTTTTTGTATAGTGTGCGTTATTAATATTTGTTGGACTCTTTTAGGTACCTATGTTCAAAATAATATGTGATTATTTTTATAATTTAGAGTTTAGACATGTTTATGTTAGAAGGAAATAATTAAGTATTACGATATTTTACTGATTTTATTTTTATTGTGAAATGCGTATTACATCTGTAGAAAAAAATATTTCTTCGGGTTCCCTTTTGAAAATTTTCACCCTTCGCCACTGCTACACTCTAAAACGTATCAAGAAATATATAATGTATGCACCCAACGTAATGTAAATCACGATATACTTTAAACCTATTTTACAGAATTAACAAGTAAAGAACGTACCAGTGATTATAGAAAATATTTTACAATAATGTGAAAATGATCCCGGCTGCACGCGATATGTGGGTGGGGCACTCACCGATACACTAACCCACTTTAGCTTTATACTGCAAGTCGCAACATGCTAATACTGCCTGGGTGACGAAGTTGTATTACAGTACAACTGCAGTGCTGAGGTCTTGGGTTCGAGCCCCGGGTCGGGCAAAATGATATTAGAGTTTTCTGTTCAGGATCAGTCCGGAGTCTAAAATTTGTACCCAGTATGGCCATAGGCTCGCTCCCTATCACATCATGGAACGGAATACGCACGGCGGACAGGGAGTGTACTATATGTGCCTCTGTCTACCCCTTTAGGGATAAAGGTGTGAGTGAGTGCGTACGTGTATACTAACACACGCACGAAAAGATCTTTATTATAAGCACACACACTATTATAACCTTCTCAGTGCGTTAGTAATGCGAAATGCCCTAAACAACTTGATTGATACTGATTACAATTCTACTGTTCTATTTTTCAAATGGCAACGTTTTTAATATTCGTTTCGAAGGAGGATAACGTCAGTAAGGCGGCCAGTCATTAAAATAAGTCAAATTCAAAGCAAAATGCTAGCTTTGATCATTTATTTGCCATGCTTAAAGTTGTATGTTGCGACGACATCAGAGGGTAATACGGTCACATAAAAACATTGAGTTTAAATACAATCATTAATTCATTTATAGTAGTAGAATCGATATTATAGATCGAAAATATTTTGTCTAACTAAAAAATGTCGTGGCTTTGAGAGACAACAAAACCAATGTCACGGCATCTATACTGTAGAGATGATCTCAAGATTACCGGAAGTTATTACGGCGCGATAGTGCGGTTTTATTGTCATAATATAAAATTGTTAAGAATTTACGGCGCTTGCGTTTAATGTACGGGAACCGGGAAATTCTTGTGTTGTCCTCTCATACCCGGAATATTTTCAGATGATAGTTCCATCAGTGCTCGAACACAGGTTGGTATGAGTTGTAAAGAAATTTTCACGTTTATTTAGATTTGAAATCCTGTTTTTGAATAAATAATATGAAAAATTAAACATTTTAATCATGTTTAAAATTATAAATCTCATTGAATGATCTACAGTTGTAATACAAACTTTTTTTTTACTGAAGTATCTTATTGATTAGTTTTTATTTTCTAACAAAACAAGATTATAGAGATTATTTAAACACGTCTTCTGATAGGTATCTTAGTTTTATTTCATTTTTTACAAAATATCTGTGAATACAAATGAAAACTTTTCAATTTCATTTTCCGCCACAATATCCGGGATATTAATTGCTCTGACCTTTCAAAAATATATTAATTGCTTATCGAAGAATAAATTAAATTATTTTGAATGTAGATTAGTCTGGAAATGGATTTTACGAGGGAAGCCGGCGGAATAAAACATAAAAACAAGATTGCTTCGTAAGAAACCGATCCAACAAAGTTCTTTGAGAATTTGCTCATAATGAGCCATCTGTTTCGGGTTAATTGAGTTTTACAGGTGTTTTAGGGATTTTTCGCTGACTTTTAATGACGGCAAGGTAATTAAATAAACCGGTTTTTCTTTCTAATGCTTTTTTATGGATTCAGATACGACTTAACTTTATGTCTTAATTATTAACTCTGATGTAACAAGATTTTAATATTGTCGGTTAGATTGGTTGCCTCTATAGAGAGCAAAATCATATTTAATACGAGTAATCAAACGGCTTCACTGTCGGATCGTCGTCGGCGTCGGCTTCAGCCTTTAAAAGTCGCTAAAACAATATATGACATCAGCGCCATCTGTCAAATTTCAGAGTAAAATAATACATTATTTCCGATAAGAGAAAAGTTATCCAGGACATAGTTTACCCAAGTGAAAAATTCTATCAAAATCCGTTCAGTTGTTTCTGCTTTTACTTCTAACAAACACCCAAAGATTTTTACAAATTTTCCCATTTATAATATTAGTAAGAATTAAGATAAAATTTAATTAGCAATGAAGCCTTGCTTCTACTATAATAGAAGTATTAATAATTCACCAACTTGACATTGTAATGAGACATAAGAAGGTCAATGACTAACTCTTAAATATTCCAAGGATATGATGTACCTAGATATAATTACGAAGAAGAAAATCTTCCGCGAGAACACCAGCTAGGAGAATTACAGTAACGCGATTTTACAATACGTTTTAGTGTAAAAACCAAAATTTTGATGGAAATTCTGAGGGCGCTTGGGTTAGGTATACCTACCTATTAGGCATATTTTAAAAATCTGAAATTTCTAAAATAGGTAGGTGAGTGTTTTCAATGTTATTTATTTGAGAAAAGAATGTATAATCCTTTATTAGAAATCTTAGTTTAGTAACATTTCTATACATATTATATAAAACAAAGTCTCCAAAAGCTGTCTGTATGTGATCGTTTTCTCATAATCTACTAAACGGTTTTTTATACGGTTTTTACTAAAAGATAGTGCAATTCTTGAAGAAGGTTTAGGTTAATAGTGCTAGTTTTATAATAAGACATAATTTGAAATTAAAATAATTTTTTCATAATCATTTCATAATATATTTTGGATCATTTATTTATTCATTAAATAAATTCTGTCTGTCATGACAACTTAATCAATTTTTATTCCAAGATTCATAGATGAATAGTTTTAGTGTTATGTTTAGTTATTCACAAGTAATTTGTATTCATGTCATCCCCGACGTCACATAGCGAAGTTAGTACGAGTTTGAAACTTAGGCTTGTTATAATCTCAACACCCACGTCACATGTTTACGAATCTTAATTGCGTGTTTGATTTTTCATGTATTTATATATTCTGTGGATCAGTGGTAAAAGTCAAATTTTTTGAAAGGGAAGCCGTCACAACATATTGGTAATTATATGTATGATCGATCTGCAAATCATTCGAATGATATTTAAATTTTACATACATTCTACGTAAAGTGAAGCCGATAGCAATCTGGTTGTATGGACCTTTCGCCACTGCTGTAGATAGTAATATTCTCTGAAATAGAAGTAATAAAACCCTAAAATAAGTTTACAAAACGGGATGTATTCCTCTTGATCATTGAGAATGTTTCCTGTGACAGAAACAAAATTATTCCTATATCAGACACATATCGTAAAAATACTTACGCGATTTTGAAGCTTACAAATAAATAACTTGGCAGTTTCAATAGAAAAATGTTATAAATTTGTAATACATTATAAACCCAAATTAAGAAAAGGCAAATACTGCTAATATAAATAAACAGAATTTATGATATTTGTCCGTTATTGTAATTCTAGTTAAAAATGTGAATACAAGCTAAATTATGTTTTTATTTATGTATTTAGATGGATGTGAAGTAATATTCCGCTGTGTCGAAGTATTTTTCATGATTGACAAGCCCCAAGCCGATTCCGATATCCCATTACCAAGAATAATGATAGTATAATATATTCGGTTCGCGAAGCCAAATAAGTTACCCGTGAAGTGTGAAATTGGAAGGATGTTAGATGCTTACAATACATAAAGAAAGCTACATTACTAATGTTAAATTGAAATTGGTATAAATAAAATTGTGATGGAGAAAATAAGCTAAGTTTAGTGTACCGCCATTGATTAAATTATTTAATTGTTAACGTGTCAATACCATTAATAACATAGTTACGTAGCTTCGAGAAGGCTATTTAACTCGTTTTTACTAAGTTTATCAAAATTATTCGTCGTTTAAATTCTAGCCTAAAAAGCGCGATCAAAGTCTGGTTAAAAATCAACAACACATAAGCCTTTGGAAGCCCCAATGGAAGGGTTAGATACCAAAAAATGAAAAATGACAAGAGGAATTAGAATGCGCGCGAAAGAAAGAAATGTAACAATTACGTTATTTCGCGCCGATTCTAACTCATTGCAATATTTGAAATAAGAATTGCTATTCTAAACCCTTTTTCTGCTCGTTTCACCAAAGAGCTTCTGTTTTCTTTTTTTTTCCACTACGTATAGAATAATTATATACATCGAATATAATAAAATACCCTTTTCGTATCCAAAATCACTCTCTCCGGAATCTGGTTTACTCGATACTAAACAGAATAAACATGTATGTACATTATACTGTAGGAGGCTGACATCAATTAAGGGTTCACATATATTTTCATTATCATGCCATTGTCTCTTATCTGGACTAATGAGTTGTGATGGACAAACAGATTGAGACTAATAGGCAGCTTAGTACCAGAATCCATGTCTTGATAAGAATAAATGTAAATTCTCGATGTTGTGAATATGTTTGTGATAGTACAATATTTGCAACTATAATTTGGTCAACAAATTTTGAATAACATTCGTCACGTTATTAATGTAAGACTGCAATGTTATAGAGAGAGTTACACTACTATATATTTTTATCCTCATTTAGTTATATATTATAAAAAAATCTCACAGGAATTCGAATATTCAAAAGTATGTTTCAAACTTATAATACGCAAATTAATTAAATATTTATTTATATCCATAACATCTACTATAGTTAAATTGAAAGGTCTTTATCTATTTGGACATTTCAAGACCTCACATTTATTTAAAGATAAACATAATCTGAAAAGCAATTAATCTAAAGGGACTTATGAGGATATAAAAGTGTAACCTATAGGGAAAATAAAATTGAAGTCCGTAAAACCGATATCGCGTGGACAGGATCCATTTGGATTAAGCAAAACTGTGAACTCGTATTGGGAAAACGGCGCGGAAAATAAAGAAGGCTATAAATAAAATGGCAAAATAAAAGATGCATAGCTCAATAGGCAGTTGAATTTACGAAATCTGCACGCGATCACATAATATTATAAATGACTCGTAATTACAAATAAGAAGATTTTTTTTTTTTTTTGTAAAGAGATTCATGGAAGTTTTAGCAGAAAATATTTTTTTTTGTATAGGATGATTGTTTCAGCGGCTATATTACGTGAGCGTCATGATTATCGTTCTGAGATCTCTGAATATTGAGTGCACAATTCACCTATCCCCTCGTGTATAAAGGACGTGAGCGTGTGAGTATGTAAGATTCGTGTAATTGTCTTATAGATTTTCCGCCCTAAGTTGAATTTTCTAACTAGGCACTATGTTGTTAAGATCTTTTTAAATCGATATACTCGAAAACAATCTTTCACACGCGATGGTGTCAGATAAGGATTCCTAAAAACATTACCAAATCTGTTGTGACAATTAAAAGATACGAACGGAGTAAGTCCATTTGAAAGAAAATTAAAAGTATCATAGTGTTAAAAATAGATTGTAAAAGCCGTCCCCGTCCTATAAAATTAGTTGCAGTTGTACCCTCACATATCCCGCCTGTAATTGCGGCTTTCATATTAAGCATAATGAAACTAGCGCTTGCAGCGTGCGGTTTCATTTTACGTTCCATCTTGGAAAATATAATTTATACGTTTTAATTATAATATCTGCGTTCAGGTGACTTATGAAAGTATCAAATGAAACGACGTTTACAAAATATAGCTATCTTATTTTATGAGATTATTTCTAATACTATGTACAAAATGGTCGGTGTGTTTAGGGCGCGTCATCTCCTCTTAAGGGGAGATACTGGTGTCTGCTGATAGGGCGACGTTTGGGTTGTGCTGTCACTGGCTGCAATGTTACTTGCTCCACTGCAGATCTTGATTGCGCGACGTCAAGGTTCAACGCACTAACTGGTATCGGCGTGACTGCGTATCCAGCCGCTACTAATGCTGCAAATTCTTCAGGAGTGTACGCTTTGTTATTTTTCGGCGGTGGTAAGTGAGATCTCTGCTCTTCCAAGCTTTGGCCATGTTGTTCAATGTTCACTTGCTCGACGTTCGATGGCTGCTCGTGTTTAATTACCTGTTCTTGTTGTTGCGCAGGCTGTTCGATTTTCAAATTTTGTTCTTTTAAAGTCAAGGGCTGTGGCCTGGCCAATTTCCTTGGTGCTAAGTTCTTGCTGACGTAAATAGATGACTGCGGCTTTCCTTGCTCAACAACGCGTTGCTGTTCAGGCTTCAGAGCAAGCGGAGGCAATTCGTATCGTGGACGCTGATCATTTGTTCTGTACACAGGGCGCAGCAGATATTGCTCTCCTAAAATCTGAGCGGGCTGCTGCTGCTGTTGCAAGGATTCTTGAAAAACAGGATCGTAGATTTTAACAGATCGTAACTTTTCAGGTTCAGGGTAACGTTTTAAATATGTCACTGGTCTTTCAACACTAGGAGACTGAAGACGTTGTTCTTGACGAGCGAATTGAGGCCTTGCGGCTTCTATAATTCTGTATTGCTTCGGAACAGCTTCAGGCTGATATTGAGGGATAAGCCTGTAGTTCAGTTGACCTTTTGGCTGCTGTAATTGTTGCAGTTTAGGGGCAGCGACTACTTTCAATCCTTGAGATTCAGGATGTTCGTATAAAGGTTGTTGGACTGACTGTTGCTGAATCGATTGTTGTTGAATTGCTTGTTGGAACGGAACATAACGCAGCACTTGAGGGACTCTCTGCTGTTGCGGTTGCGGAGCGGGGCGGAATTGTTGAGGCTGTTGCTGGTTGATATTTGTGGTCTCAATCAAGTATTGTTGAGGCGCAGCAGGGATTTGAGGAGGAGCAATTTGAACTTTGGAACGTAGCTTCGAAGGCTTCTTACTTGGCTTGGTTACGTAACGGTCGACCTGAAACCATACAAATAGAAAATGCTGTGTGAAAAATATTACTACTAGAGAAACACTTATACACTTCGTAACCTTTCTCCAAGAAACTCTATATTCAGAAGGGTGAGAATCAAACAGTCGTTAAAGAAATGATAAGCCTTCTCCTATCCGGATATTATTAAGACTATACCTGCTGATATTGAGGCGCTACACTCTGCACCGTCGAAGCTTGCTGCGTTTGAGTAGATTGGATGTATGCCTGTTTGCGAGGCTCTTCTGGTCTTACTGGTGCTTGACCGAGTAAAGCAAGAAGTTCTTGATCAAAAGATTCAGCGGAGGCCGCACCAGTATCGCTCACTGAAAGAGCAGCTCCTACAGAAGCTTCTCCACCGTTAGAAGAGTAGTTTGGACGGGCAATGACTGCATGTGATGGTTGGAGAGCAACCTAAGAAAAAATAAAACAAGATTCAATAAAATATGGTTATAAATTTTGAGAAATTTATATCAGTAAATTTTGTTTTTGTTTGATAATATTTACCTGTCGTCCAACCTGGCCCTGAGGTTCTAAGTAGTAAAACTGCTGTAGACCTTGCTTATGTTCCGCTTGAGGGTTGCTATACAGTTGCTGCAACAACTGGTTGCTACTGAGAGGCGCTTTTCTCTCTGGCTGAAGCTCTAACAGCTCTTGAGGATTTAGAGAGAACACTTGCCCTGGCCGGTATTCTTCGCCATCTGATCGACTGCAAGACATAATTATTCGGTCTGTTTATGCAAGACAATTTAGATATTAATTATAAAATATTATTTTTAATGAGAATTGAAGTTAGAGTAATATTTATATGAAAACAAGTAATAAATGATACCTCCGCCTATTTTGTATTATTTTTTAAGATATTGTTAATATGACATATTATTTCCCAATCTTTTATAAGTTTTAGTAAATTCCATTCAGTAATAGTCTACAAAATCGCAGTTTATATTTTTAGTTAGTAGCGTAATAGGTACTCTCCTGTAATACTACGTCATCTCGTCGACTCTAACGGTGAGTAACAGTAACACAGCGTGCCTAATTGTTTGAGTATATTCAGTAACTTGTAAAGTCAGAGGCTAGAACTTTGGTGCCTAGGTTCGCACCGGCGCTTGGGAAGTTCATTCCTATCGCCAGCCTAACAATCCTTTCAAACCTCTTTTAGGCATTGCCGTATTCTATATAACTATATAAATATATTACGTACAAACTACTACGTACGCATGTGATTTTAGATAGGTAGCCCTATTAGTAATTTAACTAAATGAAAATAAAATACCTAACGGGAGCTTTGTCATCTTCTTGTTGTGGTTCTTCAACGGGTGCAGCTTGTTCCTGTAATAGAAAAAAATAGTCAGTAAACAACAATACCAAAATTACTATAGAAACAAAAAAACTGTTTCAAACATAGTTCTATTCTCACACAAACGTATTAGTTTTGTGAGATGTCAAAAACTTCTAGAACGTTCTAGCCCACGATATGAAAATTCTAAACCAATAAAGAGTTATGAGTCCATATTGGCATCAAATCCGTGGCATATAGACTAAACGACGCATCCGTTGCAAGACAGTTCAAAATTATAGCAAAACTAGAGCTTCAAACAATTACCAAACAAAAAAGCTATAGCAAATTGACAGTAGCTACGTATGTCACAACAACAACGACAACGCTATTATGTGTTACACTTGCGTGGTGAAAGTAAAAAAAGACAATAATGCAATTATCGACCGTTTTCGACATAGGGCGGACTCGACGACATGGCTTCTTGTGCAACAGTTTCCTGGCATATGGCTTAAGTACTACTCCAGTTCGAAAGCCTAGTATTTTTTTATTGTTCTAGCACGACAAAGTGATTGCGCTGCACCTGAAACAACCTAGTATTTTTTTTTTTATTTTAGCTCAGCAATGTGACTGCATTGCCCCTGATGATAAGCACAATGCTGTCCAGATAGAGTATCAACTGGTATCAGATGGCCATCTCATGCTATTCGACAAAATCATGCCGGCTACTTCTTCTTCATTCTACTGCAGGAAGGCCCAGGATTATAGGTAGGAAGAAACACGCGCAAACGGACGAAGACGGCAAACTATTCCAAAACCTGGTGGTGAAGTAAAAGAAAAGAGTTGCGAACCTTCTGGTTCAGGTCGAGATGGTTTTTATCATCAAGTTGTAGCTTCGCATGCTGCGTACAATTCCGCTGAGCAAAGGAGAGGAGGGGATCAGAATGAAGTACAACCAAGCAAAGAGCAAAGTTTACTACGATTATCATTACCTATTTCTACAATGTATTCTAGGATACATATTGTTCTAAGCAACTATAAACAAATAAATAAAAACATCCAAACTATTAGATCGTGTTATGCTAAAGTAAATTTTTACAAATATATTTCGGTTTCACACAAATACAATAAACTTTCACATATAATTTTATGACAACACATTATTTGCATTATTATCTCTCCTTCAAAACTACACAAAGATATAGAAAACTCCACAGCCATATTCATACAAATCATCAAAACAACATTGTAGTTAACAAAACAGCTTACTCAAGCACTAAACATAACTTCCGAAACAAAGAAGACGCCATCTTACTTGCTAGCGTGTGTATAATTAACGAAATGTCAACTATTTTGAAACTGAAGCGTAAAAAATTGTTAAATATAAACGTTTGCAATGTTGTACGGAATATAAATATAACAATCGATATTAAAACGAAAGCTATAATGAATAAAGTTGTGACTATAACGGAGGTTGCAAAAGTCTTGCTTAATGTCATGAAGGAATATGGAAGCACAGAAACAAATGTAGCCTGATAAAGTGAATGTTCTGCAATTATTAAGCACAGCTATAAATGTTGTGTACATTATTTTCTTTACATATAACTGATAATAATAAAATGTTTGGATCCAAAAATTAAGTCTACATGACGTAGCCGAGACGCCTTTTTAGAATGTTTTAGCCTAGAAAAAAACAAAAAAATATGTATAGGATCGACATATCTAAGCGACAGACTTATCGCTAAGTTATGTCATTCCCATATTTTTCTTTTGTTTTCTATTAGCGGCAACGATTGAAGAAAGGCGTCCTGGCTATGATCTTAGGGCTAAATTCTCGGGTAGGATTTCGGTATCAATATTTCTCCCATTCCAATAATAATTATCCATCCATATATGTTTTTGTTACCTTTTGTTAATTTGCCTGTTACATATCAAAAATAGATCTTTTTGAGCTCCAAATATTGTACTTGTACTTCAAACTGTTAGCGAATTTCTCGATAATTATATGCTTAGACAATGCACATTACCCATTATATATTAACTATGATTAATCATACCAATGATGGATTTGGTTGATTATTCCTTCCTAATCGAATTTTGGCCATGTACGCAGGATATGTTATAATGTACAAATGTGTGCGCAATACACAAGTGCATCTTTATAATAGAGAAATTATAAAGGTCATATGGAGAAATTGTGGAAAGCTACAAGGCATATTTATATTCCGCATTGAGAAATCTCCTGAGTGATTCTCCACATTATCATGTTCGCCTGCCGCTCCTCAGAGAGTAACTGTATTTCATTAGTTAAAGTTGTCGATGTTGATACTTGTTTTGTTAAAACAAATAATGTCACTGATATTTCGTGAGCATGATTACATCCTAGATCATATTGTATCAATATTTTGGTGTCCTTTAGAGTATTTACTTTAATCCTGTGGCAGTATTGACCATTATGGTATTTTGTGAAATCAATTGGTACTTTATGACTTGAAACAAAGGAAACAATGTACATATCTACAAAGTTTTTGCTTTAATTTGTTTTTATCTAGAAGCATGATAAAGTGCAACCAAAACTGCTAAATAGATTGAAGATTTAAATATTCAGATTTCTCCAACTTATTAAACTACATACGAAATGGTTTACGACTAATTTGATAGTCATTTGCATGTTTATATGAACATAAGACATTCCTCTGTGATCCCATAATTATGGAAAATATTAAGTGATTGGACATTTTACGAGCCGCCTGACCTTTTCTAAGTAGTTAAATCGTGAATAAAGTTGATTTGCTATATTTATTTAGTAAACTAACAATCTCTAATAATCGCGTAAATAAGAAATCATTATAGTGACTTTAAATAAATACTTTCATTATCCTGGCTATTTGTTGTTGCAGTTAATTAATATGAACGTCTTATGAGGGAAAATGTTATTACTAATATTTAAAATTAAGCTCTTTTTACAGACCCATTAAAATGACGTTAAGAAATGAAAAACCTATTTTTTTTTCCATTTCTATGCGTAAATGATAAGTTACAAAATTATCGTAATACTAATAATTAAAAAGCGAATCCGGCAATTTAAGCGCACTCTTAAGTTATAAACTGATGAATTTTAATTTATTTAAACATAGTACCTATGTAGTACATAAAAAAAATATATTTCATTCCCAAAGAGACCATTTAATCAATACAATTTTCACTCTTTTTTAGTCTTATATTTAATGTAAAAATTCGTAGTAAATAATTAGCATCTGCTATTGAAACACTCTCAAGTATTTATAAATGCAACAGCGTTCATCAGGCAATCATCGCGTCAAATGTCGGATGCGATCGCTTGTCAATCACGCTAATAACACATTTTCAAGAGTAACTGTTTCAACAACTGCGACAGTTACAAAATAGCAGGGCATTGCTAACCTAATAACGTGTTATTAACGTTCGCACTTGCAATATCTGCTACTTTTAGCCGTTATTTTAAGCTATTATCGCGTGGCGTAACAACTACATTAAAAACGTACTTAGAAAACAATGGCAAAGGAATAAATAAAGAACATATTACGTGTGGAATTAAAATTTTTGAACACGCAATGTTTTGAATGTGGTCAATAAATAAGGCAATAGCATTAAAGTTTTTTAAAAAAAAATTGATTATGACTGTAATGTTTAAATTTTTATGAGAATAAAAGTGCTGTGGTAAATTCATTAAACATTGTTTATTATCGCGACTACTTCTGTATATTGAAATGTTGCTCTCCAATCGTTTGTAGTACATATAAATGTAAAATACAATTAATAGTTTTCCAAAAAACCAACGTTTTAATAACGTTGTAAAATACTAGTTAGTACCATAATGGAAGTAAAATTTGTTTTTGTCAATTAACTTGCCTGTGTTACACAGATATTTAGCATTATTTTACACGTGAAGGTTAACCACCAAATTCACTAATATTTCGCCACTGCCAGTGCTAGGATAGGTATTAAAATGATCAAGCTAACTACTAGTTGCCTAACGTTTAGAAATTATGTACTAACGACGAAACAGGTCCCCAGCCTTATGTTTTCCTTCACCTTAAATTAAATTCAACTTTCAAAGGATTTTAACTCCTAAAGTGTAAAGTTTGATATTCTTTAATTATTTTCAATTACGTAGCAATTTTGAGGATGAAAGTATAATACAGTTTTCGAAAAACTATACGGCATAAAACGTACAAGAAACTGAAGCGAAATTATGATTGAAAAACGGCAATATGATCCGTGCAGTCTCACCGGTCAACTTTTGGAAGATCATGTCGATAAGATTATTAAAAGTTGTTATTGATATAAAATAGGTTCCATTAATATAAAGACACATAGTATACAAACCAATTTTATTTTGGTAAGACTCTTGCGTTTATAGGTAGGTATTGCACATCAAATAGTTTACGACAGATCGTGCGCGTGTTAGTAATTGTATACCTCTTATTAGTTAACGATAGTCTTTTATATTTTCAATTTTATGAAGCTGTGCGTTAGCTAATCAGCTCCTCTGTCGAGTGTACATACCTAGCTATTTCTTTACCTACAATTTCTCAATGAACTACAAATAGGTACCTAAAAAACAAAACCAATAAAATATTCTTCTACATGAAATACAAGGCATTGTGCTAATTCTACAAAATCAATAAATTTGGTTTACAGTCAGCAACAAAAATAGCTGAAGAAATTCAAAAAAAATAATTCTATTCTACACATTAACTTCAATCGAAATATTCGTCTTTCTTTATCTACAACACCTTTGAAGAATAAATTTATTAAAAAACCATGATTGATAAGGACAGGACACAAAAGTTTAAAGGCGATTTGAATTTTGAATTCGTTCCGCTACTTTTGTTTTGACTATACCTATGATTCGGTAAACATCACTACACTGTCGTAGACAATTTATAAATATTATATGGCATGGCGTGCTTCAAACCAATTTATATGAGGCTAGTTTGAAACATTATCGATACTTAATAGTACAGTGTACATGATAATATTCACTCTTTGTGTCTAGTTCTACGTATGGTACGATATTTATAGTCTTGCTAGTGGCCCAGTATATACATACATACATAACATCACGCATTTTATCCCCGAAGGGGTATGCAGAGGCGCAACTAGGGCACCCACTTTTCGCCAAGTATGTTCCGTCCCATGATGTGATAGGGGGCGAGCCTATCGCCATATCGGGCACAAATTCCAGACTCCGGGCTGATACTGAGCAGAAAAACCCAAATATCACTTTGCCCGACCCGGGATTCGAACCCAGGACCTCAGAGCGCTATTGTACCGGACATGCAATACAACTACGCCACCGAGGCAGTCTATAACAAGCAAAACACGCTATAGTGACCCACATAAGTGTTTCGGGTTTTGACGTTAGCTTGTATGTATTGCTAAGAAGTCAGTCAACACTCTATTTGGACCTCACCCTGCTTACCATCAGTTATAGCGGGGTCATCTTGCCGTGCTCGTTTCAAAAAAGTTTTTAATGTTGCTATTGGTTTTTGTCAACCACGATAGTAAAAAAAACGGTCATTTAAAAACTTATTTTGCGTTTAAGTTACTTGAACTTGAGTTATAAAAGAAAATCTTGAAGGAAGTTATTTTATGCCCAAGAAAAAACAAAAAAAAAAATAGTTTAGTGACCAGTCTTTTGCCCGCAATTTGTCTAGGTCTTCCCGATATAAAAAAAATGCTGTAATTTTCCGCTAAACAAAATAGCCTAAAACATGAACCCAGAATTCAAAGCATTCCTACTCAAATGTAGTTCGATCCTTCCAGAGATTGATACATTAACTCAACATCCAAATATCTACAAACCTTCATACATAATAATATAATAAAACACTAAACTTATATATAGTTACAGTACATCTATAATTTATAAACACTATACAAGTTTACCAGACCAAACAATCCTCTTTGTCTATTTAACTATAGACATGTTTGTAAATTCCATTCCACCTTCCTGGGCTCACGAACTTGTAATAGTTCTACAGATTGACCGGTTAGTGTCGAAATCTATGCCACAGTGAAAGGAGTGGGACATTGTCCGTCCCCTAGTTGATTCAATGGGGAACAATGCTTTAGAAACTGATAAATTATACCTGCAATGTAATGGGGAGATGGCGTGACGGCGTTTATACTTCGTGTATTTAACGGAATGTTGTTTAAAAACGTACATGAAGTTGCTTGGGTTTTAATTTCAAAGTATAAAAATATATTGTTTTCAAAATAAAACTAAATGAACCCGATTATGAAATACTCTTTTTTCATTACTTACTTGGTTATTATTTTTTGTTCTGATCTAAAGTTAAATATTCGATGAAATTATAGGTGACAAAATCTCAATCCCAATGAGAATAACTTACAACCCATAGGAGAAACACAATAGGATTCGTGTTCGCAGATTAGTAACGTAACCAAAATACCTACAAGTCTTATTTTGGACTTTGCTTAGTTACAAATTCTAGTATTAACCAGTATTATGGAGAACAGGGACCTTGCACAGGGAGGGTGCAAGGGGGTGCACTTACACCCCTCTATTCAGAAATAAAACACAAAGAATAAAACCCCGAATAAATCTGCTACAATGCAAGCTATCGATCGCAGAACGAACCAATTGTATTTTTCTTTTCTGTAACATGTAATGTAACTTATAACTTAAACTGATTTTGAAAAGAACGAAACCAGAGTTTCTTGCCCGTTCTCTGGTGAGAACTGCTTTCTGCATAAGTGGTAGAGTTAATATTGACGGAATCTAAATAATGTATAACATTTTATAGGTTCAAACTAAATGATTTCATTTCATGTATCATTTCACGGAGATTTTATTGAGGCAAAGGGTATCAAAATACATGTAGTCCATTGAAATGTTACATTTTTTAGGCCTTACCTTGCGTTTTTTAGAGGACGCAATTTTATTTTTTTGAAGTGTAGGGGGGGTCAGTCTAAAGCTAAAACCAAGTTTGTGGGGTCGCCACCTTTGTCCCACGGCCGCCATCTTGAAAATAGGGGTTGAAATGGTTTTTACGATGTATTTCTTAAACTATTTATCTCACAAAATAAATGTATGAACATTTTTTGTTGCAAATTAAATTCTCTACAACTTTGGTCTAGTAACTTTTGTCGTAGAACTATAAATAAAAAGTTATAAGCGAAAATGTTAAGAAATTCAATGTTAAGCAATGTCCATTGCAACGTCATCAGAACGTGTGTTTATAAGGTTCATAATACTTTTTTTTGTACTCTCATTAATACCCAAATACCCAAGGGACCATTAGGGAACAAAAGAACCTCTCTTTTTGTAAGAATAGCTGATAATATTGTGTTGAAGTTGTCGTTCAACTTATATCTTTTAGTTGTGCTACATATTTCTGTACGTGCGGATGTATTTTATTCTGTTTTTAATTGTGAAGACGATTTCGAATGATTTTTAGACACGATTTTAACTTTAGTGAAAACTACTTTTTTATTAGCATTTTGACTTTTAAAAGTCTTTTAAAAGTCAAAATGCTAATAAAAACTTTCTACTTACGACAACTTTAACACAATATTATCAGCTATTCTTACAATAAGAGAGGTTAGAAATAATAATAATAATAGCAGGCAGATGTTCTTTTGTTCCCTAATGGTCCCTTGGGTATTTGGGTATTAATGAGAGTACAAAAAGTATTATGAACCTTATAAACACACGTTCTGATGACGTTGCAATGGACATTGCTTAACATTGAATTTCTTGACATTTTCGCTTATAACTTTTTTATTTATAGTTCTACGACAAAAGTTACTAGGCCAAAGTTGTAGAGAATTTAATTTGCAACAAAATATGTTTTTACATTTTTTGTGAGATAAATAGTTTAAGAGATACATCGTAAAAACCATTTCAACCCCTATTTTCAAGATGGTGGCCGTGGGACAAGGGTGGCGACCCCACAAACTTGGTTTTAGCTTTAGACTGACCCCCCCTACACTTCAAAAAAATAAAATTGCGTCCTCTAAAAAACGCAACCCCAAATGTAACTTTTCAATGGACTAATGCGCGATATGAATTCGATATTAATTTGACATTTATTAAGTACTAAGTGTAGATGCAGAGTCACCTCCCTAATGAATCAAACAATTGAAAGTAAAGAATAAAGAATGAATCATACCTGTTTCCTTGGAGATCTGTAAACGTAATGTGTCGGCACTAATTCCTCCTCGGTTTGTCGTTTGCCTTTGTCCGTGTCGTCTACGCTGGTTGCGTGAACACATACCACGAGTGCTGTAACAATTGCAGAATATACAGTTAGTAATACACCATCTTTCATTGCGATAATTAACACATCAACCAATTTCGCAAACCAGGTACTCTGTTCGGAGCAAATTATTTGATGACGATAAATAAAGTAATGCTTAACATGAAAATCTGTTTATTTTTATTATAAGTATCTACAATTTCGCAAACCAAGTACTTCGCTAAAAGTCAGAGTAAACTTTTTGATGACAATAAATAAAAATGCCCAACACAAAAACCTTCTAAAAAGGAAGTCTTTATTTGAACTGTAATTTTATTATAAGTATCTAGTAATATTTTGATATTCGTCGCGTCGTCGTGTCAGGGGAATGCTAAAGAAGTAATTTATCTCCCCTGTCCGGTGTCCGGTTATTTAAATATTTTATAAAAAAAATATTTCAAAGTCATATATACAATAAACAAATTATAATTGTTCCCATCCAATATCTATTTCATGAATAATAAAAAGAATCACAGATAATAGAAAGAATTAAATCAATGTAATACTAGCTCTTGCTCGCGTTAACGCCCATTATCAAAATTAAAGTATAGTACCTATTTTGGGAGAGTAATGTAGCTTCCATTATAGGGGCAATTAGTGAAGGAATTTTCAACATCGGTTTAATAGTTTTAGAGTTTATCTTCTTATTCAGTTTATTTAATCTTTTCCATTTATAATAGTTTCAACAAAATCATATTTTTTATCAAATCAAAGTGTAGCAGAATAGGCAATAAATCCCGGTGATGACCAGTCCACACACCGTGACAAACCCATTAGTGTATTAGTACATTGAAAGGGAAACGTAACGCGTTTTACCGCAACCACATTTTAAAATAGGAAATACAGGAATCTGTTGCAATTCCTGATCTGACTAAATGAAGTAAATGCAAAATCCCCTGAACGAATTTAGGTGAAATTTGGCGGACAGGTAGGCGTCGTTCTCGAATAAGCTACTTTTATCTCGCTAATTTCCTTTCTCGGAAAATATTTGAATCTTTTTATTTTATTTGTTCAACAGATGGCGCTAGTGACATTCTTTCGTACAGCGGTTTCCGCATGTACATTTTACAAACATCCAAATATTACGTATTAGTTAAGATAAGATAAGGTAAGATTTTTTTGTGCACTATCGGTGAAAGTCGCTCCCGTTTATTGTTTGAAACTTGCCATCAAGTTTACGATGACTTATCCCATTGGCTCTGAAGCGACCCTACCGAACTTCAAAAATACTTATTGAAAAATGAACTGTATGCCACGTGGTTTAAGAACATTTCTCAATAATCTATTTTCAGACGCCGGAGTCATAAAATTACGACCTTAGTCATCATAATTTGTGAAGACAACATAAGCTAACATCATCTCAGCTCATAATAAAAATTTGATACAGTTAAATGAACTTTGTCCCTTGAGTACCAGAACAAATAGCATAGTATATATAAAAAATGTACACAATCGGGGAATGCAAGCCGTCATTTCTTGAATATTAACACCGATTTGCTTAATACCTTAAAACGCTTTAACCTCGGTAAAGACGATATGGTCATCACAAAGCACGGTTATAACAAAATTCGATATGGTAATGGATCGGAGTGACAGGCCAGTGACATGTAGTTGAGGTCACGTGAACTGTAAATATTTTACAAAGGGCGATTGAAGTCTATTGACAATATATTGGTTCACAAAGGATAATTGACGTTTTGACAAAAGGAAGAGGATAGACTTTGGAATGGCAGCAAAAATTAGTTTTTTTGTTAACAGAATTAGTAATTTACGATCTAGTTACTTGTACTTACTCCATTTTAATAGCTGCGTGGGGTGTTGTGACATTATTACGAAGTAGAAATTGCGCACTTTATTGCAGGATTATTAGTATCATAACATTGATAGATGCAAAGCAAATCTATGTACATTTACAAACGAGGAGAGGTCTACATGACAAATTAAGTGAGATTTTAAGGAACGTAATTAATAACTAAGGACTTAAAGAATTGAAAAACATGCTAATAATCAAAGATTTCCAAGTATTTAAAATCTGCCAATAATCGACTGGATTAGATGGACTTGTTTGGTTAATAATTATCTAACTTTGCTGTCTATTTCATCGCGTCTTCAACAGATATTAATTGCCCGCCGAATAGGTCACAATTGTTTTTTGGCCAAAAGTAGACAATCTTAAAATACGTTCATAACCCCTAAATTAAACAATGAATCATACCATATAGTACTATATATTATTTACAAAGAATCTGTTAAAAGTAATACACGAATGTTAACAATTCTTAATATTCAATAGACATCTTCACATAAAGAATGAATTCGTAACATAGCAAATAACTCAGAATCTTGAACACCTGACGCCATTGATGGCAATTTCAAAGGAAAGTGATGTGATTCACCGTTCAATGATTCGCCGAAATGTGTCGTAAAATTACTTTCTATTCTCATAGATGCTACATGCCGAATTTTTAACTTCGCATTTATTGAATCGAATGAAAAAATTATTGGCTTAACTGTTGGTATTTTAGACAGACTATTTTAGTTGAGCCTGTATATGTATAAGGAAATTCAATAAGAAAAAAAAACTAGAATAATATGTCTCATTTGGGAAAGATAGTACGACAAATATCAGTCATAGAGTTCCGTGTAATTTTCAAATAGAGTTTTGGACTTGATAGGACATCTTTATCATTTTAATGCAGGGGCCTAATTCTCTATGCCACACGTTATTTTGACAGTTCATGACAAACACGTAACATATTGCGTTGCGTTTAAGACAATAGAAATTGACGTACTGAGTACCAACCCACGCTCATTTCACGAAGATAACGTAACACGGCTGGGCCCTTATTCTGTATGATAGTGTAAACGCGTAACGCGGCCGTGTCATGTTATCTTCGAGAAATGTGTGTGTAATGGTATTCTGTAAGCCAAATTTCTATAGTACTAAACATGATGGATTGTGTTACGTGCTTGTTACGCACTGTCAAAATAACGTGCGGGAAAGAGAATAAGGCCCCTGGGCTACGAATTTACACGGTCATAAGGTCTCAGATGGTGGTAGGAACCATTCTTACTAATATAAAAGCAAAAGTAGCAAGTTAGTTAACCTTTATGGCCAAATCAATATTTTTTGGTGAAGATTACTCAGAAAGCTTGAATAGGAAGAAAACATAGTTTTTTTTTTAATATATTTGTCTGTAACCAAACTCCATATCAGCGAAGAAGCAAATACTTGTTAAAATATATCAGCTTTAAAGACCTTAAAATATGTGGGTCGAGCGACGATCTATTTTCTACTTTATGCCTTGTAACATATTCTGGAAGTCATCAATCTCGCATGCATGTCGTGCCAGAGATTCATCTCGCGAATAGTTCACGAAGCAATTGGAAACTAGTATTTTCCTGCATATCCGATCGCGTAACTGGAGGAAATTATTTTTCTGTATGGCCACGGTATAAATATCCCACTATGGACTTTTTCAGGAGGTAGCTTATATGTTATTTTAGAATTATTATTGGATCTGTGACATTCTGTTTGCGGCCAGCTACCCGCAGAGTCACGGAGCCTTCGGAATTTTAGAATAAAAATTTGAAATAGCCATAATATTTGCTACATTTATTATATTGATTCGATATTCACAAACTTACATCTAGATAGTAACCTAGAAGGCCAACGCACTATGGATTTGCTCTTTATAAATCGAAAACAAACCAATCATTAATGATTTCTTATTTGACGCGATTGTTAGACATAGAAATAAAACTATTATAAGAGGAGGTAGCCTACCTCCCGACCACGAACGCTTCCAAGTTTTCGAAACGTCGGTAGAAAATTATAATATAAAATCCGCAAAATAATTTTAATTCAAAACCAATTTTTTTTAAGTTTCTTTTTTTAACCATTCCGTTTAATCGGAATGTTACCGATTTAACTACGTACCGCATAAGTCCGATTTCCTTGTTTTTGTGTCGATCCAGTAGTAATGTGTGAAAACCTGTTTTTCTTCCGAATAGCTAAATGCAGTCATTTTAACGCTACCACATTTTACGGAAGAAAATTATTACAGCTTACAATGGTTACTTGAATGTGAAGTGGTCAATGGGTTATGTTATTTTTATATTTTATTTTAGGCACCAGTATTGTAACTATTTTTTAAAAGGCATTTCTAGAATCACAATAATAAAACCAGTAGAAATTGTATGTAATAGTCCATTCTTTTAATAAACTAAACATTAAATTGGTACTGCTCGATGGCATAATAATTGTATTAGGAAATGACTGCAGTGGTAAGTTGTCGGGATCGATCCTTAGGTTCAGCATAATGATATGTTTTTCTACTCAATATGAGACCGGAACCCCGATATTTTCCCTATATGGCGTTAAGCTCGCGCCCTATAATGTCAAGAGACGGAATATTCACGGTGTAAAGTGGGGTGCATTTGTTGCGCATCTACCTACGCCTTCGGGTAAAATAGTGTGTGAAAAAAAATTAAGACAAATTTTATTCGTCTTCCACATTTGAAAATTGGTATATTTTTTTCTCTGTCTTTGGCAAAAGGTATAATTTTTATACGTGTTCCATATTTGAATATTCACACCGGCCAGTCGCAACCGCATTAAGGTTTTATGCAGACAGTTGTAATGTGTTCGACAAACTACGATTCGCTTAGACCACATTCACTTTTTATATGGTCATGTCAACTGATACGATTTTAAATGAGTCCGCAAAATGACTATGTGAGAAATACAAAGTACTGCAAAAACTATGATGAGTATCGTAGAGAGTGTCTTAAAGGTGTCATGCAATTTGCAAACTCTGAATCGATTTTAAAGTTAAAGTAATCGGAAACGTTAGAATTACCGATTATTGATATCTATTGCCCGTAAACAGAGGCAAAGTTTAAAACAATGTATTAAAAAGTTAACGGGTTCTATGTTCCATATTTTGTTATGAACAAAACGATAAATGTGTACGAATATATAAAGCTGAAGAGTCTGTTTATTTTGAACGCGCTACTCTCAGGAACTAATAAACCGATTTAGTCTTTTTTCACTAATAAACCACATTAATTTTGAGTGCTATATACCATTTTTTATCGCGAAAATATTGATTCCGAAAAACTTTTTACACGGGCGGAGCCGCAGGCCAAACCTAGTTACAAATATAGGGAAATGTATTCTATACAAGCTTAATAAAAAAGCAATAAAATAATTTACATACTAGAGCATCACAATCTGTGAACGTAAAAAAGATTAAATTATCAGAAACTGTGGGTAAAAACGTGTCTTCCCCAATTTCCTTTTAATTTTCCCGTTCAGTAGGCACGGCTCATGTGCGAATTCCGGTTACAATCAATCTAATCAGTGATTACATCGTTTCTTATGAATGTATCTGGGTATTTTTTATGAAATTAAATCGCCTGTGGAATAAAAGTCCTAAGTATCTAGTAGTAAGACCTATAGTCGTTTGCTGTTTATTCCGTAAATTTTATCTATTTACTTGATGTTAATAAGATATCATGAACACTGAAAAGTTTTCGTGTTATTTTATACATTATAAAGTTTATGAACGAAATATAAATTTCAAGTCCAATAAAATATTAATTAAACTTTTAGTAATTATGAGATCAAAAGCCTTAAATTCTATTTTATTTGAAACTATATTGCTATGAAAGTTCTGCAATTTCTTGAAATATCATTAAGATTAAAAACGAAGTTTATAAATAAGTCAAGTACAACATTCAGCGAACGATTAAGACGATATCTTGCATAATTACTATTTTAATTAAAGTTGTTTGGAAATGTGCAAAGATTTTACAATAAATTAAATTACAAAGACTTGGCAATTTAACTAAGGTAAGGTAGGTTTATTAGATAAACACCATTTATTCGTTATTTCAAATTGAGTCAATTAAAAATTGGAGATTAAAAGAAAACGCGAGGCCCCCACGAAATAAATGGAATACAAAAGGCAACCAACTTTAAACGGTAAATGCATTAAGAAATCTAACGAAGCTGATTTTTTTTGCATATTTTACACGTATAACAAATATCTAAAGATGAAATTCAATATTATAACACTGCCACGTGCCAGGATATGGAACGATCTCATTTTAAAACGGGAACATACGCGTAATATGATAAAATGTGACACGTGCCGCATTCCTTTCATAAAAATATTCAGCTGTACACGAGTTGCAAAGGACCCGAGTCGCCGCTCAAATGTTGTCGAGACCAGCGAAGGCCAAAGACTCTTATATGTACGGTTGGCACAACTAAATACGCTATTTCAAAAAAATGTGAAAATAAACTTTATCACGTTCGATAAAGGGTTTAATTTAATCTATGTCAAATTAAAGATATATTTCGATTTATATATATTTTTTTTAATTGTGTAAAGAATTATTAAAGCTTATGTATATTGGCCAGTAAAATATGAAAATAATTTTAATTTTGGATTGAATAAAACTACAAAATTTTATATCTATAGCTTAATATTACAAAATACATAAAATTATTATAAACATGTTATTAAAGTTTTTGCTTAAAATAAGGCCTTTTTTCCATTATATAATTCGCACTGGTATTATAAAAGATAGCAATAGCAAAAGGTGAAATTTTCCAAAAGGGCACCCGACACAACATATAGGTACTAATATGCATAGATACGGTCAGCAAATCATTCATCATCATCAGATTCTACAGAAATTCTATATAAAGGGAAGCCGACAGGAATCGCATTATATGGACCCTTGGCCACTGAAAGATTGTAGATTTTGGCTGTGCGTGGACAAATTAGGTCAAACCGATCGAAGTTAAGACGGCTGCTAAATGAGACACTCGACCGAGTGAAGGGATAATGTCGAAGTCACAATCTAACCATTATTGTTCTACATTTTATCACCCGATTATTGCCAGTCGTAAAATCTACCGAAACTCCATTAATTTGTGAATTTTATGTTTCAGTTGCGATAGTTCGAAGTTGTAACAATAGTTTCAAGTCGCAATCGTATAAAAGTTTGTGTAAATAGTAATGTTGTGTTTATATGATTTATATTACGGGTATACTTTCTTTAAGTTGTTAAGTGCTATAATTTAATCTGTGTTATTTAAAGAATGATGACCAGCATAAATTTAGGACTAATCCAAGGTAAATAAAAATGTCAACTACTATCTAAATGTTATAATTAATTTAATGTGCTAAATTCCTGACGAATAAATTGAAAAATATATTAAAACTGATCTATAACTTATTACCAAAGATACACTTAATGTCAAAATGTGACGAAATAACGTTACTAAGTAACCAATTAATGTCGAATAATGATTCACTAAATTGCATATGTTGTAAATGACATGTCATCTTAATTCATTTTCATTATTTCTACACAATATATTACCCATATAAACTTATAAATTAAATGTAACGTGTTTTGCTGACTGTAGGCTCATTGACACAACCTAGTTCCCACAGATCAGCGCTTACCGTAATGTCAAACGGTGAGTGCATATAAAAATATGGAAATGTTGACACCATATAAAGTAATAATAGTTTTTTATATAGACTGATAGAGAATCGATTGATTTGTAGATGTTCCATCTAATTGGAGCTTATTTTGTAGTATAATTTATTTACAAGCAAAATATAATGCAATATATACAGTAAATAGTGATAAAAAATTTGTACTAATAAACAAATAACGAATAAAAAATAAAAATATTATGGAAACGTATTTTGCCAATCAATAGAGTAAGACTGGACACATAAATATAATTTTTAATATTTTTTAATTTCAAGAAAATTTGGTCGAAATACCTGTATCATAAAGAGTAATACTAGTAAACAGCTCTAATATTCCGATGACAAGAGATAATAATAAACAGTGAAAGTGAGCACATTCATTAGGTTGCTTTAAGAGAACGCAGTGACGAATCAAATGCTATTCGCACAGATTAGGAGCTTGTAGTAGACATATAATGTTCTAATATATCAACGCTCTTTCTTGCGACATTCTTTATCCATTACAGAGTAAAAATGGGTTTACACGTTATGATTTGTAACGCCTTAGTTTCTGCCACGGTGGTGCAGTATTGCGGTATGCAGTGCTGAGGTCTCCGGTTCCATCCCAGGAACTGGCAAAGTAATATTGGGTATTCCTGCTCAGTATTAGCCTGTAGAGCTCAAGAGAGCTCAAGCTGGAAGGTCAACAGAGGCTATGCGGGTTTTAATATATTTTGGACATAGCGTGACAGAAACTAGACAATCTGGAGAAGTGTGTGCTCACGGGCAATCGAACAAGGGGCATAATCCGAAGCGCTGGTCAGACCACGTCGCCAACTCACTAAATATGCTAATGAGCGTCGCGGTGCACCAGGCCAAAGATCACGCCTCCTGGAGAAGACTGCTGAATGACTTTGGACACGATCACGATCCTTAGTAATGAGGGGCCGACTAAAGAGAGAGAGACATTAGCCCGTATCTATTTGTGCCCGATATGGCGCAGGCTCGTCCCCATCATGCTATGGGATGGAATATTCACGGCAGAAAGTGGGTGCACCAGGTGCCTACACCTTCGGGGTTGAAAGGCGAGTGTGTGTGTTCTTTAGTATCAAAATGCGATTAACAGATCTAACACAGGAATGCAAGTGAAAGGTTGTCCACTGATTTTACCAGATTAAGATATAGAACTAGGTTAGGCTACGATATTAATATTATAGTCATTCAAGGAGCCAGCAAATTACATTTTGTTATAAATAAACCAATTATCATCATACCCTAAGATTTAAAGTAATACAGATCCTTAAATATATAATCATAATATACTATAAATATTCTATATTTGCCTTATCGATGATGAACTAAGCATGGCTTCGGACAAAAACGAATTTTAATGAGCGAACACTTTGCTGTACCTTCTTACCCATATTCTCTAAAGAACGTAAATGCAGTTAAACAACTCACAATGGATAGTATCTATAGCTTTGTATGTATATAATGCTCATGCGTCGTGCTCTACATAACTCTAGATACTAATTAAAACAGTTAATTAGAAAATAAATTGCACATCCTACCAAAATGTACGCAATAATGTGTTTGTTTAGTATTTTATGTTTGTTTCTAAATCATGCTGTTATTTCTTAGTGTTTTACAACAGATTTATTAGACAAAAATTCAGTATAAACACATTTCAACCTGTTTTATAGTCACAATATCCTAGATAAAACACGTGTAATAATTAATAAAATAGAGTTCATAGTTCATGTTTTGAGTCATATCCTTTCGTTAATGAATACGCTTTATCGAATTATATTAATCTATTACTCACGATTAGTATAATAATAAAATTAATTTCTGTCTTAAAAGTTCTTTGGGATCTTTTGAAAGAATTTCGGCGAAAGCGATGTTTTAGACCAGTTATATACAAAAATATTTCCTGAGAATTAAATGAAATGTCTTTGTTTTAAAGATATTACAAAATATCCTTCCAACGAGGGCACATACTCCTAAACAATGTACCAAGTCTAGACTGGTTAGTACGCAACATTTGATTGCGTTTCCTTTACAAACTACTTATAAAACGATACGATAACTACAAACATTTGCGCAACAGCATCCCGTAGTGGGTCGTTGCTGTTTATGAATATTTATGGACAATGACATTAATAAATATGGCAATATTGTAGCGGTGGTCACCTGTTTTGCAGTTTAGTGGGATTTTGGACTAGGCCAAATTTGAGTGAAATAACCTAATGTATTAAATAAATTATGCTTAATTTGAATTGCGTATTTTAATAAAATAATCTAAAGCATTGTTCGTCATTTTTATTTACTTAACTAATATATGCAATATTTACACACGTATATAATTATAAAATATATAACATTAAAAAAAATCTCATCAGCACGATATCTACGGACATAGTTTAATAGCAAAACAATCCTTATATCAACAGTTATAAGTAAATTTAAGTTTTACTATAAGTATAAGTACAACTCCTTACATAACAAGAATCCACGCGGCATTGTTTTCGTGATCAATTACCTCTTTATTTAAATTATCAAAGTATATGTTAAAACAGTCAAAGTCAAGCCATTAAGGCCATACCATACCATTTTAAGGCACTGGACTACATTTCTTCGTCTGTTTTGTCTTTGTAGCAAAAAAAAGTTTGAACACATTCTAATTAAAATTAAAGCTAATTTTACAAATCTCATCCGACAGGCCCTTACGATCTCATTCAAATAAACTTTTACTTTCCATATTTATTTACACATTCCAATGTTGATTATAAAGAAATGTGTGATAAAAAATGTTAAGCGCATCGTGGACACTGCCCGTCGGCTGAAAGTCGAAAGTGGTCAGGCGTCGCGTGCGCGGGCGCAGTTAAACGCAACCGAGCACCAGTAAAAGTAAACTTCCTAATAGTACCGTATCTGATATGTTATTGTGATCTTGATACTTTATATTGAAGATATCTAACAAAGTAAGTTTGACAGTTTACAATCAAGAAATTGACAATGAATTAATAACGGCTTTATAACTAATTATACGCCATAAAATATTGTTATTAAAATAATCTTCTTATGGAGAGATATTCCCCACATTAAATAAAATGCAGCAAATACAATGAATAAAAATATAAATTTAAAAACAAAAAAATTCAAATATAAAACCAACTTAGTCCGTAAGAAAGAAATTCAATAAAGCTATGACTAAAATATGCCTAATACGTTATGTATAATTACCTGCTTTTTATGCACGTTTATTTAATTTAAATAATAAATGCCTATTGTATATGTATAACTTTTATTAAAAATGATCTTTTAATTCCGAAAGTATGGATAATAACCTTCGCGTGTTCGTACCACGTTCAAATCAAAATAATTAGTAATTAGGGCACGAGTTACTTCGCATTCCATCTTACCAAAACAAATTTTATTTTTTCCTCGTATAAATCCCATTGTATTTTATTAAGTCGTTTGTAAATATATTTAGATGCTTTTCTATATTAATTTAAGTAAACTCAGAACCCAGTTTAATACACACACACAGCAGGCGGAACCAGGGCACCCACTTTTCGCCAATTGTGTTCCGTCCCATGATGTGATAGGCGGCGAGCCTATCGCCATATCGGGTACTAATTTCAGACTCCGGACTGATACTGAGCAAAAAAAAACCCATATATAATTTTGCCCAATCCAGGATTCGAACCCAGGGCCTCAGAGCGCTGCCGTACCGTGTATACAGGTACAACTACGCCACCAAGGCACCCCTGTAATATGATCGGATCAAAATTTGGCACTGATTAAATTCCAGATTAGAATATAATATTATGTTAGGTCATCCCAAATAAACACGCAATTATAAATTTATTTTTGTATTAAAGCAATTTCACTTGGACTGAGTTAAAAGCTAGTCCTACCAAAACAGCTTGTGTATAGACATCGTTCGTAAATTACGAATACCACGCGAGGTAACGAGAGATTTGGAACACCGTGTCAGTATTCGGAAGGTCAATGTCTTCACATAAAGACGCTTGGTATCCAAATGTTCCGCTCAATGTATCGAAATGTTCGTTAATGTTTCTAAAGCCAGATATAAAGGCCATTAAGTATACATTAGCATAATTTTCCGGAAATACAGCGTGTCATCGTTAATGTTTTGATCTACTTTAATATTTTGTTGGTTTTCTCGAACATAAACTTTTTATAGAAACATATTTTATTATATTAGTAGTGTTTAGAAAATTGTATAATTATTTAATATTCCCATTTACATTTTGAGTATCTTCTTCTTCTACAAAACATGGGTATGAATTTTGATAGTATTCGCCTTAGTGGACTAGGGCCTAATCACTCTCAGTAGTAGAGGAGGCCCGTGCCCAGCAGTGGGACAGAATATAATACAGGGCTAATATTATATAATAATTCTATTTATCCAATTTAACACTAGATTTAGTATCTGGTTGGTTGTAATTAGTTACTGGCCGAGGGTATCGCGTGGCCGTCATCCTCGCACATAAATCACTGTCTCCATTGAGATATCTACATCCCCGAGTATTGGATGGCGTTGAACTTTGGCATACACGCGCAAGCAACTTTGGGACTTACCGTGGTAATATTGAAAACAGATTTTTGGTCCTTAATGGTATAATTGTTATATATGTTGCTGTATTGATGTTTGGTAAGCGCTGAAACTGAAAGTAACTAGATCACATTGGTTATGACCAAGGAAACTTGGTGCCTTGTATTTCTGGTGGTAGGATATATTTTATATCCGCCCAGATATAGTACACAAGGTGTTAAACTCCGCAATAGTGGTCCACGTAAGTGTATCGCGTTCCGGGATCAGGCTGTGTACATCCGGTTCCAACAGGCCGGCATAATTGTGTCGACTGCCGAGGGGTAATCATCTCTCGACAGTCGACATTCTATTGTAACCCACTCCACTTACCATCAGGTACAGCGGGGTCATTTTGCTTTGCCTATATAAAAAAATCTCTATCCCACACGTTATTATAACAAGACGTAACGCACCGCGTCGCGTTTAAAAGAATAGAAATTGTTATCATCCTACACTAATTTTAGGAAGATAACGTAACGCGGCCGCGTTATGAGTTTACATTGTCATAGGGACTAAGACTCCGTTACTGTTGGCAAGACAGTTGTGTACAGTTTTGGACCACCGTACACAAGGTGTAAAACCCGCCATAGTGACCCAAATAAATGTATTGCGGATTCGTGTACATTCAGTTTCAAATAGGCTAGTATAATTGTATGGACTGGCGGAAAACAATCAAATCTCATCAACGGGAGCCATTCCAATTACCATAATGCAGTGGAGTACATCCGATTAGTTATTGTAAACTTTCGCAAACTGCATAAGATTTGTAGCGTAGGTTCATAGTTTATAGGCACATAGTTTTAATTTATTGAAAATATATAGTTTCAGCATTCGTGCGCGACAGTATAAATATAAAAGTGGTGAACTTATACGATAACCATTCCAATAAACACCTTAGAACAGTGAACACACGTATAATTTTCCTCCTTCTGATAACATACACATCACCCTACAAACAATATCGCAAAGGTTTATAAAACGGTCAAACTATTTATAAAACCGTTCCAACGTTTTAAATCAGAAAGTTGGTTGTTTGTTATTATACAGAAGTGATCTTTCGATTTCTGCATGTCATGGTAATTGAAGTCCGGATTTTCTAATCCTACTTGAAATCTGTTTACTAAAGAATACTTACGATAATCTCGCTGTGTAATGGGTACGTTTGAAGTCATTACATTGCGCCAAAAGGCTCTTCAATTTGTGAACACTTAAAATAACTACATAATTTGGTTTATACTAAACAAATTATTTTATTTGAAGATGCAGATGTAAGGAAGTCAAAGCAAAAGGATGATATTATCTTGAGAGAATTCCGACATTCATTTATATATTTATCTTCTTCCATTTGCATTAAAGATTAAATTATTATTTTGAAAGAATTCTGACATTATTTTCTTTTTACTTCAACTTGTTCTAACTTTCAAGAATTCTATAAAAACCAAAGTAAGATAATACCTACTGGATAACCACAAAAATAAAACGGAAAATCATTTTTGTGCAACACTCAAAGGTACCAATCTAGTGAATGAATTATAGTAAGATGGTAAAAAGCAATGCGTACAAATAATAATGCGGTATAAAGTTGTGTTCACAATACGCTTCATTAATACTATGTTATCTTGGGAAATGTATAGATTTTTTTTAAGAAATAAAAAAACAAGCAAATCACTAGTCTGCTAAATATTTTATAACCCGTTTTAGCTAAACTACCAAAAACTCTGCATGGCTTGCTATCTTCATCTCATTTCTAACACAAATAACACGATTTCCAATGGGTTTAAATGTACAGTGAAATACAGATATAAAAGTTAGACTCTCGTGTTAAATGCCACGTTTGAAGCTTCATGTTACAAACAAGTTTGTATAAATTGCTGGAACGTTAGCCAGCCCAATTTGCTAGTAATGGTTTTCACGTGGGCAATAAATTTAGGAGGTAAACTTGAACACAGCGCGTGTTAATTATAGTTGCTACATTTACTTGTATTTCAAAACTCTTTATAATATTTGTAAAACCATATCGGGACTTAATTTGTATTCCTTTTATGAAGGCACATGTTAACGTATGTACAACAGATCTCCACAGCGCAGTTCAGGAAAAATGAACGAACAACTACCTTTGAATAAAATGTATATTAATAAAAATATACTTAAATCGAACAAGTTACATGTATAATTGTTACTCCAACTACACATTAATATTGAATACATTGTAAACTGTAAACAATATGCCTCGAGTCATAATCCAAGCTTTACAATTTACATCTTACGCAAAACCACAATAGATGGCGTTAAATAATAATAAGGAACGATGAATGACCATAAAGTTGAATGAGTTACGCGTAATAAGGCAGTACTGTTAGTATTACACCATCATTCCTCAAAGGAAATGTGCCGTAACTTGATTAATAAAGTGTAACGTTTCTTTTTCCGCAGATTAATCAGTGATTACGGACGTTTTGTTTTGCATAATTAATTCGTCCTGTGTCGGTTGGACTTATGGTTTAAGTTCCGATGTTTTTCTTTTGTTGAAATAATGATTAGAATCACCGCAACATTAGATCTCAATGTCTCATATACTAAAGTCTAAAACAAAAAAACACCTTCAGTCTAATAATTTGTTGTGTTTACATAATGTTAGACATTTGGAATAAAACTATTTTTCGGATTTTATCGTGGCTTTTTCATATTATAATGTTCTCCTGACTTTTCGAAAACTTTGATTCTTTCATGGTCCCCCCATGACTTTTGGTTTTGTTGCAATAAAGTTTTATATTATTATTTAAACCTTTCAGTTTTATATAAGTTTAGATTATATAAAAATGGCTACAATATACAAATGGCAATTACAGGTTGCATTTACTCTAATTAAGAAAAAGGGTTCTATGTAATAAGTAATAAATATCTCTATCAAGCGTCAGCAAAGTAAAGACACAAGTTTCCTGTTAGTTGAACATTACCTAACCATTGGCGCCATAATGAAGTAATCAGTTTAGTATAAATCACCGGACACACAGACGTTCTAAACAACGTTTATGGTAAACACATCCTTCCATTCAAGTCTGTTTTCATCTTAATATCGAAATATCACACTGATGTTATTTTGTGAAGATTTTTGCACTTTGTGAGAAATAAACTTACTAACTTATATTCTTAGATATTTTTTAGTACAGAGATAGATCAAAACCTGAATTGACATATATGCCACCTATTTTTTATTCCGAAAAATAGTGGAACTTTTTGCCGGGAAAGAGCATTTACGCGAGAAAATTGCGAATAACACCTTCTAATAATTAATGAAACAAAAAACATGTGCACATTTGATATTATTGTAAAATTAACGGGCTATTTTAAACTTTTTTATATTTGTTGTGTTATAAATTATTTTATATATAACAGAAAATAATACAAAAATATATTTTTCTGTGAAATCAGCATCAAAATTTGAAATGTTATCGTAAGCAAAAGTGGGGGTGTTATTGCGCTATCTCTTTCCCACGCACGTATCATTATACTCAGTGACGTCATAGTTTGCAATGTATGTAATTCAACGACTACCCTTTGCACTACATTTCAAAGCCTTATAACGTATTTATTGTGCATAGATTTAAAAAAATCCTTACATTTTAAATGACAACATTTTTGATAAATTTAGTAAAAAAAATAGTCAACTACCTAACTGCATAACTTAGTATTCGCGTTGTTAGTGTGCCTTAATAAATAATAGTAAATAGGGCCAAAAGCATTAGCTCATATATTAGATAATTACTCCTAACAGAATTACATAATTTATTGTAAAGTCTTTAATGTAAAAGTAATCTAATCCAATTGTTTCCTACAAAACGAACATACATTCATTCACGTCAATCATTTAGCGTGGATAGTTATACTATAATCCACTTGTAATTGTAAATGATCGAGCAAAAAATATTGTATACACTACGCGTAATGTTGGCTGTCTCTGATTTATCGACAAACTTTTTAAAAAGTTAGCAGTCGCTACGACGCCCATGTGAATGACCTTTCCCGGAACGTCCTATTGTGTAGTTTTCCAGGATAAAAAGTAACTTATATTTTAATCCCTAAGGATATGCTCTATTAGCATATCAAAGTTTATCTAAATAAGTACAGCGGTTTCGTTTACTTCGAATATTTAAACCCATAACAACTTCAATAATGTTTGCATTTTTATTAATGACATTTAATTAATTGATACAAAAATACCACAAAACATAAACTTGAATTTTTTGTTTATGAAGTTGCTTGAATAATTACAAACGATATCGTAAACAATCCAAAGTATTTTATGAATATTTCAAGATCATAATCAAAGATGCAGTCCCTATTTTCCCAGGACTTTCACCGGCTAACACAGCTGACCTTTGGCTCCGTAGCAAGATATTTATTCCTCTTATAGCGAGAAATGCATTCGATTCTAACGAAGACATGATTTGAATGAAACTAAGTAAACAATCCAATATGGACGGACACCAATGATTTCTAAATGTTAACAGGTTTTCTAAATTTTAAATATGTCAATAAAAGATAATTGTTTTTAACCTGTAAAGCAGATTTTTATTATTTTGACTTATATGGTTATCTAAAATATTAGGTACTTACTTTTACTAAATATAAACCTTTAAATCATTATCCATATTTCATGGCGTTACTTATTAGGTACTGAGTAGTTGTTATTTACTACCTCGAAGGTATTTTATAATTAAAAATGATTTGCAACAGCAAATATAATCAACAATATAATTTACATCACACTCAAACTAAAACAGGCATAGAGTTTAATGTTCAACAACTCTAAATCAATTATTACGTCATATTTTAGTGTTCTACATTTGAATCACGCCACATTCGAATCCCAACAATTAATCAGAGGTATATAGTCCACCATTAATATCAATCGATATTTGCAGTCACTAACAATATCGCGTCACGCATCAATGGCCAAGTATCATCGGATAGCCGCTATTGTTGTCAATTGTAATTATCTTTGCTTTTAAATGATACGTTACGTCTTATTTTTAGAAAAAAAAAAATATCTTGTTCTTTTTTTAAATCGATTTTATTTAATATTAAGTGGAATTTTATGTAGCGAAAAAATAAAGATTACTTTGATTATGTGGTATGTCTAAAAGGAAAGTAAAAAGAATGGAAGCTCGTGTGGACAATAATGTGAGTAAGAAGGAAATGATTACTGAGATGATAGGAAGAAATAAAAACCGCCAACAACCGCATGTATACCGACAACTACGCAAGTAGTGAAATAGTCATAATATCTTAGTTCCGCGAGTGGCGTTTAGTAAGACTGCCTCGGTGGCAAAGTTATATTGCGTGCGCGGTTCGACACCGCAGTACAATCCCGGGCAACATGAAATTGGGTTTTTCTTCGCGATAGGCTCGCCCCAACATATCGTGGCACGGAATATACATGGGGAAAAATAAGTGGCGCTTAGCACCTCTACTTAACTCTTGGAGGATTAAGATGTAATGTGTATTGCGTTTAGGTAAGCTCGCATTACTAAATTGACTGACTGACTAAATATTGAATGAATGATTAATTCTGTCGATCAATAGAAAAACCTTTCAAAACCTTCAGTCTTTTTGTCGATTAGATATATCATTATATTCTTTCCTATTATATCTTCGAAATCTAGTCGTGGCGCTTACTACAAAGCGAGTAACGTCGTCACGTCATTAAGTTGTATAAAACAATAATTACATTTCTATTTTCTACTAGCTGACCAGACAAACGTTGTCTCGTCTTAACTATGAATTTGCAGTGCGCATTCTGTCAATTGCTGACAGTTACATAAAATTAATATTTTCGTTAAGTTTTCTTAAATTTTCTAATTTTTCGCGCAATTTTTTGAATTTTTTCTTACATAAAAACTTTCTTCTGTCAATAACAAACACAACAACAAAAAAATGTGAAATCGGTCCAGCCGTTCAGGCGTGACGACGTGACCTAGAGAAATAGGGATTCATTTTTATATATATAAATTTATATACAAAATAAAATAGCACATAATACAAACGTCAAACATCTTATTTTACCTAAATTTATTTCCGTAATAAGACTAATATCGTAATTTAGATAAAATTCACTAAAATTAATATGTAAAATGCCTATTTCGAACATGAATATTAATAGGATGTTGATGAAATTTGTCGACCCCTGATTTATGGCGTGTTAATGCATTATTTATAAGTAACATTTTTGCTTATGCTCTTCCTTTAGTATGACCTCTAACCTTTCTACTTTACGACAGAGTAATCTGCTTTGGAAATTGCTAGACTACGCAATCTGAGTGAATGTAGCTTAAGCATAATTCATTTGCAAGATTCATTGCTTTTTAGAACATATCATGTAAATATTGCAAAATGCAAACATTTATAGGACAGAGAGATACAGCGTAATATGAAGAAGGTTCTTTGGTTTGAATTTTTGAACATCAAAAAATTAGGTATTATTTTTTTCATACGTGTACGACAAAGTAAATCCCACTGCATCTGATGGTAAGTGGAGTGGGCTCCAGAATATCGACTGACGGAAGATGATTACCTCTCGGCATTCGACACAATTATGGCGGCCTGTTGAAAGCGGATATACACAGGCTGATCCCAAAACGCGACACACTTACGTGGACCACTATTACGGAGTTTAACACCTTGTGTACCATGGTCTCTATCTGGGCGGATATAAAATATATCCTACCTCCAGGAAATTAAATTAAATTGTAGTACAACCGATCCGGGAAATATAGCGAGAATTTAGAACACAATCATACAATTAAATGATAATCATCGCTCCGTATTTACTAAATGCAAACAGTTGCAAATAGCTAACATTATGCCAATATCATCCATTGATAAATGTTTTCGCCATAAATCCCAGTTTTAGTTTTCTGATTTCTTATCATTTTGTAGTTTGGTGCGATTTTTTTTATGCGGATTTATATTCGTGACTGTAAGAAAGATGTTGCCGTAAAACATGTAAAATTAAAATAAGTATTTGTTAATATTTATTTCGTTCAAAACTTGCACTTTTTTATTTTTAACATATTATAATAATTTATGATAAACTGTTGTTTTTGAGAAGACAAGCATATGGTTTCATTTATCGCAGTGTCAAAATGACTGTACAAGTTAGTTCCATATACTATTGTTCTACATTGCCTGAGGGATCACACGAGTGAAGTTGTAATGAGGTGTTATTTGTCAACTAAGCTGTAAAACGTTGTAGCATTTGCATACATGGTGAAAAAGTTTGATTAGTTGCAAAACTTTTTCATTATTTATAGACTATGTGATGTAGTGCTTCCTAGGGAAAAGGACTAGTTATATTAGCTTAGTTTCCACATTAATTTGAAGTATGTGTAAGCGAATATTCGTCGCACGCTATATACGTAGGTTGTATTTTTCGAATTTAATTTTAAAAGTAATTTGTATTTATTATTTAAAAAAAAATACAAGAAAATACTATTTGCAATGTTTGTGTGTTAAATAATATTACAATAATAAAATTATTTCACTTTTATAATATTTTGTTGAAATGATCATTGTTAATTTAAATTCTTATTCATAAAACCACAAGAACGTCTCTAATTCCATTACGCATTACTTTCGATTGCGTTTACAGACAATACATTTTTATAAAAAGTTGAAACCTTCGTTACGCGCTGTTTAAACTATATACGCACAACAAAAGTAACTGTTTTTATGAACTAAATAGTTTTACAAATCGCATGTAATCCTTACTTTCTACTGTTGCAACGATTATGAAATTTAAAATTATTCAAATCAAATTTTATGACAGCAAACAGCGTTATAAAAAGAAAGAATAATAAAATTCTTTGAGCGTATAGCAAGATAATGTAAAATTTTAATACGAGTTTCTATGTAAAGAACATAAATTTCAAACATTTTACTTATGGCAAAGTGATATTGGGTGTTTTTACTGAGTATCAGTCCGCAGTCTGATTTGTGCTCGATATAACGATAAGCTCGCCCCTATATCATGGGACGGAACACCCATAGCGGAAAACGAGTACATCAGTTGCGCTTCTGCCTACCATTTTGGGGATAAAAGAGTGTGTGTGAAGTTGGAAGTGTCAGATTAATACTTTTTGAAGCGCGAGCAGAGTAACCGTATTTTTTTAAATTAAATAGAACTATCACCCATTTTGTGACGATGAAAGCGTTCTAACAAACGAACGGTGGTACATACATGTGGTTTGTGGGACGTAATTAATTCATCTACTAATCACCGGAACATTTCAAATACTCGATAAAGATGCGTATTAAATCACGAGATTGCAAGTTTAATGCAATCCAGCTGTCACACGTTCGTGCCAATAAACGCCATATTAGTCGAAATTTGAGATCAATAAAAATTACCCTTAACCGTTTTGGACCGCGTAGGATCTATTCCGATTTGATTAGCAATTCTATGACCCAATATAAAAGCTTGAAGGTAGACTTAAACAAGAAAATATAACTATATATACTTTCATATCTCAGCACTTAATCTAACTAGAAACAAACAAACTAGATGAAGTTGTAAAAAGTAAGTCAAATAATATCAAAGAGAACATTACCTCGGCCGCAAATGAGATGTTTTATGACTGGTGAAAGTGTCACCGCGGCCGTCTGAATTATATCATCGGAATGTATTTACATAAGAATTATCGCCTATGAGATGAAATGTGAGATTTTGTGTTTTGGTGTTTATTATCTTGTTATAAGGTGCAATAAAAGTGTTTATTGCCTTCCAAAGTATGATTTTACGAGACCAATATTATTTTAGATAAAGGAAAATTTACATAAAGATATGTTACATCCTTTACATAGATGATGACTATTATCATTTATAGTAACCATATTTTTTTATTAAAGAGCTTTCTACTATACAATAATCTATGGTTGTAATAACCATTTCCAAAGATATTCTAAGCCGTCTATATCGTAAAGCCGCGTAGGCAATTGCGGTTGAGTCCGATTCGTAATTAGGTGACCCAATGGGCAGCCATAACTTAACGCTTACTAGGTTAGCAAAGTAAAGGCGGACGGACTTTCCGGCTATTAATGACTATTGGGCGAAATTACTTTCTCAATGGCGAGTCTGATCAAGAGAAGGTTTGATAATGTCGTTAACTTGGGAAGAACTAGTTAATTAGGTGATGACCCAGATCTACTAGGTACTAATACCAGATAAACCCAGATCTAATAGGTTTTTCATTTACTAGGTACTAAACACATCTGACAAACTGACCAAGAATTAGTCATAGAAACCGGGGCAGGCCTTCAATGAGTTGGACCGACGACCTGGTCCATGAGGCGGAACGAAGCTAGATGAGGACTGCCCTGGACAACATGGCGTGCATTGCAAGAGGCCTACACTCAGCATTGGGTGATTATATAGGCTGAAGAAGAACACACCTTATCTGCATTTTGCATCATTCCATGTCCCAAGGGTGGTCTGGTATACCATTATAGATTTATGACATTGCAAGAATATTTGGTAAATGTATTTCCTGACTATAAATAATATAATTGAAATTAGAAATGAAAGTGTTTGAGGCTCCAAAACATTCCCAAATTTAAACTAAATATTATATGCTCGCTTCCTATCAATAAGCTTAAACCACTAATCATCACCGAAAAATATAACATAATATAAAAGAAGAAGAATTAAAATTACTTAAAACCCTCCCATGGTATTCGTGTTCAAATAACACAGACGTGTTAACAGTATTATGAAGTGCGAATCAATGTCACGCTCGCGTCTATCGTCTGCGAAGCGAATAGACTTTGTTGATACAACATTCACGCGTATTACTTTATTAGTCTATGCGTTTTGTAAACATAAAACATAATTGTTATAGGAGCATGATATATTTTCATGGGAACTTTGTTTGATATTGGAATATGAAGGAATCTTTAGGAGAAAGGCAAATGTGATATTTACATCGTTCCTTGGTCGCGAGTTGACCTTTTGTTTAATGTCGTTTGTTTACGAGGGATGTTGCAAAAGTTTGGCTTCATTTAAAATACTCTTACAAATATTTTTGCTACATAAAAATTCATTAAGAAACTGGATTCCGAACTTTGGTGAGTAATACGGTTATTAATATGCAAAAAACACGAATTTTGAAATTTGATTAGGAATATAAGTATAACAAAGTACATATAGATCTATGATATTATATATGTTTCGCAGCACGTTAATTGTCTATCAACTTTCAAATACTGATTCCTCTAGATATACTAGGGCTGATACAATTCTTCCGGCAACTTTTATCCACTTCAATTATCTACACGCATAACATCGTGTGAAAATACAAGTGAATTGTCCACCACAATCCCTGCAATATTTCTACGTTTCACCACAAAGTGAGGAGAAAGCTTATTTTCCGGTAGAAATCTTCTCTAGTAATTATAGATCCGGAATTTAGACTTCGGAACTTGTCAGTTTTTTTGTGTGATTATGGAGTTCAATGAGGAAATTATACTCTATGTTTTTTGCTTTAGAAGCCTTTACTGACGTAATTTGCATTCCGAATCTTAGGCCGTGTTGTTACGTCGATCTTTTTTGATACTTCTCCTTTCATTCATAGGCGATCGTCGTTTATTAGGTTTAGTTTCGTTGTAAACTATATTTATAGAGTTGTATTGATTTGTGATTATACTTGATGTGCTCGCCTCTCGAAATACCAATCCCATAATAAAAGTGCTGTATGTACTATTCAGTAATCTGAGACATGCTCTAAATGAAAGCCACATCCAAATTCGTTCAGGCAAACCATTCAAATCTTCTTAGTTCGCTTTTAATAAACATTTAAATAAATACAATCTTACTTTTTTTATACGTGGACCGAAAAGTAACCCCACTGTATCCCATGGTAAGTGGAGTGGGGTCCAATACAGTGTCGACGGACGAGAGATGACATACCCCTCGACAGTCGACACAATTATGCCGGCCTGTTGCAGCCGGATATACACAGCCTGATCCCGGAACGCGATACACTTACGTGGGCCACTATGCCGGGTTTTAACACCTTGTGTACGGTAGTCGCTGTCCAGGCGGATATAAAACATATCCTACCACCAGCAGAATTACGTATTTATATCATTCGCCAGATTAGCTACTGATAATATAGAATGTATTAAAAAAATATTGACATTAAACTTGACTCTAATTCCGATAACACGTCGGGCTCTACAACAGAGCAGGCATTGATTAAAATCTCATAAAGAAAAGTCTTTAGTAACACGGGCGCGGTTAATTGATTAGTCTCTGTAGAACGCGCCGAATAAATGGATATGCCTTGATTAATTCCTCGGTAAATTACATCGGCCGGCTTCCAATATTGTTTGTTTCCAAAGGTAATTTATAAGGGTTCCCTACATTTCGGGGTACTTGGTGAATGATACTAGGTAGTAAGTCAGTTATATCACGTTTTTAAGAAGTAAAAATAATAAGTTTTGTTTTAATGATTCTTGTGTTCACGCGTTGTTCGACGTTGAAATAAAACTCCTAAAAAAAAAAAATATAATATAAAAAACCGCGATACAAAGGATGGAAAGTAGCTTATTTCCAGGGACTTAAATTATCTTCATAATAAATATCATAAAAATATGTTCAGTAGATTTTAAGAAAATAGATAACATAGAGACAGACTGAAAAGGGGACATTGATTTATAACATGTATAGATGTAAGTAGTTATATTCTAAGTAATTCGTGTAAAATAAAACAGCTGGATGATATGTATAAGGAGAAGACAATAAACTCAATTGCGTGAGATATAGTAATGAAGTAATTTTGTATACAATGGACGAAACTTTTCTCAGCAAAATAAAGTACCTAGTACAAATTGCACAACTGACCTACAAGCAAATGGACCAAGCAGAACACTGTAACACCCAAATTACCCGATTACGACCTCTATGCAAAATTGTTTACATTTTTCATTGGCGGTATGATGCATTATATAACTTTAACATAAGATATTATGGTATAAAGAGTTCTTTAGAGTTGATTTTTACCATATTTATATAATTTTGCATAATAAATTTAATGTTAAATAAAACTATATGTATAATCACAAATAATTATGCTATAACTCATAATCGATGCACTCTAGAATCGATATACAATACAATCGAAATGTCGATCGTGACGAAGGAGACCTTGGCGCGTCCCCGAAAAAAGCTTATCAGCGTTTCCCACGACCTTCAAAGCTAATAAATGTGGGATAGTATGTATGAGTAACAGCGACCTTTGGGCTTGTTCACATTATTGTTTAAAATGCAAGGAATGCCGTTTAGTACTGTTTCGTTATGTGAACGGCTAAATTAGGTCGTAAAAGGCGTAAAGATTGCATTACGAAAACAGAGAAATTAAAAGTATGTAACTGTGTGTTTATTTTAACAAGAAAAAGACGCTTTTATTTCGAACTAAATACAAATTACAAACTCTGAAGAAGGTAAGATAATGATAATGGTTATTCGATAGTTTTCTTGACCACGATATAAGAAATTAAATGTTGCTATTTAACGAAATGATCGACACCTACGTTACTTTACAAATTATTATCATCCAGCCAGACTCATAATTCAGCAACGTTTTTAATTCAGTTTTAATTCCTAAAGAAATCCCAGATTTTAAAAGCAATTAATAATACAGGGTTTAACACTACTAACTGCCGAGAAACTTTTTTAAAGTGAATTGTATTAAAGGGGACATGGAAACGACAAACTCAAAAGAGATGCAAATTTGTGTACGACAAAAGGACAATGGCAAGTCGGTGTAATGAAAGCGGTAGATGTTTAATTATACAGTATCCTGCAAGAAGAAAAAAAAACATAATCTTTATGAGGGGAATACCGTTCAAGATCTTGAGCTTTAGGCACCTAACAATAATGTATTAAATTATTCGTTTCTTTTGTTAAACTAGCCCTACCTATTTATAGTATATTTTAGATATTAAACACAGTATTTTAGTAAATCTATAATGTTACCTAGTACGAAAAATATATCAATAATCATAAAAGTCTGAATAGCTTTATTCGCTTTGATTTTTCGCTATAAGCTTCATTTTTCGAGCTCTTATCCCTCAAATGTTTTGAGAAACATGAATAATTATCATTTTTTTATTCACCTAACTGGCTCTGTACAATAATCATTATAATCAAATTAAATGAAACATCACTCGTAATAAAATAGCATCGACATGTTATTTAAATTCATATCTCTTCGTGTTTACAATGGCAACGTTTATACGAAACGTTTGCATAGCCAACATTACTCGACGGCGTAACGAGACATGATTTGAGGATTTGGACGGGCCGCGGATATAACTAGTTCGTTTCATGTGTCAATATTGATATACTGAAACGGGACTGCGATATTGGAATGTTAAGGAGGCTTTGATTCTTCTCTGGTTCTGTCTTTAATGTGGAAACTATGAAATATATTTTATTGCTTTACATAAAAATAGAGTTATATATTAAAATACTAATAAATGATCTCAAAGGTCTTTTTATATCACAGATGTAGGAAACACACACACACACAATCACAAACACATCACACCTTTATCTTAGAAGGAGTAGTTAGTGGTGTCATCCGGGCACCCACTTTTCGCCTGTGTGAGCCTATCATCATATCAGACACTTTCTGACTCCGGGCTGAAACTGAGCAGAAAACCCAACATAATTTTGGCGGATCCGAGATTCAATCCGGGGACAAACAACCACGGAAATACAACCACGCCACCAAAGAAGTCAAGGATACGTTTTCATCAAATATATGTAATATATTCTTTACTTTGAAGTACACAAACATCTATGAACACACACAAAGCACAAGAATTTAAAATTATACCATTAGAATATTGCAATAATGGGACTTCATATCACGACAAAACTATTACTTGTTAATTGAAAAATGTTTTATACCTTTGAATTCTAAACTAAAAACACTTTCTCGTACTAGACGAGATTGTAAGATGAAAATCAGAGATGGAGTCTCAGTCTGATTTAAAGTTAAACCATTCTGGCGCTACTCTAAGTTCCTTATTACGAGATAAGCTTTGCAGATGTTTGCTTCTGCATGAGTTTGCATGTCGGGTAGAGACGGGCAAAAAGCCAGCACTACACAACTTGCTCTTACGATTAAAAGTTATTGCAACACTTAGTAGACTTCATGCATACGTTATAGCGTGTTACGGAATCTACCTTAGCGAACTAGGTTTTGTCATCAGCTTCATCTGTGTGACGAAGATGTTCTTTCTTTCGTGAGAAGAACAAGTCACAATGAGAGGCTTTCCAGGAAGAAGGTACTTATATGTTATTCCAGGACATGGTATGTGTCAAATTTCATCCAAATTCAATAAACGATTTATAAAAAGACGTAATATTACTTAGTACATACATCAACAAATAAGACAAAAATAAAAATATAAAATTACTAAGAACGGTAAAGGTTAAAAGCATTTCAAATCTACTTTTCTCTACTCTTGATATTAAGTTAGAAGGCTGACAGCAAGCGGTAAGAGTTCAGATAATGCTGTCGATGTTTTACCGATGTTACCTAGAGAATTTCGCATTTCACATGCAATTATGGATGAAAAATATGTTCGTAAAGTGCTCTAAACAATAAATAGTATCATAAATACTAGTTTGTGAAGACGTTTGTTACAAATTAACGTAACAACCGCTGTATAGAAAGCGAATAGTCGAGCTTTTACGCCAAATAAAAATGTGCGCACCAGCGGATCTACCGCCAAAATCAATTATAAATACTAAGTGGCAATAAAACGCTGTAATTTTGTCAGCAACGTGCGTGACGGATGACCTTATACAGATGGCTAGAATTGGCTGGATGCAGACCGCTTTTTACACGTCGGCCTGGATATGTTTAGGGAAGGTCTATGTTTGACAGTGTACTTCCTGATGTGTGTAACGATGGGCATGGACTGCAACAATACCAACATTTAACAAGACGTAAGAGACAACTCTGCTGTGACGTTTTACTTTATGTAATAAATAGAAACAAAAAATTCAGTATGAGCAAATCAACCATGAATTATCTAGCAATTGGATGAAAAAATACTATCTAATTATTTTACGTGTTTACTGTAATCAATCATCAAAAAAACCTTGTCTACATGACAGAAATTATCATCAATAATTTATAGTGTATAACACACGCATATAATTAGTGTAGGTGGTGAATATATGAACAAATACACCTAAAAACCTGAAAACATTTACGTATCGAAACAAAATTCTAATCGCAGGTGCAAATATGCAAAGTGAAGTAGCCCGCAAAATTTAATGATCCGCACTTCTGTCAATATAGCACACAATCTCGAGTCTCATATCCTGCCATTTAATGGGCACATAGGATATTACGTCATAACCGAGTAGCTGGCTCTCAAGTCTAGACAGCGAGTGTTTGCTAGATAGATATGACTTAGGCTATACAGGCTTGGATTAGGTAATACGAGTTTGACGACTATTTAAGTTTTGTCGTCTTTGTCGCTTTTAGGTTTACCTTCTACTGAAAGCCACTATACTTATATATAATTATTACATGGAAGTAGTTATGTAATATTTAGTATATTATCTTAATATATTTCTCCAGTTTACTCATATCTCTCTTAAATGTGGAGTCTGGTTAAAATGCCTTAAGGATATGTGTGCCCTTTAGGGACATCCTTTCTATTCTGGCCATCGCATCCAGGGACCTCATTTCAATGAACACTTATAATAAATTTCCCATCTTGGATTCAAACCCACGACCTCCGGACTCGCAGTGCCTACCACCCCACTAAACCAAGACGATAGCAAGATTAAATTACAGTATTTCTTGGAAAAGGAAGTTTCTCATAATACTGTTCGCAGCCGACTAATCGACCGCTGCACGTCGTTAAATCATATTTAACTTATTACTTTTTTACAATCATGTTTGCTATATTCTTGGTTATTACCCGCCATACTAATAACACGGTATAACGCGGCAGTACGTTAAATACTTTTACAGTAATCGCCTCTGTAATAAACACTGGCTTATGTAATACGTTGAAGAAATATAGTAAATACGCGTAGGGTTTTAAAATGATTCGATAGTCGATAGAGTCGTTTCCCTACGCATTTTATGTACAGCCTGCGTATTTATCATATTTTAAATAGCTTTTGTTATCCATTATTGCAACTATTTATATCGCAAAATTCGCTCTAAAGATAGTTGCAGATAATATTTATAGCGTTAAGCGTCTACAAGTCTTGTGAGGAAAATAGTTATTTATACTCCAGCAGTTTTAAGTCTATTCAAATATATTCCTTATTTTATTTATGAAAAAAAATATCTGCACACTTTTAAATTCTCTCAAAATCCATTTAAAAATCTAAAGTGCAGGACGATTTGCAATCTATGATATCCGACGCTTTTCTATTAGCTCTAAGCAAAGATTTTTGTTTACAACTTATTTGACCTATCAACCCGTACCGCTTGGAGTTTCACTGATGATGCGATGCAAATGCGAGTGCCACAGGTCGCGGTTACATGCAACTTTGATATATTAAAAGCTTTTAGTTAATTAATCTTGTTTTCTAAACATTAAGTAGCATATATGCGTTTGTATTTATTACGTATATCTATGAAGTGTATGTAAATGAGTAACTTTGCTGTGCGAAAGAAAACTACATATCAGTTCTTTGTAATAATTACGCAGATATATGTGAAGGATCGATATGTAAATTAATGAGTGATGGACAAATAACCTGAATACCTCGTTCCCATTGTGGGAGCACATTTGGGCGAAATATGGATTTTTCCCCGGACACCTCGGAAAAAATATTTTTGCAACGCGCGGGGGCACAGGTGGGGGCGTTCGATCGTCGACTATTTTACCGTGCCTTCTTGAATGGGAGCTATTATGATTTATTTCAATTTATCGCTTATCTATAAAATGGTCAATAAAAGAGTCCAGGTTACACCCGGACGGCCCCCGGACGCCCTTCAAACTAGGACAAATCCGGGGAATTTCGGAAGGATGGCAGCCCTACCCGTAGTCAGTGTCGACGCTGCTTTTATAACCCGTAACAGAATGTTTTAGGCGTAGGGGCGTGACGACCCCCACCGCCCACTAGTGGTGCTCACTACCACTAGTGCAAGTAGTCCACCGACTAATGGCGGTAAAACCATTCCAACACGGCGGAAGGAAGTGACAAGACACAAGACGGGCAGCAGCGTCTTGTGATGAGACTTCCGCCACTGCGATCGCCAACCCGCCTGCCAAGCGTGGCGATTACGGCAAAACCCCCTATGGTAAGGCCACATAAAAACCGGCCCCTAGTCCCCGGCGGCCCCGCTATTCCTGGCTACGGTAGCGGTCATGGTAACGGCGGGGCAAGGGGTGCTAAGAATCCCCGGCAGAGACCAGGCTACCACAACCGACGAAAACTGGCCCTGGCAACATATAACACGCGCACACTGCGGACCGACGAGAAGTTAGTCGAACTGGAGGAAGAAGTGAGCAGGTTACGGTGGGACGTTATAGGATTATCTGAAGTCCGAAGGCAGGGGGGAGGACTCGATAATCCTCAAGTCAGGTAACCTGTTCTATTTCCGGGAGGGCGACCAGCAGTCCCAAGGTGGTGTCGGGTTTATCATCCACAAGTCCCTCGTAAACAACGTCGTGAAGATCGAGAGTGTGTCGGCAAGGGTGGCGTACCTGATACTCAGAATCACCAAACGGTATTCGCTGAAGGTTATTCAGGTCTACGCCCCGACCTCGGCACACTCCGATGATGAGGTGGAGGCTATGTACGAGGATATATCTCGGGCTATACATAGCTCCCAGACCTACTTCACCGTTGTTATGGGGGACTTCAACGCGAAACTGGGCACACGTAGCGGCAACGAGCTGAAAATGGGGAAATTTGGGTATGGGCAACGAAACGCGCGGGGTCAGCTGCTGGCCGACTACATGGAGAGGGAGGGACTCTTTATGATGAACTCCTTCTTCAAAAAGCGTAGTCAGCGCAAGTGGACCTGGCTGAGTCCCAAGGGTGCTACCAGAAATGAGATTGACTTCATCATGTCGACCAAACGGCGTATATTCAATGATGTCTCTGTGATCAATGCGGTGAAAACCGGGAGTGATCACCGAATGGTAAGAGGCACATTGAATCTTAACGTATCGCTTGAGAGGTCTCGACTGATGAAGTCCATGCTCCGACCAGCATCTGCCCATATCAAAAACCCCGAGAGCTTTCAGCTCGAACTCCGGAACCGCTTCGAGTGCTTAGGTGAGTGCGTAGATGTGGATGAGTATAGCAACAGGCTCGTGAAAACTGTCCAGACGACTGGGTCTAAGTTCTTTAAGACCCAGCGTCCAAAAAGAACTCAAAAGATCTCAGATCCCACCCTACAGCTCATGGTAGAAAGACGCAAGATGGTCCTGCAGTCTTCTGGTGACGTGACAGTCTGCCGGAGGCTCAATCGACAGATCTGTAAGTCCCTGAAACGTGATATACGCCAATTCAACACTAAATGTGTTGAAGAGGCTATTGAGCGGAACAGGGGCTCTAAGGTGTTCGCCAGGGATCTGTCCATTGGGCAAAGCCTGCTGACCAAACTGAAGACCGAGGACGGCAGGATTATATCTTCCCGACCGGAGCTCATGGGTGAGGTAGAGAAGTTCTACGGACAGTTATACACGTCAACACGACGACCTGTTTGCAGTGCGGCCACAGATCCAAGAGCCCCACTAATCCGACACTATACCGAAGACATCCCGGACATCGACCTGTGCGAGATTAGTATGGCTCTCGGGCAGCTGAAAAACAACAAGGCTCCGGGTGATGACGGAATAACAGCAGAGCTTCTAAAAGCGGGCGGACAGCCAATATTAGAGGCTCTCCAAAAACTATTCAATTCCGTCATTCACGAGGGTACCACGCCCCAGGCATGGCACAGGAGCGTGGTGGTGCTCTTCTTTAAAAAGGGCGATAAAACCCTTTTAAAGAATTACAGACCCATCTCGCTCCTGAGTCACGTCTACAAGCTGTTCTCGAGAGTCATCACGAATCGTCTTGCTAACAGTCTCGATGACTTCCAGCCTCACGAACAAGCCGGATTCCGAAAAGACTATAGTACCATAGACCATGTTTAATTTTTATTAGTTCATTATTTGGAAGCGCGGACAGATTCGGCCAAATTAATTTACACACAACACAACACACATAAATATATATATATAGTATGTATTCGAATATAAAATCTTTTCGGTGGGGGTAAAAGAAACTGTCAAATATTATTAAAAAAGAAGAATGACATTACTTTTTTTGAAGAAAAAACTACTATCGGAGTCGGCAAAGAGAATTATAATTTATAAATCGGAACAAAAAGGGCTCCCGGGAGCATATGCATTAAGAAAAAAGGAAATTGGGGTGAGTTTGTTTAGCTATATATTAGTATGTATGTATAAGACCACACAGGATCGAGAAGTCCGCACGTTGGCCGAACAAAAATTTATGTATTACCATCTATTACATAACATTTGGTCCTTCGAGCCGGATATACTGGTTTTTAGCGGCTTCCGCTGATGTGCGGGGTTCTCTTTCTGTACAAAGAAAACACTATCGGTTCCTTCTCGAAGTATTCTGGCGGTGTATGAATACTTTGATAAGGTAATATTTATTCGTGGTTATGCGGATCATAAACACGAATAATATATATATTGCGGATTTTGCGGATAATATTGTTTAAAGTCATATTTTTGCAGTGATAGCTGCCATTTCTCTTTTCACACTTCACAGAGAAACTCATAATATTGCGGTAGGGCTACACATATATTTATTTCGTTTCCCTTATTATAATATGACATACATTACGTATCCAAAAGATACATTGCACACTCACAACGAAATTGATTTGGTCTAGTCTGTGTACGTTTCTTTGTGGAAGAATTAATATTTGTGTAAGTGGTCTAATATACATATATTTTGTGCGGTTATGCGGTTTTAGGGATTATATTAATATAAAACGCAAATAATAATTTATTTTTATGGTGACATTTTTTATTTGCGTGTCTGACAATTGTATGTCAGAAAAGTATTTGAAAAGCGATTTTCTCTTGTCGCTTAGCGGTCTAGCGGTTGGTGCGGTATAATTTCATAGTGTGGTGTGATCTTGGACGCGGGTTCAAATCCACCTGAAGTATTTGTATTCCTTGCTTTTGTATAACAATATAGATATTTTATTGCGGGCCTCAAATTGTCTGAGGGAGTATTCTTTTATTTTAATATTTAATAATTTTAAATTTCCTTAAAATGCCTCCTAAAAATCAACTAAGACTTTTAAAAGTGAAGTATGATACAGCGTTATTAAATTTAAACAAACTTCACGAGATTTCACAGTCAGGGCTATGTACGGAGGGAGAAAGAAGTGAATTCAAAATAAGATATGCCGATTTGGAACACATTTACACGGAATTCACTTCTAGTCATATGGAGTACCTAGCTAACTTGGAGGATGAATTTGAAATAGAAGAGTTTACCCAAAAATACATGGTATATAACCAAAAATATTATGATGTGAAACGGAAGTTTTTAGATTTATTTCCTGAGGGCAGCTGTCGGTCTGAATATGGCACTGCTTCTTCCACAGATAGGAAAAGGAACGAGCATGCCATTTTACCAAAAGTTCGGTTACAAACCTTTAACGGGAAATTAGAGGAATTTACATCTTTTATGGAATTATTTGAATCATTGGTTGGTAAAGATCCAAAATTGTCTGATACTGAGAAATTATATTACTTACTGGGGTCTCTTGATGACGAGCCAAAGAGTCTTACTAAGCATTTGTCCGTCACAGGTGACAATTATTCAATAGCTTTGGATTTGTTGAAAAGACAATATGGTAACAAACGAGCATTAGCCGATAAATTGTTACATAATTTGTGGGCAACGACTAGGGTTATCAATAATTATTCTTCTTTGAAACAATTTCTTAACACTTTGGTTGTGAATACAAAAGGGTTAGAAAAAATGAATTTCCCTGTATCGGAGTGGTCTTATCTTTTATTCTATATAAATTTTCAAAAACTTGACTCTAGTTTGAAAAAACGTTTTGAAGCGAGGTTATCTAATAAGGAATTGCCTGATTTTTCTGATTTGATTCAGTTTTTGGAGAAGGAAGTTAGGATCTTAGAGTCTAGTGGCGATGGTCAAAGCAGTAAAAGTGGCTCTGTGAATTCTCGGACACACCATGCCACGTTTGTAGGTGAACCAATGATGGTTTGCAAGCTATGTAAGCAAGGAAGTCATCATTTATCAAAATGTGTGAAATTTTTAGCATTGAATCCACACCAGCGGAAGGAGCATGTAAAAGAATTTCGGCTTTGTTTTAGGTGTTTAGGGAAGCACAGTATTGATCAGTGCGTATCGAGTTGGTCATGTTACAAATGCAATTCTAATAAACACCACTACCTTATCCACTTTGATTTGCGGCCGGTGGTTACAGCAGGGGACGTGTCAGGGGTTCCACGATCAGGTGGTGGCCCACGTTCACCAAGTGCTAATGAAAGTCGGGTAGTTGCACACAAATTGGACACTAGTGGTGAAAAGGCTACCTGTACCACAGCTAGGGTAGGGGGACCTGTTAAAGATCATCATGGGGTAACTGCGTCAGCAGTGGATGATGATATAGCTTTATCTGTCTCTAACATAAATAAAAACTATAGGCGGACAGTGCTACTAGCAACAGCTATAGTACGTGTCATGGACAGATATGGGGAGTATCATGAAGTTCGTGCGCTACTAGATGGGGGTAGTCAAACTACATTTATCACCGATACCGTTGTTAAAAGGCTTGGATTAAAACGATTTAAGTCCAATTCTATTTCGGTAACGGGTTTAGGGGGAGGACTTGTGAGTGATTGTAGAGGAGGCGTAAATTTGGTTATGTGTTCTAAATATTCGGAACATCCTAGATTGGTAACAACGGCAATAGTATTAGGCACTATCACTCATAACCTGCCGACTCAAACTCTGTCTCAAAATTTTGCGGAATGGTATAGAGGTATCTATTTAGCGGATGACCAATTCTTTGTTAGTCGACCGGTTGATATTTTAATAGGTGCCGATCTCATGGGTGAAATCATGATTGGTGATTGTGTGAAAGTTAATGATTATTTGCCACGCGCAATGAATACGGTGTTTGGTTACGTATTGATGGGTCCAGTAACCCATAAGATATCTCAATGTAATGAGCGGTCTCAAACATTTTTCGCGGCATATGTTACCACAAACCAGATTTTGGAAAAATTCTGGGAAGTGGAAGATATACCGGATTCGGTTTCAGTTAATCCTGAAGATGCGGATTGCGAAAATAGGTTTTGTGAAACGCATCAACGGGATCAAACGGGGAGATATATAGTGCGGTTACCTTTTTTAGAAGATGAACCTGAATTGGGGGATTCAATTTCGATAGCCAAGAAACGGTTCATGGCTATGGAAAGGCGGTTAATCTCGAATGAGGCATTGCGGGAAAAGTATATTGCATTTATGCGAGATTATGAAAAGTTAGGGCATATGTCTGTCTGTGATCGGCAACCAGAGGACTATGCAGAAGATAAAGGGTACGTCATACCTCACCACGGTATTTTTAAAACAAACTCGGATAAAATTCGTGTGGTATTTGATGCCAGCTGTAAGACTACGACAGGGGTATCATTAAATGATAGATTACATGCTGGTCCAAAACTACAGCGGGATATAATGGAGATTATTTGTCGGTTTAGGATGTTTGAATATGTCTTCAGCACGGACATCAAGATGATGTTTCGACAAATTCTTATTAATGGGGATGACTGGAAGTATCAATTGATATTCTGGAGAGAGTCACCGGATCAACCTTTGCTATTATACGCTTTGAAAACTGTCACGTATGGCATGAAGTCTAGTCCATATCTCGCGATAAGAACCTTGCGACAATTGGCGGATGATGGTGAAGCAAAGTATCCGGCGGCAGCTAATCTTTTAAGATTTTCAGTTTACATGGATGACATTTTGGGAGGCGCAGATACTGAAGCGGAAGCAAAACAATTAAAAGCGGACCTAACTAATTTGCTTCTTTCTGGTGGTTTTGAGTTGAGTAAATGGGTGTCTAACAATAAGCCTCTATTAGATGATATTTCAATTGAAGATTTAGAGAAACCACGTACTTTTGATAAAGAGGGTGGACCGGGTTTTTACAAAATATTAGGGGTAGAATGGGATCCAAACCGAGATAGTTTTTCAGATCATTGTAAAGTTACAGATTCTGGGAAATGTAGTAAACGTATAATTCTATCAACCTTGGCTAGGACTTTTGATCCGCTAGGTTGGATTGCGCCAGTGATATTCCAGGGCAAGATTCTTATGCAACGCCTCTGGAGATTGAGTTTAACCTGGGATGAAACTCCGCCAACAGATGTGATAGCAGAATGGAGATGCATTATAAAGGATTTACCTCAAATCGAGAATATTTATATAGATCGTTTTGTGTTAGGTGGAAATAAAGTATGTGCCCTACATGGTTTTTCGGATGCATCTGAAAGCGGTTATAGCGCAGTTGTATATTTAAGGGTAGTGGACGAACATGGTGTTGTGAAGGTTTCTATTATGATGAGCAAATCGCGTGTTGCACCATCAAAAATGAAAATTACTATTCCGAAGTTAACTTGAAACAACCTGGCCTGCAGATCAGGCAAGGCAAACTAAAGATGTTCCGGGTTTGCGGAAACCCTTGGTAAATGTCCATATGGGTACAACGAAGTTTATTAATCCACTGTTTATCAGATATAGTTCTTTAGTTATGCTACAAACAGTCGTTGCGTACTGTTTTAGGTTTGTACACAATATAAGGAACCCTTCTAATAAACGTACAGGTGTTCTGACTGTTAAGGATCGGAAATCGGTCTTGGATCGGCTCGTTAAATTAGTGCAGCAAACGGAATTTGCTGCGGACATAGATTGTTTGAATCGACACAAGCCGTGTTCGACTCGGTTGAGACGTTTGTGTCCGTTTCTGGATAATGCGGATTTGTTGCGTGTTGGAGGTCGTTTAGATCATTCGAGCCTTCCATTCCAATCAAAACACCCATTAGTTTTACCCAAAAATCATTCTTTGACAAATTTAATTATTGACCATGCACATCGAGTTTATTGTCATGTGGGTGCAACAGCACTGCAGGCTATTTTGCAAAAGGATTTCTGGATTCTGTCGGCTCGGCAAGCCATTCGAAGTCGAATTTTTAAGTGTATATCGTGTTTCAGGTCTAAGGCTAGGCCGGTTGAGCCAGTTATGTCTGCATTACCAAGTGACAGGGTAAACGCAACTGGTATATTTCATACAGTGCAAACGGATTTTGCAGGACCTTTTTCAATTAGAGCCTCACGTCTTAGAAATGCAAAAATGTTGAAGGCATATTTGTGTGTTTTTGTCTGCTCTACAACCAAAGCGGTGCATTTGGAGGTTGTTGGAGACTTGACAACAGAAGCGTTCGGAGCTGCGTTGACGCGTTTCACATCTCGGCGCGGACTCCCGAGTGTGATACGTTCTGATAATGGTACTAATTATGTAGGAACAAACAAACACCTCAACGAGGTTGACAAGTATCTTCGGAATAGGGAAGTTGAGAATAGTCTTAAGAATTTTGCAGCCAAGAGTAGTATTACTTGGTTATTCAATGTGCCTTCGGGACCTCACTTCGGGGGGGATTGTTTGAAGCGGCTGTCAAATCTGCAAAAACCTTATTAAAGCGGATGATCGGGGAGCAGGTTTTGACTTATGAGGAATTGACGACAGTGTTCACAAGAGTTGAAGCAGTACTCAACTCTCGCCCACTATGTCCTCTATCAAATGATCCTACGGATCTCGAAGTGTTGACCCCAGCACATTTCTTAGTCGGCAAGTCATTGCTTTCTGTGCCTGAGTATAATTTCGAACACGTAGTTAATACGCGGTTGGGACGTTTTAGATTAGTTCAGGCTATAGGTCAACGTTTCTGGAAACAATGGAGTGACCGTTACCTACACTGTCTCCAGAATCGTAACAAATGGACAACGCCGGTTGATCCACCTAAAGTCGGGGACCTCGTTTTAATAAAAGAGGAGAATGTCCCTGTCCTTAAATGGAAGAGAGGGAGAGTTTTAGAACTTTTACCTGGGATTGATGGGGTTATCCGAATTGTCAGGTTAAAGACTGCCTCAGGGAATTTACTGAGGCCTGTAGTAAAAATTGCGAAGTTGCCGCTGGATTAGTTTCCAGTGATAGTTTTTTGTTCTTTCCATTCCGATACTTTAATGGTTAATTACTTATTATATTTATATTGCGTGCTTATGTTTTAGAATGGTAGTATAACTTTCAATGAAAGGGGCTTGTTGTGTTATTTGATAAAGGCTTTTCACAGCCTTTCTCGGGCGGCGGGATGTTTAATTTTTATTAGTTCATTATTTGGAAGCGCGGACAGATTCGGCCAAATTAATTTACACACAACACAACACACATAAATATATATATAGTATGTATTCGAATATAAAATCTTTTCGGTGGGGGTAAAAGAAACTGTCAAATATTATTAAAAAAGAAGAATGACATTACTTTTTTTGAAGAAAAAACTACTATCGGAGTCGGCAAAGAGAATTATAATTTATAAATCGGAACAAAAAGGCTCCCGGGAGCATATGCATTAAGAAAAAAGGAAATTGGGGTGAGTTTGTTTAGCTATATATTAGTATGTATGTATAAGACCACACAGGATCGAGAAGTCCGCACGTTGGCCGAACAAAAATTTATGTATTACCATCTATTACATAACAGACCATATACACACGCTGCGGCAGGTTATACAGAAGTCCGAGGAGTATAACCGGCCCCTCTGTCTAGCGTTTGTGGACTATGAGAAAGCCTTCGATTCGATCGAGACCTGGGCAGTGCTTCAGTCTCTCCAGAGGTGCCAAATTGACTATCGGTATATTGAAGTGTTGAAGTGCCTATACGAAAACGCCACCATGTCAGTCCGCCTCCAGGATCAGTACTCGAAACCTATCCAGCTACAGCGTGGCGTGAGACAGGGAGATATAATATCTCCGAAACTGTTCACCGCTGCACTGGAAGACGTCTTCAAGCTTCTGGACTGGAGAGGACTCGGCATCAACATCAACGGCGAGTATTTGACTCACCTTCGATTTGCCGACGATATCGTAGTCATGGCTGAGACCCTAGAAGACCTTAGCGCAATGCTCGATGACCTCAATAGCGTTTCCCAACAAGTGGGTCTCAGAATGAACATGGATAAGACAAAAGTCATGTCTAACCACCATGTCAGACCCACCCCTGTCAAGATAGGAGACGCTACACTTGAAGTTGTCGACGAGTACGTCTACCTGGGACAAACAGTCCAATTAGGTAGGTCCAACTTCGAGAAAGAGGTCACTCGTCGAATCCAACTCGGCTGGGCAGCGTTCGGGAGGCTCCGACACATCTTCTCGTCCCGAATACCGCAGTGTCTCAAGACGAAAGTCTTTGACCAGTGTGTGTTGCCAGTGATGACATATGGAAGTGAGACGTGGTCGCTCACTATGGGCCTTGTCAGAAGGTTGAAAGTCACTCAGAGGGCAATGGAGAGGGCTATGCTCGGAGTTTCCTTGCGGGATCGAATCACAAACGAGGTGATCCGCAGGAAAACCAAAGTAACCGAAATAGCCCTTAGAGTTGCGAAACTCAAGTGGCAGTGGGCAGGGCACATAGCTCGTAGAACTGATGGCCGTTGGGGCAGAAAAGTTCTGGAGTGGCGACCACGAACCGGGAGACGCAGCGTAGGCAGGCCCCCACGAGATGGACCGACGATCTGGTCAGGGTCGCCGGAGTCCGATGGATGAGGGCGGCCCAGGACCGGTCCCTGTGGCGCTCAATGGGGGAGGCCTATGTCCAGCAGTGGACGACTCAAGGGCTGAAATGAAAATGAAATGATGAACAGAATGCGTGGTATTAAATTTATTTTCTTAGATGATAATGCTCCCCTTTTCCTAAACTATTACTTTAACTTTACAAAGTAAACAAATAACTATCAATCACAACGTTTCAACATTCACAATGAGTAAAAGTTTTGTTTTATATGAAAACGAACGGAGCAAAAACATTTCTAACTTATGCTGAACTCATATGTATTCAAATGGAATAACATTACATTACGTACAATACACAAAAAGAAAATAAATTTACTTCTGAGTTGTTATTTTTATGCTGTTGTATCTTATATTTCATTCGCCATTAATCAGTGTTTCACAAAATCAGAACTGAATGAATCTCTCCTAACTGAATTTCGGCCACGGCGGCCAAAATCAACGAAGATCAACCACGTACGCAAGATATTTTATAGTGCACAAGTGTGTGCGCCATACACAGGTACAATCCCTGTTCTCTCACTCTAATAATCCGGTGAGAGGGCAACCTGACATGACCGGAGAGAAGTCAGGCGCAAGACCAACGGCTTTACTTTACTAGCTTTCCGAAGCACGGCGATATCACACCGCCAACTTCCTAACTCCGAGCTGCGACTGCGTATTTTCTCTTTTATGGAAAAACCCAGCTACAATTATTTTTTGCTTGACCTAGGATTTTAAACCGTGTATGCGATACAACTACGCCACTGAGGCTATCACGACAAATCAGAACTGACTTCTGTACAAACAAAAAACATACACCTATACATTGTAATCAGTAGGTATAGTTACTAGCCATTATGAATCTAATGTATCAGTGTGGAGAATGCAGTATAGTGCTGTTTAAGTGTATATTATACGGGCACGGGAGAATGACCCATTGCTAATGGTAAGTATCGACTGACAAGAGATGATTATCCCTCGACAGTCGACACAATAATGCCGGCATGTTGGAACCAGATAAACACAGCCTAATCCCGGAACGCGACACACGTGGGCCACTATGGCAAGTTTTAACATCTTGTGTACGATGATCGCTATCCGGACGGATATAAAATATATCCTACCACCAGCTAAGGTAGTCGCTCGACACGCAAATCGTTCATCTCATTCAGTGTAAAAGACCTTGCAAATCGTAAGAAACGTATCTCGAACAATCACTATACAAGTCAAAACAAAGGACGGGTATGGGAACTATTTCGAGATCGATATCAAATAATTGTTGTATTAACGCTCGCACTTCGCATTGTAACTGGAATTCTGTACGCCAGCGGAAACTACGCAATACTGAGATATGACTGTCTTGTCGACTTGTAAATTAACTGTTTGCTGATAAAGGTTTATATTTTTGGGTGTACCTGTAGAATTTAAACTTCAGCTTATGACGTCTATATATTATTTATGGATTAAATAATATCTTCTCAATATTATTCACTGTTGTAAAACTGAAAAACCTCGACTTAAGAATAAACTTCCTTGCATTCTTTAAAAGTGGACAACGCATTCACTCCCCGTATATTTAATAATGGTCAGTTTGCATCAGATATTTCATTAGTTCCTATACCAACATTTTACTACCAACACTGACTAATATAATTAACTAATCAGAAATTGTGTCGCTGACTCATTTCCCGGAACCAAAACTCAGATCTATCAAATTAGCTACGTAAGTAACAAAATAAGCCATTAATTGTAATCATTAGTTAAATTTTACGACTATTACAGCAGCTTAATTAGCAAAAACAAAAGAACAGAAGTTATTTGACATTGTACGGTGATAAATTGTTCAAATATTCTTAGAACAATAGAACAAAACGGTTGACAAGATCTTTGGCAGAACATAAAATAAGCTACGTCGTTCGCATTCTAGAATTGGCTATTAAAGTTTAGAGGTTACAGAAGTTAAACATGAGTTTCCTGCAGCGAAATAGAAGTTATATGAAATCGCAATCATATTTCCTGGTCTGGTTTGCGGGACTGAGTTTTGTAACTTTCCAATCTTGTCTAAGTTACAAAATATTTATGAACTATGCATAGGTTATAATAAGCTTTCTTTAATTGACATTTTAGACAATAAATCTCACAGTATTGTCTAATAGCCTTTTCAGTATAATATTTAGCATTCTATCAAAAAAAAACATCGGTATTTAAAAGAAACAGAATTCTGTCACCATGTGTGAAATAATATGGGGACCCAAACCTATAAATTCTTGTTTTATTTATGATTTCCTATGCTTTCGCCAATGTAATACATTGAAACAAAACTATTTTTGACCATAGCCATGTGACAATGAAGATTGCAAAGTCTTCCAAACGTCGGGAGAACATTACAATATAAAAAACCGCCATAAAATCTGGAAACATCTTTTTATTTCAATTGTTTATTTAAGTAATAACATGTGTAATTCTCCGTTCTTAGATATTTTTATCATGGGTGCGGCAAAATGGGCTCACTGCACTGAATGGTAAATGAAGACATGCCCAAAAACATGTCGAATGCCAAGAGCTAAGCATCCCCGGACGGTCGGCACAGTTATGCCGGCCTGCCTCATTGCTTCTCCACGCTCCTAAACTTATACTCCTTGTTATATTTTAATTGGTTGCAAATATAAAAACATTTAAGTCATTAAAAATATCTAGTGATTGGAAATATTTATTTAGTATATTATCCCGTATTATGATTATTTAAATACTACATTTTGTAATTTAAATATTGTCGCTATGTATTATGTAATCCAATAAATAACCAAAGCAAAGAAATAGACTACCAACAAGATTATAATTCCATTAAGAAATACACAAAGTATTTGTATTCCCTCAGAGGGTAGGATATTGAATGTTTTCATATCGAATAACCGAAAATCAAACTGAAGTTCCAAAAGTGTCGGTTTGTGAACAGACAGCGAGTAGATTAATAATTTGTAGGAAACATGCTCATACCGAATTGTTTTGTAATAATAGCTATCGGCTTAATTTATTATTATCAATATCCTACACCAATGTGTAGACATAGTTTTTTAATGTGTTATAGATGTATATGTAGTACTTAGAGTTTTGCGAAACGATAAAGTACACGAACGTCCAAATTAATTGTTTATATTTACAATCAAAGGAATAACAGAAAGTGATTTATTTCTTTTTTATTTTATTAGGGACTACAAATAATTGTGTAATAAGACTCTGAATGAAAACAATAGTATGTTTTATGTTATAGGAGGCAAACGAGCATACGGTTCACCTGATGGTAAGTGATTACGTTCCCCCACGAACATCTGCAATACATGCGTTACCGACCTTTTAAGTGGGCATACGCTCTTTTGTTTTTAAGTTTGCCAGATCGTATCCCTCCGTAAATGCTGCTGGGGGCAATTGGTAAGTAGAAATATAACAATTTCAAAACCAACACCATTATCCACTGAGTAAAAATGAGTGATAGTTACCCATGATTAATCGAATAGAATATTGCAGAAGGAAAAACTATGGTGAAACGCCAAAACAGAAAGTGAATTTATTAGGAAGTTTCAATATGTGATATACACCAATTGTACCGCCACAGAGTTGTTATGGTTAAGGTTTTAACTAGGAAACCTACCTGATATCACTCCTGTTTAGGGAACCAAAACCTAAAGAAACCGTATAAGAAAATCACCAGTGTTGCATGCCCTTCGGACCCAAGATCTCCTTGATAACGGCCATTATGTTCTGTTGATATAAGACCAAGCTAAAGTCTATAGTAATAAATAAAGCTAAGAGTTTGTATGTTTGTTTATTTGAACGCACTAGTCTCAGGAAGTACCAGATAGATTTTAATTTTCTTTTCAGTAATTTTGGAATTGGACTAAGGCCTGATCCCTCTCAGTAGAAGAGGACGCCCATGCCCAACAGTGGGATAGTATATAATACAGGGCTGATATTATTATTTCAGTAATGTAGGAAGCTATATTACTTCTGAGTGCTATAAGCTACTTTTTATCTTAAGAAAATTTTTATTCCGGAAACTTCACGCGAGCGGAGGCACAAAAAAAGCTAGTATATTATAAATAAATAATTGCAATGAAGGAAGCCAGAGTTTTAAAGTAATAGATGATTACTTCAATAACACCAACATTTTCTAAAGTCACAATGATTATTTTAACATTATAACCAATCAAATAGACATTACTATGTGTAAAAGGGTGTAATAACAATAATAATTGACTATATTGTCACAATAAAGAATGGATCTATTGTAAACAAAAAATATTTAACCATTGAATATGAAACCCACTCTCATCGCCTATCCATTGTCACGCGGGTTCTATGAAAATTGTCTTTACTTATAAAGAAACGCGTAATGTATGCGTCTGTTTATTTGTTACTTTATCTATCTCCGGGGAAAAGTATATGTTAATTAGGCAATGATGCATGTAATCTTATTGCGGTGCTGTAATTATTTATTTATATTTAGGGAATATTTAATATGTTAATTAAATAATAAATTTGAACAAAATGATCCTCAATTATTTCGGAAAGGATACAATTCTAAAACGAACTAATTATGGTCGACTTAACCTTCATTGTTGCTTAAATTTCTGTCATTCATAACATTATCACTCACTTTGATTCACAACAACAATATGAGTGCTCAAATAAATAAAAAAATCTTACACAATAAACATCAAAACATGAAATTATCCTCTCATATCTAATACAACAGCAAAATTTATTAATTAAAAACACATGATAGCCTTTAACAACTACCTAACTATAAAATATATTGCGCATTGTTCCAAAACCGCATTCAGAATACATATCTACGAGTAATATGCACACAGTAAAACATTCATTCGTTCCCACGTGAAAATCTACGATTTGATACTTAGCACTTAGAACAAGGTTACAACAGAGATACTAATCTCAGAACTATACCGGTGCAATTAGCATTATACATGGTTTTAATGTGAGATGTAAAGATAGAAAACAACTGCACACAGATTTACTTGAATAGCGTTCTTAATTAATAAATAACATATACATCATCACGCGTTTATCCCCAAAGGGATATGCAGAGACGCAACGAGAGCTACTATTTTTTGCCAACTGTATTCCGTCCCATGATGTGATAAAAGACCAGCCTGTCACCATAGCGAGCACAAATTCTTGATTCTGGGCTGATACTGAGCAGAAAAATCCAAAAATCACTTTGCCCGACCCGAGATTTGCCACACCGCGCGTACAGTACAACTATGTTGCCGAGGCAGCCTTAATAAATCTATTTTATAAATAATTAAATTAATCATCTCATAAATAAATGTAGTCTTATACTAGATCGAAATCTTACCTCCAAGCCAAGGGAACCTTAAAGTCTTTCCATGGAATATATACATTTTATTCATAAAAGTCTAATACAAATAAAAGTAGATCACAGTATATTATATCCGCCAACGCCTCGATTTAAAAGCGTCATATAAATCATGGCTAAGCATGCCTAGCATCATGGATATTTCGGCCTTTAAAATTTAATATGACGAAATTTTATAGGCCGAAATATCCATGATTATTAATTATTTTTACGTTTTTCTTTCAACTGCGAGAACTAATCACTAACTAGACGTGAATTTAAATTCTTTACTTGCCAATACTTGTTTAGTTACCCAGATTAAAGGTGAAACAAAATGTATGAAAATGGACCTTGAGGTATCGCCTTAAATAGAATGTCATCAACAAGAATTACAAAGGTGCGCTTCGTTAACGCGAGCGTGTCGAAAGAATGATTGAGAATCTAGTTTAGACACTTATGTTTATAAAATAAAGGAATTAGAACCTAAATATACTTTAAATTAAAGTGTTAATGTTACTGTAAAGGTTATTGTGATTACCCAAATGACGGTTCATTACAGTCGTAATTTACTACTGAATAAAATACGATTGTCACAACACATGGCAATTCTAGGGGATCTTTGGTACTAAGTCGGATAAACATTAAGTTTTTATTATTTAAAACAACACTTATCTTGAATTTTGGTACTAACATTACTTTTGATACTCGTCAATCCAAACAATCATTCAGATATAAGTAAGTGGTCATAAAAATTTCCACAAATTGTGAAGTTAAAAACCGCATACAAATTTTACACATTCACCAATTTTAGGATTTTAATAATAAAATAAAATAATTTATTCATCATGTAGGCGAACATAGTTGCACTATGATAAGTCAAGGTGCATGAGAATACCTAATTATTACTCAAATTAATTATCAGTCGCTTATATAACTACAGACATTTAATATTGGACATAAAAAAGCTGAAAGAGTATAAAATAAACAAAGAAGCCAGCTCGGGCTAGCAGGAGCGAAATAATTTAAAAAGATCACAAAAATTGCACATGGATATCGAAATTCCACTTGCAATATCTAAGAATTTATTCTGCCAACTAACGAGGAAAATAAACAGATGAAGAATGCAATTATTATCCTAAATTAAGTGGGATGTGACCAAATCGTGCGTGTAAACATAGATTTATTGCATTGGATTAACGCTTTAATGAAAATACTCGAATGAAAAACACACTCATATTTTGCGTGAACTATGTTAATAATTCTAAACTGATCTATGGATGTTTATTTTATGCTAAGCGTTTACACTTTGAATGGCGTGATATCATGTTGATATTATGGATGCTGAGAATTCTATCGACTTCTGCTTTCTTATAGCTTTATTAGAAAAGTATTTCTTTAGTTCTACATTAGTATTTTGGCAAACTAATTAGTGGAGTTTTCTCGCAATAACATTTTTTAACATTCGTAAACAAGAAAGGTTCTTTGTTTATTAACTTTAAAATTAAACAGAACGTTTCAAACGAATCTAAAGAGAGCAATCAAAGCTAAAATTTCAGCTCAATGTCCTTCAATAGACCTTAATTACATTGAACTTGGAACTAGCGTCCGTAAAAATTGTAAATACAAAGTAAACAAGTCTATGGATTATTTAGATGTATTTTTATTGAACTGTTGAAGTTATCGTTTAGATATAGGAACAAAAAAAAACAAATGTTTATTCTCGTAGGAGTAGGCAGGTTTGAAACTGACATGGTTTTGCCAAGTATGTTCCGTCCCATGATATGATAGGGGGCGAACCTATCAGCATTTTGGACACAAATTCGAGACTCCGAGGTGATTGTAAACTGAAAAACCTAAATATCACTTTGCCCGACCCGGAATTCAAACAAGATGATCTCAGAGCAGTGGTCGTACCACGCATGCAATACATTACGATTCACTACCGAGTATATAAAAGTTACAGCATCGATTTAAATTTAATAACAAATATTTTGAATGTCAGTAAAGTATTATTAAAGACAATAAACTAATTCTTGAGTTCAATATTCATAGATCTTATGTATTCAACATCTCATCTATTTCATTGTATAATATTTATATATTTATTTAAATTTATACCATACGGTTTTATAACATGGCACGTGTATATTAAATAAAATTTTATAGTATAGAGCATTGTATTTACTTCTTAAATATATTTACAACTTGCTCCAAGAAATTACTAAAATAATTAATTGTATGTGTTAAAATTTTTTATAATTTTAAATAAGTACATTAAATAAACTGTTTCCTAACATAATGACAATAAGGTACATAAAAAACAGGACTATACCAGGAGCCGTAAAAATATACCTATAAATGTACCTTTCTACAATTATGAACACTAATAGAAAACAAAATATATATGGAAATTACATATCCTATCGATTAATCTATCTAAAGGATTACAGTTTAAACTATCTATTGCATAAACTTCCTAATATTTGCAAATAGTTCTAAACAATTGTGATTGCATCTATGTATCTATACTATAATATTACAAAACGTACTCGTTGAAATAATGTATTGACATTTAATACATGCCTTTTATTAAAGTGCTCATTAGGGAATGCTGCTTTGTGATTTGTGTACGATAACAATCTCCATAACATCACCAAGATGTGATCCTTATTGCGATAGATATAAGAGCCATGATTCTGTGACATGGTACCGCCAATACACGATCAGTCTTTCACAATGTGACGATTCTAAATAGAAGATTACAGACGCAATATCGCAAGAAACAATTATGTTTTTGTAACATCGTTATAATACTTTAGGCCTTTACGTTTCCTGATATCGTTAATATTATTTCAATCGAATCTGAACCGTATAGTAAAGATACTAGAATACGTTTTATTGAATTTCTTATATGACAAAGCCTATTATCGTGTAATAAAGACGGCATCCCTAAGGACATTATTCTATTAAGGGCGGGTAATTTAAACGCAAAAATTGAATATGAGAGCGAGTGTTGCCACTATATAGAAATTGCTAATGTATGAAATTCAATTTTCTTATTAGATCTTTTTATCCGCCTATAATAAAATACAATAAAATACTGTAGCAAAGCATTAATCCTGCGAAGCAAAGAACACAATTAAAAGTCTATTGATGCAACACAAATATGAAGACATAAAGAGATTCTTGAAAATGCATAAATACTTAATTTAATAATGACATAACGTAACACACACCTATACTTTAGAATACTAATAATTTCTATTTAGGATAAATTGAAATACAAATATGAAATTAAAATCTATTTTTACGATACAGACAAAGCCTAATGTGGAAATTACCACAATACATATGTGTTAATAATTAAAATCCGCAATTCACTCACAGTGCGAAATGAATATTCGTATAATTTCCAAATAATACTAGTGTTAAAAATATCCCTGTAACCATGATTCAAAATCATTATTCAATCTACGATTATGATTAGTACTGCAGAACATAATTATAAACCCAGAATAAATTTAAAAGTACCTACATATTTATAAATTTAACTAACTCAAGACAAAATAAGTACTTCAGTTAGAATAGAACAAGCTTTTTACGTAAATTTTCATATGAATTCACTATACACAGCGCACTTTGCATTTTCCACCGACATCCTATTCACAGCAGTTTCCTTACGCAAACACAATAGAATGCGTTTGTAATCGACTGATCGCATCGCCCGTTAAATTTTCTTCGCTCAAAGGACTACAGAACAATACGTCTGAAGACGACGTTTCTCAACAATACAAACAAACTTGTCTTTGGTCCCGAGCGCGGGGAATAATTTGTTTATACCGCAAGTGTCGTTTGCGGCTAGAGGAAGCTATAAAAAATGTTGCGGTTTACGATCATAAATACTTGCAAATTACATTCCATTAGCTTTCGTTAATGTATAAAAATAAAACTTACCAAAAATTACAATGAACTTCATTTTCTCCACTGGCAACACTGGCACGTAAATAAGGGTTCGATTTTTGAAATTTGAAGTTTAGTTATGGCGGCGTACGTCGCGTTTCACCGCCAAGCCGCGTGTGTTGCGCGCACGCTTCGCTGACGGCCCGTGGTGGATGTTCACATTCACTTTCTAGGTAGTGGGGTGGTCGGGAGCATAGGGAAGCGGAGGGTTTGTTGACACTACTGCACTACGCATAACCATTTATAATCAGGCGAATTAATTATGAATTTATACCGGTTTTAATCTACACGTATCATTCCGCATCGATAATACCAAAATTTCGTTACAATATCGCATACTCAATGTCTTATATTAGATATATCTTGTCATTAATAACTAGGAATCACATTGCTTATTTTCCATCTCATTTCCATACGCTTTCTTATGGCAACACAACTATCTATTCTGTATTTCTGACATTTTTTGTTAAATGTATGGTCGTGTGCACTTATAATTTGACCCACTTGTTCATTACGCTATATAAACATGCAAAAGTAAACACGTTTCTTTATTTAGCACTTATTTCCTTTCATAAAGAAAACCCCATAAAGTTTATTCTCATGTTAAAATATTTCTTCTAAACATGCAACTTCGTCAAGTGTAAATATAATGCAGTTTCTTATTATTTTATTAAAAAACAATGTCTAATTAAAAATTCTTAGTCTTATAGCGCACATACGTATTTAATTCTCTACATACATATTGTAAAGTTAACTGTGATGATAAAATTTACAGAAAAAAAAAGTTAATTGACGTGATAACTCTGACGGTGGATATTGCTTTACAATTATTTATCAAACAGATTTAAGAACCTCATTTCCATATTATCATACCCTTAACCATTACGTTGGATCATTCTAATTTCAAAAATTTCTGTTTAAGTTTTTTAAGATCACCCAAGCGTCCATCCCTTGGAAGCATTTCAATTAATTGCAAAGTGTAAGTTCAACTGATATTTTAGTTCATTATCAGACAACGGCCAATATACTTCGTATCTTTTTCAGGAATAACATAATCGGATTAAATACTCAAGAGCTCCGAGCATGGAACGCAGCTGCACTTGGTTCCCGATCGACCTCAATCTTGTCAAGCCCACGGGAATCTGCGAGCGTATCAGGATAGACCTTGATACAGTGTATACTTTTAAGTGTACAGTTTAGGAAGTAGCGATTAGTGGGTTTTGGATATATTTGATACAATGATAGGTAGTACTGGTAGATATTTCTATTCGGTCGAATATCGACCAACGTAACTGGCCCACTTGTCGCAATCCGGAATTACCCTTTGTACAGATATCCAATTATGAACAGAGGTAAGTGATTGTGTCAACAGTCGAGGGATATTTTTTTGTAAAACGATACTTTATCTGAACGCCACTTCTCTTATCGGGCTCGAGTATATAATAGCAGGACTATTATCCCCGAAAGACTCTGGCAAGCGAAGTAAATATAATGTGTAACTGCGCGAGCTGTCATTTTTTTCACCGAACTGAACTCCACTGCACCCGAAGGTATACTTAGCACTGGATAACCGCGGGTAAAAGTAGCCTATATCCTTCCCAGAGCCACAAAGTATCTTCACACCAAATTTCATTTAAATCTGTTAGTAGTTTTTGAGTTTACTGCATTCACAGACAGACGCGCGGACTTTGTTTTAATATGTAAGGTGGGATTCACCATTTAAGTGTACTTGTATTAAGGTAACAATTGCTTGGAAGGGAATCGGATATATCTATTATCTACTTATTATCTTACTATATTAGACAGTGATCACCGTAAGCATAGTGCATAACCTAATGTAGTAATTTAACGAATCTCGTTTCCTGTTGCCTTCGTTGCTATTAGTGAGCTTGTAGACAAGTGACGAAGGGTAACATTTTTCAAATGGTAAACTGAGGCAAAAAAAAGACAATCGTAAATGAACCTAAAAGGGAAGCCGGTAGGAATTGTGTTGTATGGACGCATCACCACTGCTGTAGACATATAACAGTCGGAATACACAGCCCACCATAATTGAAGTGACATTCACGGATCCAAAGTACAGTCAGCACCAAATACATATATACATTGAAAGGCAGAACATAATATGTAATTCATACGGTTTTTATCTGTTTATACATTTTTATAGATTGACAACACCTCGCACTTCATACATCAGCTGCATTGAACTTATGAAGAAGAATAAAATAGTAACAAGAGCATTTATTGTGATAGCATTTCGAAAGCGAATGGAATCCTGTTCGAGAAATCTAGTGAAATTAGTTAAAAGATTCATCTCAAACGAGTACTGATGAATGATACTGATATACTCCGAATCATATGGTTAAGTGGATATGGCCGGAAACATTTAATATATCAAACTTTTTTTAAGTTCCCATAAAATGGAACTTATTATAGATAGGTCAAAAACAAAATTTTAGCATGAAAAAAAAGAAAAAGGAGGTCGCAAACAGAAATTCGTTTTTTACCGATTTCCACAAATTATTAATTTTGAAATAGGTCATTATTTTATTAAGAGAAGAAAGATAAAAAAGATGTTCTTTTTACTAAAAGACGGGTCACAAGCAGGATATTATTTGTTAGATTTTTCTATTAAGGGGATAGTGCCGGTACCCTCCAATATATTTTAAAAAAAAATAAGATATTCTTTTTCATTTAAAAAACGGGTCACAAGTAGGACTAGATAGATTTTTCTATACTGCATTGGTTTAGTTTTAAATAAGGAGAAATTTTTGCAGCATTTATTTATAGCCTAATATAAAAAAATGCTGACGGGTATACAAAAACGTAGAAAACAAATTAGCAAAGTTCCTTCGGGCTATTTAAAAATTATGTTTGAAAAAAGAACTTAAAAAAAGTACCACGTCATTACTCCATTGATCAGTATACAATACAATTTAATATTTTGAATTAATTGCATAATTGCACAGCTCTTAACATCCAACGAAGTAAGATTCAAATGCAGATATAAAATAACTTTCAAATATGATTTCTTCAATCGTATGCATTCTATCTGATTGCGGACGATCGGTATAATATTATATTATTAATCCAATGTACAGTCAGCCACAAAAGAAGCTGAACAAATTAATAATTGCAAAACGTTTATGCATATTAACTTCAATCGACGTATTATTTTTTCTTTGTTTAAAATAAAATTAACCTTTTGAAGTTTATTTTAGTAACGAAGAAACAATTGTAAATAAGAACACAAAAACTTAACTTCTATGACTGACTGAACATCTATCTATCAAATGTGTATAGAGGTATGTTTCATATAGACTCCAAAGTAGCTGGAGCGATTTTAATGAAATTTTTAATGATTAAGCCGGCCGGGTGGATTTATAAATTTAAAATAGAAAACAAAAAACCAGCTGTTCTAATCTTAAAATTCCATCACACAAAATTGGCACTGCGTTCCATTTCACGCAGAATACGATTTAATCACATAACAAACAATACTCGTGCGATCTATTCCAGTTATCAGGAATCAAATCTACGTTAAATAAACAACGTTCCGTTCCACTCGGCAAATAATCCGCCAAATTGCGCACGAGGTGTCTGGAAAGTTGTCAAACTTCGCCATAGCAATGTTTTCTTAGCGTGTTGTATTTAAGCCCCAGATCAGGGACGCTATATTTATTCTAGTTAAAGAAGAATTTCAACATAGTTTATGTGGCTGTATGTCTATCTACTTACAGTCAACAATACGGTATAAAAACTTTCCAAATATTATAATTAGCTTTATTAAGGTATTTTTTATTCGCGACATAATAGCTACGATTTAAAATTTATATGTAGGTAAATAGCACTCTAAATTACGGTTAATTAAGGAATTGTGAGATATTTAATATATCTAGTCTGATAAATGAATACAATGTAGGAAAAAGTGTCATTTCACTTAACTAGAAATGACGCAGCAAAACTAGAGCCTAGAACTTCATTCGTTGTATGATAAATGACGTCCTAATGTCCTTTCCAAATGATCTTTTTCATTACCAACGTAACTGTGTATTTCTAGTGAAAACTCAACATTTATTTAGTTATATTTCATAAATTCCATCTCAATAAGTGTATCAGAAAGACGCAATTTCTTTCACATCAAGAATAAAATTGTAGTTACCGATAAACATTTATTAACTTTATTGCCGCACGTAGACGTTACTTAAATTTAATAATGATAAGGGATTTATAAATCAGTTATTTTTACATCGAACGCGATTTAGCATCAATGTTTGTGCTCAATAAATAAAATAATTAAATTAATAAGTTGGCTATATTTCTTTATAACTAAAATTAATTGTCATTTTTGAGTGACAGAGAAATAACAATCTGAGACATTTTTCTGCACTCAATTAATTGCCAAACCTGATGCAAATTGTTTATTGTCAAATAGAGATCTCAAATCCATCTTAAGAAAGTTAACGAACCTTCACAAACATCTTGAAACAAAAATATTCATATGGCAAAAAACTGAACAAACAAAGTCATATGAAACTTCAGCTCCCATTGAATTACGGGGACGTCACATAAAATACAAGGATTATAAGAAAGGGGAATAAAGTAAGCCTGCGAAATGCATGAGCTAATGTTTACAGACACTTATTTATACGTTATTACAAAGCAAATAAATAAAAGAGTAATTAATGCTAATAAATATTTTATTTCTTGTTATTTCTATGCTGTTAAATAGTAGCTACCTTTGTATAATTTTATAGGTGTACGACTAATTGAGTAAATTTCCATTATTACAACCAAAATATTGAACCTTTTTTGCTATATATCAACCCAGAGTCTGAAATCTTGCCCAATAACACAGCAATAGGCTCGGCCTCTATAAGACTTAATCATAGCTGACGAAATGTGTGTTACACCTCTGCCTACCCTTGAATAGGGAAATAAGCGTGATGCCAGGTTTAAGTTTATGTAAATTAAATATTACGGATCTAAGTCTCATAAAACGAAAAAGTGTCTTTAGTCTACTCGGGAAGGATACCATTAGTCGTAGGACACTCGCCGCAGAGTGTTGGAGTTTCAGTCTGTAAATAGTTTATGAGAAAACCGTTGTCCAGAAGCTTATTGATTTAAATTGCTTGTAGTTTAAACGGTAAACACTGTTATTTCGTTTTCAAGAAAAACTTATATTCAATTAAAATACCCTAACACAATTCATCAATAATGATATTCCATTTTCTCATTTTTTACACTTCGATCTACTTATTTCTTTAGTCGCAATTAAATTTAAATGTCTATTATTTATATCATCTAAATCTTATAATCATGATCATAATCTTAAATGCATAGGACATTTCAGGCCAAAACTTAAATCACTTTAATAGAATATCTTCGAATTTAAAGTTTTTTTTTAAATAACCATTGTCAAAAATTATACCGCCTTCAAAAACACTTAAAACCAAAAATTGTTTTACATTACCTCTATACTGGTTACCAATTTTGGAGTCGGTGCCTAATAAAAATTTCATATAAAAAAAGAATCATCATAATCGGTTCACCCAGTCAAAAGTTCTGAGGTAACAAACATAAAAAAATCCAATCGAATTGAAAACCTCCTCCTTTTTATGAAGTTGGTTAAAATCGCCGCTGTTACGGTTAAACAAACAAGAAGAATAAAAACTTATTTTTAAATTTTGTTGAGCGAATTTCTTCTTTATAATTAAGTATTAAGCTTCAAGTTAGGATATATTTTATACCCATCTGGATAGCGACCACCACACCAGGTATAAAGCTTGGCATAGTTCCGACGTAAATGTGTCGCGTTGCGGGATCAGCCCGCATATATCCGGTTTCGAACAGGGCAGCATAATTGTGTCAACTTGCAAGGGAAAATCACCTCTCGTCAATCGATATTTTGTCTGGACCCCACTTACCATTAGATGCAGTATGAACGAAATTTCCGTATTTTCGGCGCTATTGACGTACTTATTATTGGAATCAAATCTAATAGCTCATATGATTGAATCTTTCATTTAATTTTTATACGTGGTGCGCTATCTGGCTTTTCTAGTTGTAAACGTAGCTCAAAATGCCCCCTTAGTTCATTATTTTGTCTCCGCTTTGCTATGGAGGGAAGTGGACAAATAATATTTCCAAATCCTCTGTATCTTTCTATTTGATTAATTTCCTTGCGAGATAAACATTAGTAGGTAGTTCCTGAGACTCGCCGAGCTTCACCTCTCGGTGTCAGAAAATGCATGCCACTGCTAATCCTGGCTTACAGGATTTTGAGTTGTGGGTGTATGGGCGGAAAGTTCCTTACCATCCGATGCAACGCAATTTTCCGTGCGTGTACAAAAAATACTTTCAGTATGTCTTCTATTAATGTTATAAAAATTATGAATGCCTCGATCAATTAACAAATAGTACTCTATTTATTAGCAATAACGATTACAAATCCGGTCGGTTATTTACAAGCGCATCGAAGTCATAAAAAATAATACGCAATACACACGTATTAAATCAAGATGGTTACTAAACAAACTGACAGGTCATTAGAATCGTTTCTTATAAAACCAATTACTATAAAAACTTATAGCCAAGACCTTGATGCGAATTATTTTATGCCAAACGCTTGCGTGTAATACGCATTTGACGCAACAAGACACTGTAATTATTTATTTTTCAAACTGAAATATTTTTTGTTCATAGGAAATAGGGAACATAGGAAATTTTCATAATTATGCATGCAATAAAAGTTTAAACCAACAAATGATACTTTAACAATGATACTTAAAGAAAAATATCGTATTATTTCTCTTAACTTCTCATAAGTGCAAGCAACAAATAACCTTTACGTGGGTTGCAAATTAAAATCAAGAATAAGTTATAGCTAAAGCTGGGTAATAATAATAGCTAAAGTTAGTCATTCGTGTGTGCAGACGAAGAACTATATAGCTATGTACTAAGTATATTTTTAAGGAGAACAAACTTAATTGTATTTTTTGTCATAAACCAGCGTAATGAACCTTTTTCCGTTAAAACAACTCTTTTCTCTGTATGTGTTTTATCCAATTACAGTTAAAATAAGGTTCTCTCTCTCTCACTCTCGCTCTCTCTCACTCCCTCTCTCTCACTCTCTCTCCCTCTCTCTCTTTCTGCGTAAATATAGAAATATATTATCCAAATACATTGAAAATTGGGCGACATACTCAACGTGGAAGTCACTTCCAAGTAACAGCATCGTATCGCATTAACGCGGCAATCAATAGGCATTTATCGCGCATAATTCGCTTCGTGTGAACAATGAATTATGCTTTCGCACAAAATATTGCAGTAATTTTTCTATGGTTATTTTATTTCGATTTTATATTTTATAACATCCATTAATAATAAAACGGAATATATGAATGAACTACAGGGTCGGTTATATTTTACAACATGTTCTGTCGGCAGATACATTCTGCCGTTAATTGATTAAATGTTTCAAAACAATACTATTTCCTTCTACAACACCCTCTGGTGTCAGGATTAACAAAAATAAGTGTAACAAATAATAATATACTAATCCTCTTTGGACGCCTTTTGAATTCGAATTTCGTAATTTATAAATAATTGTCAGTCGTATTAAACAGTAATATATATTTACTACTAGCTTTTGCTTGCGGATTCGCCCGCGTGAATGAGTTTTCCGGGATAGTTTTTTTTCGACTTAATTGATATGTATCGTTATATTATGATCAAATTACACATAATTTCATAAATTGTAGCCTATGTGTTATTCTGATTTATAAGCAATATTACTGTAAAATTTCATCCAAATCCGCTCAGGAGGTTTTTCGTGAATAAGGAACAAACATACATACATCCATGTTCACAAACTTTCGCATTTATAATATTAGTAGGACTATATAAAGCCGAAGAGTTTGTTGGAACGCGCTAATCTCAGAAACTACTAAACCGATTTGAATTTTGTTCCACTAATAGAAAGCTACATTACTCGTAGTTTTTATCCCGGAAACAATAAAACACTCAGGTGCAACCACAGGCAAAAGCTAGTTGTTGTATAAAACGAATCTCACACGTGCTCTATAATTTATTAATCCAATGACCATCATAGTAATAGATCTGTAAATCGTGAGGTAGTAATAAAAGAAATTACTTAATAATAAATACAAGTGTTTCGTTTAGGATCTCAGGAATTACTTAAGACCTTCGCACCAAAAACACCTAAAACTATGTAGTAAATACACACAACATCACGCATTTATATCTGAGGGGGGATGCAGAGGCGCAACCAGGGCACCCACTTTTCGCCAAGTGTGTTCCGTCCCATGATGTGATAAGGGGCGAGCGTATCGCCATATCGGGCACAAATTTCTACATTCCGGACTGATACTGGGCTAAAAAACCCAAATATCACTTTGCCCGACCCGGAATTCGAACCCAGGACCTCGGAGCGCTGTCGTACCGCACATACAGTAAAACTACGCCACCAAGGCAGACAATAAATTCAACATCTTTGAGTTATAAACAGATGCGCCTCTGCCTACCCGTATGGGCTTAACAAGCGTAACGGCGTAAATGCATATTTGCATTTTATTATAAACTGTTTGAGTAAAAGATCCTTCAACGTTAAAAGGTATGTAAATGAGTGCATCAATAGAATATATAAGTTTAATCACACTTAAGATTTATCGTAGATGAAATACCAAAAGGTTATCTGCTAAAACAATGCGTCGTTTGTCATGGATTATCTAAATTATTTTATTAATGATTAAGCAAAAGTAAATCGATAGAATAAAGTATTTTTAATTATTAATAAGTGAGACCTGTTGCACGAAAAATAAAAACAATAATTATAGTAAGCGATTCAACACAATATTTATCGTAAATAACATCCCAAAAGGTTGCCTGTTACAAGTCGTCGACATTTATCATGGATTATCTGAATTCTTTTATAACATTTTGCAAAACTAAATCATTGTAATAAAGTATTTTTAATTAACAATAAACAAGACCTGTTGCCCGAAAAGTAAAGACGACTATTATAGTAAGGGATTCATCAATACCAATCTCTTACTACTACTATTTAACAACTAAGAATTACAACTATTATTGAACACCGTTATGCGGTAACAATCACACTTTGTCAAAGTTGAGAAACAAACAGTCCCAGACGGTCATAAAATAGCATTTTCACACATGGAGCGTGACCCGTGTTTCTCAATAACCTATTCTCTTGTAACTTTACTAAACTAAATAACATAGACGATACGTTTTAAAATTATTCTTGCTAGCTATTTCCTGCGGCTTCATCTGCGTAAATCTTTCCCGTTAACAATTAAACTATCATTTTTATGAATAAAAACTAGCTTATATCTTAATTCAGGATATAATATAATAATTATATTATAGCCCTGTATTATATACTGGCCTACTGCTACGCACACGCCTCCTCTACTACTGAGAGCGATTAGCGTGGTGGACGGAGTCCACCACGCAGGCCTAGTGCAGATTGGTAGACTTCACACACCCTCAAAATTCCTGTAGAGAATTTCTCAGGTATGCAGGTGTCCTCGCGGTGTTTTTCTTCGCGCTTAAAGCGAGTAATTCATTAAGAACATATACATATTTTTTTAGAAAAGTCAGTGGTGTGTGCCCTTAGGATGCCCACGTAAATCTTTCCCGTTAACAATTAAACTATCATTTTTATGAATAAAAACTAGCTTATATCTTAATTCAGGATATAATATAATAATTATATTATAGCCCTGTATTATATACTGGCCTACTGCTACGCACACGCCTCCTCTACTACTGAGAGCGATTAGCGTGGTGGACGGAGTCCACCACGCAGGCCTAGTGCAGATTGGTAGACTTCACACACCCTCAAAATTCCTGTAGAGAATTTCTCAGGTATGCAGGTGTCCTCGCGGTGTTTTTCTTCGCGCTTAAAGCGAGTAATTCATTAAGAATATATACATATTTTTTTAGAAAAGTCAGTGGTGTGTGCCCTTAGGATGCCCACGTAAATCTTTCCCGTTAACAATTAAACTATCATTTTTATGAATAAAAAGTAGCTTATATATTAATTCAGGATATAATATAAAAATAATATTATAGCCCTGTATTATATACTGGCCTACTGCTATGCACACGCCTCCTCTACTACTGAGAGCGATTAGCGTGGTGGACGGAGTCCACCACGCAGGCCTAGTGCAGATTGGTAGACTTCACACACCCTCAAAATTCCTATAGAGAATTTCTCAGGTATGCAGGTGCCCTCGCGGTGTTTTTCTTCGCGCTTAAAGCGAGTAATTCACCAAGAATATATACATATTTTTTTAGAAAAGTCAGTGGTGTGTGCCCTTAGGATTCGAACCTATGGATATTCGTCTCGGCAGTCCGTTCCATACCCAGCTAGGCTATCACCACTTATTAAATAATAATTATATAATTCAGGATATATGTGTAAAATTTCATCGAAAACTGTTCATTGGTTTTTCGGCTACTTGAGTTACTTCTAACAAACATTCAAACATGTCCACAAACTTTTGGATTTATATTATTAGTAACAAATACAATAAACTCCGCCGTTCTAAAGTTCAAATCACGTTAATTTGCTTCGTGTCTGACTAATTTCATCATAATGACCGCACCAGATTCGGAGATCTAGACAATGCCTTTGTTTGCCTTGGTCCGAATAGAGATCTGTTTTCATCACAAAATTGTTCTGTTGATTTCTGATATTTGAAACTAGTTTGTAATTTAAAATGATCATAAATATTATTCATGAACGTTTATTAGATAAACATTAATCTATTTTGTTAAAACGCAGCCATAAATATTAACTTCAGATAGGTGTTATTAATAAAATATATTCGTATGTTTTACATTGCGTTACGAAACGCTACTTACTTATTTTAGACCCGTAAATGTAAAATAAAACAAGGTACGTTTCTAACAAAATAAATATCAATAAATAATAACATTAATTTTACAAGCCCTAATGCTACTATACGAGAATTCATCACAACGCTGAAGTCACAGTTTCAGTCAGAAATACACTCACGCATACGTCATATTCGCAGTCATTTACAAAATGATTAAAAAAGCACAAAAACAAAATCGAGGTTTCCAGGAAACTTTATTCTTGGATGATTTTTGGTACAATGCTACTGAAGGTAGACGAGTATGAGGTTCCAATTATTATTTAATGTCAGTGACCCTGTATAATCTAAGGTATAGGATATTTATTATACGAATTTTAATAATTCAGAACAATCTTAAAGTAAAGCGTGAACACAACCACCGGCAAACTTTAATCGCGAAAACTTTCCTGCTTCTAGTAATCGTCTTCGCAGTAAACTTTTAATAAAACCTCACTCGAGGATTCATATTTCATAAAGAACTTGGGGTAATTGAAAAGACTCAATTATTTATGTAGTAAGTTGAAATGTATGTAATTATAGAATCATTATGTTACACACGTTGTTAATTCGTATATAATCATCTAGACGCCCGAGGTAATTCTTGTGCGCTCGGTCACCACACTGAATGCACGCCCGCACGGACATTTGCCGCGGCCCTAGGAACACAGTTCAGTTAGTGTCCACCTCTGAATGGCCCTTCGTGGATAATAGCGTGATGTATGATTTTATAATTTTTATATTAAATATAGAACCAAGAAAAGATCCAGTCTCAACCTTTAAGGCTTCCTTTAAAGCCAACGAATATTATGAATATTAAAGTAATTACCACAATCGAATATGGATTTATTCGTGGCCCACTTCTATAACAATACGAAAGAATCTATAAAGACAAGTTAAATTTCGCAAAATTTTAACTCACAATCAATAGATAGTGGCCTATATTCGCAACACAAACTAAATACCTTGAATGTATATTGCGGTTACTATTAGATGAGCCGAAAACTTGTTTCAATAATGGAAAAAGTTCACACGCCGCAATGTCGAGTGTGTATTACACTTATTATGAAACGTATTACAAAATTGGATCGCATCGTTGTGAAATATGTGAAACAACGCGAGGATGTTAATTCTTTTAAATTAAATTCCATATTAAAATATATTTCCGTATGACAAAAGGAACCAGATCATCTGACAAGGCCCTGAAAAAGCCATCACTTGTTTTACTAATTATATATAAATAGAACATATGCTATACTAATTATATTTAAATCCCTTTGTTCTTATCAACAAAGGGATTTAAATATAATATTATCGTAAATATTGCATTTACTTTTCAACACCCAAATCAATGTAATATTTTAACCAACTATAATCACATACTTACATACATATGTACATCTACTATTTATACAGAACCATTTTTTTATACTGACAAGGCAACGTGACCCCGCCACACCTGATGGTAAATAGAACGGGGATCAATAGAATGTCGACTGACGAGAGATGATTACCCCTCGACAGTCCACACAATTATGCCGGCCTTTTGGAACCATGCATAAACATTGCTATTTGAGTTAAGATTTACCTACATTCCAATATCTACAGATTCTTTTTCCCGAAATGATTTTATTAATCTAAAAATATTCATGCATATTGCAGGATTTATAATAAATAATGGCTAAGGTTAAATTCCATATATTGAAACAATAAATTTCGCAGTAAAGTTTAATGTTGTAAATTTGAAAACACTAAAATTAAATATTGATGTCTACCCACCTATGCATTAGAGTAACCTACAAGAACAAATAACATCATTAGATTTATTTATTAATGTAAATTTCTTATGCAACGGAATGAAGCGACCTTAGCCATGTTGTGTAACCTCTAATCTGTAACACTAAAGTGCATACACGAGATAGGTTATTGATTGAAAACTCCAATCGTACTCCTTTTAAGTAAATGCGAAAGATCATTAAGATCTTTGGATGTTTGTTAGATGCGAACGGTGGTATCGCTGAGCGGATTTTGATAAAATTTGGCACAAACATAGACTATATCCTAAATTATCATATAAACTATGTAAGTAAATTTACCCTGGAATTATATTAAATAGTACCTTTTTAGCAGGAAAGTTGGTAGAGAAAGCTGCCGAATCCGCCTGTAATAGGTAGTAAGAAAATATATGATGTATTTATTTATTTGAACAGCCAACAAAACATACACCATACATAGTTTGTTTTTTAACAATTCCATAAGTAATTGCTGCAGTGCTGTTTTAATTACTGGCTGTCACAGCATGACTATATTAAATACATAACAATAAACAATTGGCTGCACCATAAGTGCAGTATATAGTAAATATAAGACTGAATATAAAACTAAATTTAGGTTACAACAAGCGAGTTCAATATTTTCTTTTTGAAGATAGAATGCGAGTCATTAAATATGTCAATACAATCAGATCTACAATTCGGTTATATAATCTGGATAGGCGAGGGACAGGCGAGTGACATATTAAACATTAATAATATAATGCAAAAGTTATACGTCCAATAACGCAGTGTTATGAAATTAATAGCATTTGGTTTTGTTCTTTAACTAATGGTATAATTGAAATTAGGATCATACAATTTGCGATAAATTTTGGACCATACATTTTGGATCTTTTAAATTAAAAAGAGATCCCAAATCCGGTTTATTATTTCCCTGGTCAGGCTTTTATAACATGATTGTTGCCATTGCTTTTAAGTTTTACTTTGACATTTACATAACAAATATCTACAAATGTAGATAAAGATCATCGCCTTTAACATGTAAAGATAGTCCTTGTACCAAAATGCACTTCCAGTATGTAAATCCTTGCAATATGTCTATATCACTAATGTAAACATTTACATAAAAGCCAAAGATATTAAACGGTATAATTAGTTATAGACCGGACAATGGGATCAAAGGAGAATGCCCATTTTTGTATGAAAGTTGGGCTACGCTTGCGTCTGTACAAAACCTTCACTAAACTATAGGAAATATATCCTAAATCTTATACAAATTGAAAACAATTGGATATTCGATGGGAGTTCGGAGTAATCAGAATTTTTATAACTCGGTTATTTTGAGGTTAAGTATGGACTGCAATAATGTACGGAAAGTACCTACGTGCCTAATTAAGTTCAGTATTGCAGTTCCTTCTTTTAACATTCTTTTCACTTAGCTTTAATCGCCCTCATAAGAAACTGATAGGTATTAACATATCTGATGAGACGAAGCTCCAATAAAACTTCTAAGATAGTATGGCGGAATATTAGTTTTTCCACTGAGCATATAATACCCGACTCTTTGTATAAGTACATATTTTTCTGACTTATGACTTATTCTATTGCATGGATTAACTTAATCTTTATTTTCACCTGCCATTATCTCATTTCAATATGGCGTCAACACATATTGTAGAATAGATTCAGCTTAGTTTTTATGACCGGCCGTATTCCTGACGCCAACCCTCTTTGGAGGATTCCGATCCCAGGCAAGTCATGTCAGAAACACCGAGATAAAATGTTGCTTGGCCTGGAAATCGAACAGGAACCCAGGAACTAACTTCACAGCATGATTAGGCTAATAGTTACTTATCATAGGAAAAGAAAAATAAAACAAGAAATACGAAATCCGATGTATATTTTTATATACATGTGTATTTTTGATAGATATGGCTTCCCAGAAAACAACCAAGAACTTGATGTGGCCGCAATACGCTTATAATACTGCTGAAGTGAGTGAATTACTTCTTGCAGTGCTGGTCGGGTCATGTCATGTCGTTGTTGTCTGTGAACCTCTTTATTAACTGATCTACAGCAGGCAGCACAAATTCATTCCAGCCTTGAAACCTAAAGTATAATGTAGAAGTTGAGTAAACATGTTCAGATTATTATTATTTTTAAACTGTTTTCTTTAGTTTTTGCAAGATTTTTCCCACATTGTGGGTAGGTTAATAATAATCTACATAACTTACAAACTGGATAGCTTGTCTAAGAAATATACTTACCGTTGCTGTGGCACCGCAATGGTGCAGTTAATACACCGCCGGGATATGTCGCCTCGATGAACTGTCCTGGGTCTAGTGGTCTAGGCTCTAGACGACGTTGTGTTGCTAACTAAAAGGCTTCCGGAGTTCCTCAAAGTTCGGAACACACACTATACATCTTGTTTCTTAACAGTGAATTTCTCGACTCAACATTAAAATACATAAGAATAACACTCCGATCTTGAGTAAAATATTTTAATAATGAAATATTTTCATTCGGACAAATCTAAAGTGTCAAATGTCATTTATTTCAGCTGCCAGTGTAATAAAAATCAGTACCCATATATTTATTTAATTAAAAATAAAGTCCAGACATGTTTAAGCTGACTAGTATTTCTGTCAATGCAAGTACAAGTCGCCATTTGTTTGTTTTTAGAAGGATTAATATTTTATCTTTTTTACCAGTTATTTGGAGTTTGGTCATAATTATTAAGTAAAATATATTTTTTTATAATAATACTTTTGTTTAATGAATAATATATTTAATCCATATATTATAGATTCAAGTACAAGCACATTTATTAATAATATGCACATATTAACTTTTTTATTCCATTTAAAAGGGGAATTTGTTATAAATTAGTATCAATTCGCCATATTGGCAATTAATTACCCAGTGTTTGATTTGCAACAATTTAACAACTGTTTTTTTCATATCTTTATAACCCCTATTTGCTCATGACTGAAATAAATTCAAATGAAGTAATAATTAAAATTATGATTGTACATGGTTATTTGGTTAAGACGCATGACTGACGCAAAGATAGCCTGGTTTTGGGCATTGTCCTTTATGCTCCGAAAGTTACTAATTACCAATTAGTAATAAGTGCTTGTCGTATTTGAAATGTCCGTGTGACATGATGTCACAGCGTCCTTAGATATATAATTAGATATGCACATTAAAAATATGCAAATCACAACATGGAAAAAATATAGCGTATTTTACATTCTTATTTTGCTTTTCACGGTACATTCCACATGTCCGCTCTATATAATCTTTGAAGTCACTGATATAGGCTCATTTATATTAGTAATTAATCAACGTTAAAATGGTAATAAACGTTTCATAACAACTTATGCATTAATTTCACGAGTATATATGTTATCTCAATACAATATACATAATTATATAACTCTCTTCTTCAATGATAAAGGCGTGATACCAAAATGGTTATTATTCATACAAAAATCGCGTGGTTTATGCACAGTTTTGTAAACACAAGTTTAGATATGAGTGGAAAATCAAAGCACGCGATCGCCACACGCACACATTTAAGTGACCTTGTTATTTTCTTCACATTTTACTATTAACCATTAACTTTATTAGTCTTGTGCGAATCAGTGGCGAAGAATAAAACACACACACACACTCACAAATTTGGACACTATCTATAGAACCTAATAATAATATATAGAAATGCGCTCTGGAAATCATCCTAATGATAATTACATTTTACATAAATTACGTAAGGAAAGCTGGTAGGAATCGGGTTATTTAACCCTTCGACGATCATGCCAATTTGTCAATAGACAGCTAGTAATGCCCGACAAGAACATAATATTGTATATTGGCTTCGTTATCGCATAATTATTAACAGCATTCCAATTCATTCTTTAAAATTATGGTTTAACGGCTTCTTTAGTTGTTTTTTTATTAATATGATACTGTACTTATGATTGTACGTCGCAGTCTCAATAATATTAAAACAGTACAACACTGAGAGTAGAGCATTACAAGACGTTACGATTATTATTGGTGTATTATTGAATACTTTCTCACATAGTATTCTACAGATATATAACGAGATTTAAAGGCGACGACCTTCCCACGATGTGTTTATGTTTATGCCTACTCATCCTATTAGCGATAAATAGTCAACAATCACTTGAGAGTAACTGCTTACTGTAGATATTACCGTTGGTCCTTGCAGTTAACTGTATACACCAGAGTACCAGATAAAAAAAAATATGTTATTCATTTTTAATAATTTCTTTAAAAGATGTTTTTGATCCCTAATAGAACTCAATATTTACATCATTTTTCTAGTTAACGAATTAAAATTGTTAATACCGCCATCTAGTGAACGCGTGGAAAAGTCTATGTGAAAGTTACGTTAAAGCGGATGGTACAGGTATCGTACTGAGCGAATTTGAGTGACTTCGAATTTCATATAATTCGCTATGTGGGCTAGAGATGGTGCTGTTACAGAGCTCATATGAGGAATCAAGAAAGTCTTTAGTTACTGATATAAACAATAGATGGCACTATACTTCAAGAATAATTTAATGAACTTAATAAATAACTACGATGGTTTATTATCGTTTTGTACTCTTAAGAATATATTAAAGGCAAATATATATTTCAACAACATACTATTTTATCTATATTGCATTAAAAATTGTCAAGAACCATAGTGTCATGATAGATAAACTCGTGTTAAATTTAAATGTTTTCATTCTAAATTTACTGTTTTATACTATTTAACACACCTTATGATGATTTGTATGAATAAGGTATTTTAATTCTAATTTGTTTTCCTTTATGACAAAATTATAATATAATGAACATATTATAGTAATTTCAGTTATATACATAGTAATTTTAATGACCGCCTAAGCCCTCGGAATTAAAGTAGTAATGTGTGCATTTTTGTCCATGTTAAGAATTAGGTACGTTAACTTTAATGTTGTTCTCTCAATGGCTTCTCTTTATAATAATATTATGGTATTTTTAAATCCACCCATATTGTTTCAAAAGGTTTTATCCAATTGTAACAATATGTATAAACGGATGTAGCGCCATGTTGTGTATGTCCGGAAGCGGCCCGCTCTTCCGGTACATTTGTAAATTTTATACACAAACGGGATTTGTTTGGATTTCGATATCTCCTGCGGGATTTTGCGTATTTTGTTCCGTTTTTGTTTGTTTTCATCCCTCTTGTGAAGATACACCGCAAGAACATCGTGTAAAAGTTCAGTTTGTATAATGTAGAGGGATATAATTGATATTGAAGCTTTGATATTTATCAAGGTATGTTATAAAAACTCTTAAACATTATCATTGTATTATTCTGTGATATTCATAAAAACTAGCAGTTTAACATTTTTATTGTGGTACTTTATCGCTTGGAAAAAAAATGTATTAAGGCGAATGCTAATATAGCGTGAAATCCCAGAAACTACTCAATTATTTCATCGTAATTATCAATATTCGACATACATGAGCATAGCAATACTGGATCAGAAATTCTCAACATATACATACTAAAATCAAAGGTCCTGCGTCGAATTTTACTATTGTACTAAAAAAATGTATCGTCCTAAAATGTAAGTAGATACAGTAACTTATACTTTTCGGACCATCTACATCTCAGTCCGCCCTGGGACCATGAAGACCTGCAAACCCATCGAAACGTCGGGAAAAATAAAAATACAAAAAACCGCGAATGAAATGTGAAAACTAGTTTTATTTCGATTCTCTACAAAAAATCCCAATTGAATCCCCTATAAATAGTATGCTGTTAACGCATTTTGGCCTCTATTTAAACGTGTTGAATGTTCCAGCCATTACTCTTCCTCGTGTCTCACATGAAGTGATGGAGCCAAATAAATCGCCCTTACGTCTCACATATCACATGAAAATCCATGATACTATCGATCTCGACTGGCAAATACCTTTCGTTTATTGGACCTAAAGTTTAGGCATCATCATAAAATCTTTAGAAAAGTAAAAAGACGATCTATAGTTATTCGTAACGTATCCAAAATATAGGAATCAGCCTGTGTATGTCCAGTTCCCACAGGCCGGCATAATTATGTCTACTGTCGAAGGGTAATCATCTGTCGTCAGTCGACGTTCCACTGGACACCACTCATCTTACAATTAGGATCAGTAGGTCACTTTGCCGTGAAAAGACCTTAGTACACAAAGTTGAGAATAAACACAAAACCCATTTAATAAATGAAGAATGTAAGACCCACTTAAATCTGACAGAACGATATTCAGTGGAAACGTACGCAAAATAACGATTCTGATGCGTTGCCAACCACGAAATGCTTTTAACCTGCATTCTTGAAGTGCCATCGGTTTGCAAAGCAATGCATTACCCAAAGTGATTTTTGAAAATAAAGAAAAATGATTACAAAACCCAGCGTGCATTTATTAAATAACCTAAATTACATAAACATTAACACGTAAGTATATAATTATTAAAGAATATAAAAGATGTTCCAAATTAATACATTGATAAAGATTTATTTATCCCGTATTATACGAATTTATTTCCAAACGTTGCTTGACGTAATATGTCGCCAATTTTCAATACATTTGCTTATAAGTATTCTCTTTGATGTTAAAATATTATTAAACATATTTATCATGTATGTTAGTACGTGGCAACTAGTTGGAAGAATTCACGATTTTTTTTATATATTTAAAAACTAAGGAAAATAGAATATTCGTAATAGATTTTGGTTGCTTCTAAACTATAAAAACCTAGCTTAATTTGGTAACCAAGCATTGTATTACTAACTTAAAACTAAATACAATTTTGGACAATGAGTTCTAAAATCACAACATAGGTAACGTTTTATGCGCGCGTTTACAATAATTATAATATTTAAATATACTTAAATATATAATTTGGATAATTAACAAGTGCACTGAATCATTAAGAATATCTTAACACTAAAAGATACATAAACAGTACAAATTTTAAATCCAAAATCTACAAATTTGTTTTTTTACCTAACATAAAATCACTTTCATTGATGTGGTATTTTATTTATCGACTACACTACACTATAAAGTTAAAAAGCTTTTTTTTTAAACGGTTATTCTTTTGAACAACTTGTCAAATTCTAAAACAAAACCACTTATTTAGGGAGATAGGTTCTATACAGAGGCTGTAGTCAAGATATCTTTCTGCAATTAGTTACGCAATTTTTTTTAATTGAGTTTTTTTGAATACCTTATTTTTTATTTTTGTTTTGAAACTGCTATTATTTTTCGACATTGGCAACACCTTTAAATAATCGGTGGCAACCATTACATAACAGAAAAAGAATAGAAAACCTAATTATGTTTATTAATGACATATTATCTCAGAAATAAGTCTGTCACATACACATTTTTTTGTTTTTTATTAATGTTACCGATTATAGAAAGGTGTCTTGGGTATGGCCTCAGGCTATTTTAATTCACACATAACCTTAAAATAAGTAGGTATGCACTACACCCATTAAATTACCCACAGAGTCGGCGCAAATATGGCGGAACGCAGGACATAGAATTTTGTACTGCCAAACTATGATCGACATTATCTTCATTGAAATAATATTCGAAATTCATTAATACAACAAAAAATCGATTACATTTCTGTGTTAATTGATTTTGAATATTAAATCAATAAAAATAAAGTTTATAATAGTTTGACAGTAAAAAAATCTGCGCTGGGCTCCGCCATATATGCGCCGGCCCATATACAAAAAAAATATTAATTGAGCTACATTAACCAGCTACCACATATTTTTTCAAAAATAAATCAATCTATCTAAATTACTAATTGTAAGAACTATGTTACAAATAGCCTCAATAGTGTCGTGACAATGATAGTGTAAATTTCATTTCTAGACGTACTTTTTGAGAAATACTCATTATTTATATTAAATTAGTTTATAACCATTTTTCCAACAGTATAAAACCTCAAAAAGGTCACGAATTGAACTTTCTATTCTTAACTTTAAGGTCTATGTGTGTGACGGAGTCTCACGACTTTTTAGGCGTAGGTACAAATCTAAAAATAAATTGAGGAATCCATCTTACCTCGTGACGTCTAGACCTTCGTAATCATCTATTGTAGGACTGGAAACGCTCTGTATATTTCACGGGCAATAAATCTTTTTCGGCTGCTTACAACGATTTAAAATTCAAAGATACGTTGACTTCAGATAATAAAATATTCTAGAACATAGACTCATAGAAATTTCGAATAAGAATATTATAATTACAAAATAATTATTTATTTTGAAAATTATTTCGGAATCTTGGTAATTGTGATTTTTATATCATTTCAGTCTTGAAGCCAGTTTTAAACTATTTTTGTAATCACCAACGCTTGTTTCTAATCTTTTAACTATAAAAATATAATCCAATTACGTAATTATATTTAATTATGCTAACACAAACTGCTGGTCTTCGCAACTCCTGCGCTTGCCTAGTTGATGACACAGTTGTGGGGAGCCGACTATGTCTCCAAGGAACACGCTTAGAAGGTAGTACTCCTTAGCCTGGTCTGGGGAGCGCTTGTACTGGCTGAAAAGATAAAAAAAAAAAGATTATTTCACAGCTAAAAGGGGACGTATTTTTGAGTATGTGGTATAAATTTCAACTCGGTAGCCCGAAGCGTTTCTGAGAAAAAGGGTCTCAACAAACTGACAAATGGGTTAAAAGTGATGCTTAAAGGTTATGGCTTTGCTTTTAAGGTGAGGAACCCTAAAAACAGTCTTTAATAATATTAACCCTAAAACATCTTCCTTTGATCAAACATGAAAGCAATAACGTAGATAGTTGCTAAGAAATTGATAGCCATAGTAGTTTGGTATTGAGAAATAAATTGTACTAGTATTAGAGATATTATTATTTTTATTTTGCCTAAAATAAAAAAAAATACACATTTTACGCTAACCACACTAACCACCCGCCTGAATGGAGATTTCCCTGTGGCTAGGTTTTCCTAGTTATCCTTTTTTATTCTGGAAATACAAATTAATTTCTCGGGGCTTTATTCTAAATATAGTATAGTCTAAGTATTATAAAGTCAAGCAACGAAAAATAGCTTGTAGTTTAACGTTCGCCAAAATGAATCCGTTCAGAGACCTCATTCTATGAGAGTGTAACCACGTATCAATGCCGTGTTATCTTTATGAAATTAACGTGGAATGATATTTTGTATACCACTTTCAATTGTTTTCAATAATCGATCCCAAAATCAATCTTCAATCCGGTTTGGCGAATGAACCAATCAAATGAGTCATAATATGTAAGCATGAAAAAAAAACATTGTTCTAATTGGTCCATTTTTGAAATAGTTCGAAAAAAGCGTTTGGTTTAATCTATTGAAAATGGTGGTTAATCGCCCCGCCGTGTGTTACGTGCTTGTTACGTACTGTCAAAATATATATCGAAGAATAAGGCCCATGTAGAATCGACTACCTTTTAGCCAATAGTTCTAAAGTAATGGATTCCTAACTGCTCTTAATGGCTGCGACAAAAACCAAGAAATATCATACCTTGACTGTATCTACTATACGGAAAGGTATCATGACATTATACTTGATTGAGCGCAGATGAGATTTATACGGAACTTATCAACACTATATTCATATCAGTTACAATTTTCACTTCACTATACAAATGACAAGTCAAAAGCAACTTTATTCCCAACATCGCACGATATAATATAAATAAGCTACATTATTTATTAGTAACGCACTGGCATTTAGAAAAACAAAATATTTTTAACTCTACTATGGTTGTTTTAAAGCACATTTTGAAGTATGTTTACGTGAAAGAACGCTAGAACAGTGAAAGTGTTTTGCGGTGTTGCATAACTGACTCACCTCGGACCAAAGAGTCAGACGTAGTCACCCATACTCTGTGATGAAATTGTCACTTAAATTTCAAATAATGCAACCATATATTTTGGGTTGCTTGCACTACATTACGGGGAATCATCGCCACCAAGGCCTGAATTAACCGGATTTAATTAATTTAACGGTAATGACCGAATAATAAGTATTAATATTCATTAATGGTAATTATTGTTAGGTCGTCAGAATTACACGGCAATGGAATTATTTGGGCAATATTACGGTCACGAATAAAGTATAAAACTAGCTATTAATGTCTATTAAAACATGCCATACCATATAATTTCCTGTAACTGTTATTGTCTACTCGCTTTATAAAATACTAGCCTTTGCTCGCGGTTTCATACGCGTGAAAATGTTTTTCCGGGATAAATATTTTCTCGAGAAAAAATTAGCCTATAACACTCAGGAGTAATGTAGTTTCCTATTAGTTAAAAAATATCAAAATCGGTTTAGTAGTTCTTGAGATTAACGCGTTCCAACAAACAAACTCTTCGAATTTATATATTAGTTTAAATTTATTCCTGTCTTCATATTATAATATAATGTTAGGATATTTCGTAAAATCTACTCTACCTTTTACATTTAAATATTTAATTATGGAAAATGTCAACCATGTTTAACCGTATAAAGGCTGAATGAATTATAGCTAGTGTTCTATTAGTAACTCGTAATATTATAATGACAAAACATAATATTATATTGTTATACTACTTTAAAACATTATGTTAAACGCAACTTTAAAATATATATTTTTAAATTCTTATTTAGGAACCAAATACTAATATATAATATATCCATGGTCCAGTGAATTTTTAACCCTGCATCTGGTGAAAATAGGAGTGAGTTTCTAACACGTATATCGGTAAGTAATGCTTTTATTGCTTAACATTATCAATGGTGCAATCATTATGGAAAATGGAACTCTTCAACATAGGGCTCGTAATTACGATGTTGCATCTTTCCTGCGGGAAATCATGACATAAAGGCCGATCCTTTTGGAAGGCTTGCGTGTGGATATGGAACCAACACGTAGAGGCCCCTTTAAGATATATTACTCTAGTTGGGGTTTATACACCTTGCAAGTACACCCTCTGTCTTATGGAGGAAATACAAATAACAGCGCTTGCAAGGTGCAGATACTATTGTTACGAGGTTAATGTTTCCGACTATAAAGAAATTTTAATTCTATACCAGTGTATGGTGAACGTGGTGTTGCGTTACCGCGATTGCACCGTCCCACTTGCTGGACGCTGACCACTAACCTCAATACCCGACAATTGGACGTGGCATTGAAGCGCCAAATGTTATGAAATATTCATAGAAAGTCGGATGGACCGGGTCAAGGTCGCTGGGTTTGGAAATGTTTTTGTTATCGATAACGTTTAATATTCGGTGATTGGACGTGTGAGTTATGGATTATTAATATGTTGTATATTGACCAAAGTCCAAATTACTTACTACAGTCGTTAACGCTAATAGAATACAGAAACTACTGATGGGTCTCTCATATGTGAAAGTCCGCCTGGTTGGATACCAGCGCAATGTCTATTTCTGCCACGAAACAGCTGTGTGTAGTGTCCCGGTTTGAAGAGCTTTGTAGCCAGTGTAACTACTGGGTATACCTATAATAAGAATTAACATCTCATGTCTCAGGATGGCGAGCGCAGTGAAATACTAAATAATACTTTGTAATTAGCGTGTTGGGTGATGTTTTGCCGTTCATAGGCGGTAGTATCGCTTATCATCAGGTGTACGGCGAGCTCGTCACGTCATACAAAGCAATAAAAAAATGCTTGAGAATGACATATGTTAGCGATAAGTCCGTGGCTATGTCTCATACATAACGTTAGACTTATAGATTGTAGAAAGGCATCTTGGTTGTGGCATCAGAAGTTCCATGGAACTAGTTATGCGTTCTATTTGCCCGGTATGTCCCAGTTAGCAAACTATTTCGACAGAATTATCACAAATATTCACGAACACTATAGATCGATGAAAGCATATGCATTTTATTTTTGTAAGAGTACTAATAATCTCAGTTGGTCACATGTTTTGGGTAATATACGACGATAAAGGCTAGTCAATATTTTATATGAGGAGTATAATAGTCGTCAGTCTGAGATAGCTCTCGGATTCTCTTAGGCATTATTAAGCTGGGAATTCAACGCGAAATGGAATATAATATGACAAAACCGTGGATTACTAAGGACGTATCAATTAGACCAGTATATTTAAAGTGTGTTTCACAAAGCCATAGAACTCACGAAGCATCTGCGGGGGCTTTGCAACATATCAGCCATTATGAAACAATGTCAAATGATATCAATATTAATTACATAAAACATTACAAGCATGTTTTTTATTATTTTAGTGCTCAAAATTTTGTCTTACCAAAAGGGTTTCGAGGTCAAAATCGTTTGAGACTGTCTGTAGGTATTAGACGACGTAACTAATCTCCTTTTCGTGAATTGAATAACGTATTGTTACGTAAAAATCATGTAACATAAATAGGAAGTAAACTGAATGTTCTGAAAGTGACCAAGAATAGAACCAAGGAAGCTGTGACATAAACACCAATGTAATTGTATTGAAACGAAAGTGCAGTGAAGAAAAGTTTATTTAGATACTAGTATCTAAATTAACTTTTCAAAAACTTTGCAAAAGATGAGAAATCAATCAGGTACTACATTTTGACTGATTTATTGAATAATTTAACTGCGTTTTAAATATTACTAATATTATAATTAAGAGGAAGACTTTGAGTGATGATTTACGAGTACAAACATTGTCAGTTCGTAGGCAAATATGTTTAGAAATAGATACCATATATTACATAAATTGTCATGCTTAAACTTTGAATATGATAGAGGGACTGTCATTTCAACTTGTTTTTTTGTGAAATATTGGCACCAGCACAAACACATTGTACTTGCCTGGTCAATGCTCACTTATCTCTTGGACAAAATACACAAAAGCTAAAAAAAAAACAAGACAATATATCACTTATTAGTTACTTGTCAAATAGCTTTACCTGAAGACATCAGGCCAGTCTAGCTGCGGTCGTGGCTGCGCACGCGCCCTGGTCGCGTAATGCGCGCACACTCGCTCGAAGATGCACGCCTTCTCGCCGAACTCTGCTACAACGTACTTCTCTACTTCTAGCACGTCGAAGGGCTCTGCTGACTCGCTCAAGTAGGTGAGCTCTCGGCGGTTACGCGACCGATATGTGGCTGGAAATGTCAATTCAATTATATTAATAGATTTCCTGTTTTGTCATAATATTATATCGTACGTATTATACTGTCGCTTTGGATCGCAGTTACCATTTCAAATACGGTTGACATTGTGGTAGACCGTAATCGGGCTAGACGTTTTGAAAGATACATAGTAAGATATATGGTTTCGGAATTCAAGATCGTAACAATCATAATAAAATATAGTTGCAATTATACTGAATTATAATCTTAATAAAAAAAAAGTATGCTCAGCCGAATGATCTACTATCGATGTTTCTGGATCTAGCCAACGTCCAAAAGAACCCTAATCATTACATAAATCATGTTACAAATTAATATCTGGTTTACTATTATAAATGAGCACGTACGCACTGATTTATTGTCAGGCCATCAATTATGCATATTGTAACATTAAGTAACTATTACCTTGTCCAATATACAATGTTATGCATATTCGATCTATCGTTATATAAATAATAGGTTAAATTCATAATTAAAGTACAAATCCGGTTTCTGCATTAATTTGTCCGCTTTCGAATGCTTTGAATTGTAAAATTTACTTTCTCTGTCAATGGAAAAATTAACAAATGCTAATAAGCCATTTTATTGTTTATTGAGCCTTTCTTAATATATTAAAAGAGCTTCATTGGGCCTATCCCGATTTGTCCTCCTCATAAACACTGCAGCATTGAAATGACAAATATTGTTACTAATTAGATAAGGTAGGCATGCTCGGTACTGCAAATCGTTCTGTATGGCAGAATCTTTGGGAATAATTTAAGAGCTGCTCAGTTGCTCGATATTGGCTTTGTCTTCAATTTTACAAGTAAATATAAGCTGATATAGAAAAACATTGGTTTGATCGAAATAATCATCAAACCAAGGATCCTATCATCAAATCAAGGATTTAATTATTTGCATTATCTATCTCTTTTAGAATAATAAAAAAATCTTATATTTTTGGATGGGTACATAATACCATAAATTATAATTGGTATATGCGTATACAATTATTTATTACATTGGTTTACGATACGAATAATAATAAATAGTAATAAATAGTAATTAACCCAGATTAGTTAACTATTACTAATAGATGGAAGCCACAGATGCATGCTACCGACAGTGTGCTGTAATTAAATATTAATACAGTGATTATTACATCAAGTTTAGCATGCATATTAGACCTACGGTAATGGTAATTTCAATTCATTTTCAAACGCAGCAGGTTAGAAAGGATTTTGAGTTTTGTGGGGATGTGGCTGCAGATGCGATTACTTCAATTCACATTATTTTAGTACCATATTGAATAAAAAAGGTATTTTAAAAAAGTTAATTGCCAAAAAACACTCTAAATTAAGACTTACCAAGTTACAATGTAATTAAATGAAATATAAAACGTATTTCCTGATAATAATTAAATATACTATATACCTATCCAGATATTTTCAAGGTTATCAAAATTTAGGCATGATTAATGAAACATAACTTTCGTACCGCCATCTATCCCCAAGAGGTTGACGTCAAATAGGCATCCGGTTGCAATTTTAATTTTAATTATAAAGCTGTAATGTATTGCACCGACTTCTGGTATGGGATGAAGACAAATATAAAACCTGGCAACGTAAGTAACTAAATATGAATTAATCACAAAATTCTCTTATAAGTTACATTTAGATCTATGTTTCCTCAAACTTGTACCTGTCTCAAAAAGTATTTTGATTTCTCAATTACTACTAACGATTAATAGTCACTACATAAAATTTAAATTTTAAAGGAATTTTTATTAGAATAATACTCGACCATTATCTTATATGTTTCAAATATTGTTTTGAGAATCCGAAGTTGATATTATTCAAACGTACATCAACTACTATATTACTGTAATATTTATGTAACCGCAACAAATATAATCCAAGCCTAATATTAGAGCTGCCACTTGATAAGCCGTCGCTCGCCTCTACACACTGCTCATAATAATTAATACTGACCGTAAATAACAGATCTTTGGTTTGGAGTATTATGCAATCAATACAGTTGTATACTACTAGGTTAAATATTGTACGTGGGAATACAACCTTTACAAATAGAATGGATTTGCAGATCCATTATAATGTCAGTAGAATTTAAAAAACGCGTTTCTCGTGTTAAAGAATGAAAGAAAGAAACATTCATTCGCACAATATACTGGGATGCTCACAAACATTTATAACAAGGTACAAACAAACAAAAGTAATACATAAAGAGTTCGGGCAGCGTGCAACCCATGATGCTGTCGAAAAGGTTCCAGTTTAGCACAACACCGAGTAAGGTATGCCTGGCGCTTGTTTTCAACTAGAACCATCATCTGGTGACCCACGGATTGTATCCGAAGAATAAAAATAATTATTAGCGATTTAATACAACGATCTATTTTAATTCTAGCCCCCTTATTTATAGACGTTTTTTATCTAAGGACGGAGTAAAGCTGTGATAACAAGTCTGTTTCTTAGTGCTGATGGAATGGCAGCCTGCGTAGACATTGTGATTGGCTAATACTGAGATACAATTACTCCGTCCCTATATAAAAAAAATCTATGAATAAGGGGGTAGGACGATAAGTTAGAATTATCAAAAGCACAGACGAAATGTTTCTCGTATGCCTGACAGTCTATTTAAATCTAGAAGTCATACGTATACCAATGATTTCTAATTTCGATTAGGCAACTGTTATAAATGCTAAACAAAATTCGAAAGCAAATAACCAGAACTTAGATACTAGCAACAAAGTCCATTTACGTCAAGGTGGAGTTTGTATTTTCACATTTACTTTGTAAGTAAAAATATGATCATTACGCGATATACTTTTCTGTAAGATGTAGCAAATACGAAGATAGGACAATGTTACAAGACAGAAAAATTCAAACTTCCCGAGGGATAAAACTCGCACTCGGAATCCCAAGAGTATCAACTTCGCTACTAGCAGTATTTCATCCTATCTTATTCTCACGCTCTCAAGAATCCTTTTGTGCCTTTCTGTAAGCTAACTGTATTTGACAAGCTCGTAATGTCTAATAAATATTTCCATATTTTTATTGTTTTGAGTATATCTTTGCAGATTGTGGTGCAATAGAAATTTAATATGGTTTAGAGTATGAAACATTAAATAAAGAGTACATAGATATTTATAAAATATTAGGGAAAAGAGATAAAAATTGCGCACACTTAAAGAAAACAATAAGTGTTAAGTAGAAAATGTTATTTAACATGAATTGATGTATTTAATCCTTGTTTGTATTATAATAAAAATAAAGACTATAATGCTTTGAAAAGTTCAATGTCCAAATAAGCTCATGATCTGCAATATGCCAGGGTGCACGCATTTATCACGCACTGCAGTTGTTCCAAAGTGGAGACATAAATCTGCCATTCCCGCGGCTTGTTGAAAAACTATGGGTAATAATCAGTTTTAAATAGGTCAATCATTAACTTTAACCACATAACTGATTTTATCAGGCTAGACTATTGGCATCAAGTAAACAAATTCCAGATAATACTGAGAAATTATGATTAGAGATGAAAGATTTATAACTATTCAAAAGACCAAGAAAAGATAAAAAGATTGTGTATGCAAGACCACGTACATCGTCCGAACAAATTCCAGATAGAAGAAAAAAATATTTACGTAAAGTCCAGTTGAATAGAACTCAACCAAAGCCAGAATTGTTTTAAATAGTGCGTCTCGGAAGCAATACAATCAAAATCTGTGTGGTCTCTACTTTACATGCTTATTGTGTACCGGTGTGGTGTAGATGGAATAATAAGGCATATGCTGATCATACTAAAACGCCGCTGCATATCAAAATGATTAAGTGTATTCTATTGTGCTCAGATTAAAAATATTTTTATTCAACATACCGATTCCATGGCTACAAGCAATGAATTGATTTTAGGTAATTCAAAACAATCCCAAGTTGCACATACTAATGCTATACTATTTTCATAATACTCTACACTAAACGCATATATCATTACACCGACGCATTTATGGAGTAATCAAAGTTAATAGAGCATTACGTTTGTCCACTCTACTGTGGTACGAAAAGAAATGTCACTGTCTCCAAGCGTGACCAGTGAATTTGTTTTTACTTTCAAAGTACTAGTATCTATGAGTATTAAATATTTTGACGCTAAAAATAAGGTAATCCATGTAAAGTATATTTTGTGTTACATAAAGTACTCATTGTCAAATATGTTTTATGTATACCTATTTAATTTAATAATATCATATATTAAGTAACATGTTTCGTAGAAATATTTTTCGTTTATGAGCAAATAATGTATAACATATCTGGATATATAAACTAACACATTGTTAAACTAAAGGTTGCTATATACATGAAAGGAATAAACCTTACCAAAAAAAATACCAACCTGGACTAAGAGAATACGACAGTTTCTTAAAAAAGTTCGTCAATTTCACGCTGCCCACTATGAAAGGAAAACCTATTAACTGTACTGGCAACTCAAAAGGCGTTTCCTGACAATTTATCAAATATAGAGACGCCACCAAACCTACGAATGCAATTTTACTATTCATTGTTATTTTATTCGTAACCACCAACCACAAATCTAAAAGGCAATTTTAAAATACAATAGTTCGCGTGTAACAGTAAACAATCGTTGCGCAATTCACATTATGACATAACAAAACGTTCTTTTTTTGAATTTCCCGCGTGTTTGCGTTTCAAGTTTCGAACGCGTGTGCTCAACTATCTTGTCGAGCGGCTAAGATAGCACTGCAAAAACGTGTACGTGACAAGAAACGTAACGCCTTCCCCGTCCGGTGCTGCAACTTTATCGCACTTTACATTAGTAGGTCAATCGAATTTGTTATGTCATAATAGCTCTCATAGGCATTCAAAAAAGTTGCCTTGGCTTCATCTTAAACTTTTTTTCATCAATGATTCATAATAGTGTTAATTATTTAATTAGTTAACGTTTACGGCAATAAAGGCAATTAACTTAATGAATAACCGAAATAACCAGTAAGGTTTATCATTAGACACGAGTAATTTATAAATTAATTTTTAAGTAAACGTGTCCAAAAGAAAGATGTCATAGCAATTGCCAGCTAATTAAATAACTTACAAATATATAAAAATATTTTCAATTTAAATTAACCACCGACTCCTAAAAACATATTTTAATAGCTTTTACTCGCGCCTTCACCCGCGTGGAATAGCTTTTCCGGCATAAATGTCCCGCTTTAGATTTTCCCGGGGTTAAATTAATTTTGTTTTTTAAACGCCCTATATTTCAACGTAAACCTCTGCCTATACATCGGTGAAAACTTCATGCAATTCCGTACAGTAGTTTTTGTGATATGCGTGTACAAACATACAGACAAAAAAAATCTAAAAAATGTTGTTTTGGATTCTGTTGCTCTAATAGAGACCCCCATATAAATTTTTACTTAATATTTATGATACAGAGACATCAGCCCGTTATAATATATTTGATTACCATAAAAGCGTTATATTTTGTCAACCTAAAAAGGGGCACATTCTATAACGGACTTATTTTTAGAACTTTTTAAGAGGAACAATTCCATCATACATAATTGCGTAACTGTATCCATTTACGCAGCGCACGCAACAGAAGCGCTCCAGAAGAATAAATTTTCCTTTTTTGCAACATTTTTCATTGATGCTCCGCTCATATTGGTCAGAGTGTGATGTTAAATAGCGCACAACCTTCCTCGATAAATGGGCCATCCAACACTAAAAGATTGTTTAATTCGAATCAGTAGTTCCTGAGATTTTCGCGTTCAAACAAAAATAAAAACTCTTCAATTTTATATAATAGTATAGATTTGAATATACACATAAAACGCCAACTAGAAAGATGACATTGCTTGTGTTTTAATAATTTCTTAATAAACCGAATATAATGTCTAATATTTTTTTATTGTAGTGTTTTTTGGAAGATTTTTAACTTGCATTTATTTTTATATTATTGTGTTTGATGTTATTCCGATTGAAACATCAATAATACCCTATTCTATAAATAAAACGTTTAACGATTTTTAAAAAGTTGGATATTTTTTTTAGTCCACAATAAAATAAACCTTAAAAATGTTAAAACACAATCACATTAAATATACAGCCTTGTATGCAACACGCATATTAAAATCTAGGTTTGAAAGCGTAATTCGATTGCTTGACCTTTTCAAATATTACAGTATCAAATATTAATACAACGATTTCATATTTATATTAAAATACCTTCCTTACTTTGGGTTCTGGAATATTAATACATTTTTTATACCTAACTGAAAAAAACATACAATGGCAGGTCGTAACTTTTGCTAACGAATAAAAAAAAAAACAAAAATGGCATGCATGCTTATACTCAAAAACTTAAAAAAAAAATATTACCTGGACTTAACGCATAAGACAATTTCTTCACGAAGTTTGTTAATCTAACTGCCATGATGATGAAAGGAAATCCAACTAGCTGAACAGGCAGTTCGAAAGAAGTCTGTTGACTGGATCCTTCCATCAGACATTGGAATAACAAAAACGATAGCAGCGTCCAAATGTAGCACACTTTTGTTAACTCCATTTTGTTAATTCCCGATAAGTTTTCAAACTTCGAACGCTTTTCAATTATATAATTTCGACAGTTTTAATTTTCAAATTTCGAAACTTATGATTTTTTACTGGAAACCTTTATTTTAAGTTTATTTTTTTTTTATCCAAAGAGAATGTAAACAGTACGTTTATTTGAAGTTTCTTTCAATTAATTTTTCGACGGTCCAAGGCAAACGTTAGTCGTTAGGAATTAGCACACACGAATTCGTAAATTCTACTACACTACGACCTTTGCTGATCGTCCACATATAACTGGCCATATACAAATAACTGGCAGTGGTCGTGAGCTATATTTCGTAACTTAATTATAAAAGAATCATTACATTACGTTTGGACATAGCAAAGCCGAGGACACATCGATTGTGACAGAAACGCGTTAAACGCATACAAGCCTATAAAAGCTAAACCGGTTTTGCAAATTATCAATACTATTTTAATAAATCACTATGAAATTTATCAAAACATTGAAAAGAAAAAAATTCAGTTGCCTATTATTTTAAATCATATACGTCACTGCCGCATAAACATTTTTTTCTAAGAAATAGTATTTGCAAAAACTACAATAGTTTACAAGGACGTTGTATCGAAAGTGAGTGGCAACGCATCACGATAAGACGTCACCAAGTACGGTGCGCTTGCGCAGAACTAAGTGTCCTTAGACCCCTCCAGACGGTCTAATCACCCATGCCATTAAGCAATACGTGACGTATGCCGATGGAATGAAGTCTTAGCTAAATCTTGATAAAGTAAATAAGGTGGAACTGTTATTTGGTTGTGGCAGGTCCTGATGACCAGACAGTGTGAATGTGGCTACTAATTAGCGAAAATAGGACTTACCATAATAATAACTAGATTAATCGCCCAATATCGATTTTATTTATCAAAAATATAAGAGTTGTTTATTAAAAAGCGGCAATAGCCTAGTTGGAAGTAGAACGACTACTGAGACGAATCATCGCAGGTTCAAAACCCATCTCTGACTTTTTTAAAGTTATATGGCAAAGGAAAACATCGTGAGGAAATCTAAATACTTAAGAAGATTTCCATTTGAATTTCGGAAGTATGAGAAGTCTGCCAATCCGCACTAGGCCAGCGTGGAATTGTTAAATCATAAGGAATTAAATGATTGGTATTTTGTAGTTTCAAATTACTGCATAACTTAATCTTAGTCAACTACATCCTGAAATTGTTTTTATCGCAATGATATAATGTTTCTTCATGTTGAAAGAAGCGAAACACTTTCTAGGAAAATCCGAGGTTAAATCTATATTAACCTCCTGTTTATTCTGACGTACCGAGAACTTGGCTGCATATTTTGAATTTCTTCCTCTACAACCAGCAGTTTAAATATGTAATATGTAGCATCTTGTTATTTGCGAATTGACGAAGCGTGTAAAACACCTATACGTATATGAGATATTTCTTTAGGTTCCAAAGTGTGACAAACTTTATTAAAAATATTTTTTATGTTGTTTTCTTTTTTATTTTGATGTTACAAAATTTACCAAGCCTATTTACATAAAATGAAATCTTTGACAGCCAGTTAAAGAATCATTTATAATCAATTCCATTTTAGGCTATAGGGTCAAGTACGAATTAAAAAAAAAATAAGAAACAGAAAATGTGCACCATTTGGAAACCTTTAAATAAATTTACATATTTCTGAATGACCAGGGAATGCATATTATTTTGCAATATGAACGCAATTCCAAATCTCATACGAAACGTCAACAAAATCCGCGACCCATATTATGAAAAATACCGTCCATAACTAATACTGTCACCCACCTAACGTTCAAAATATGGAAGTACATCGTTTCCCGTGTTTGTACTTCAACTGAAGGGGATGTTTTCGACAAATTCCTGACAAAAGGGTGCTCCGCTAAGCACGCCATTACGCCGTGTCGCCGAGAGCCTTGTTATTCCCGGATTACGTTTCGCCCGCTAAAAATGAAAGCAAAAGTTTACCTACCCTAGTTGTTTAAAGGGATACTACACTTCTTGGAATCCGGAATTGCCCAAAAATTAAACGAATTATATATGGTCTATTTATGAGTAAAATGGCAAATGTAATGTTTAGCCAATTTTAATAAAAAGAGGAAGTTATCAATTCGACGTGTATTTTTTTTTCATGTTTGTTACCTCAGAACTTTCATATTCATGGCCCGATTTGGAAAATTATTTTTTTATTCGAAAGGATATACCTCCAAATTGGCCCCATAGACTATTTCCAAAATCGCTCCAGTAGTTTGGTTTCAAAACTAAAAAAACTAGAAAAAACATATTTTTCTAAACTATTTTTAATACATTTAACAGTTATACCTAAAACATACCTAATGAAATTATCCTGTTGAATTTCCCCAAATATGAAGTACATACGCATTACATTAGGGCACAAACTTGAAGTTACGTAAATGCATTTTTAACTATCACTTCCTTGCAATCGAAAGGACGGCCTCGATACGAATTCCTTTTCAAACGGGCATTGCGTTACTGGATACTCTATTGCCGTAAATATTCTAGTGGACAACATTGATGTCGGCTATCTATAATACTTCTTATCTTACTAATATTATAAATGTAAATGTTTCGATGTTTTGATGTTTGTTATTAGTAACCGTAGGAAAGGCTATACGGATTTTGATGTAATTTAGCATGATAGACTGTGTCCTGGATTAACACATAGGGAGTAGACTACTTTTTATCCCAATAATTATCTCCCATTACATCTAATAATGGATTTTTAAAAATGTGATTTGTAAATACTGCCATGCTAAACTCAAAAGCGGTATCTCAAAAATAATCAAAATCTTGATTTTTATGTCGTCAGATAGCTTAAAGAAATACCCATCCAGTAAACTTACCTAAATAACGGTATCTTGTTTAGAACTTGTAAAAAAACATTAAAAGAGTTTCTCTATCTCAGTGTTACATATATAACTATAAAACTATATTTACAAAACTTCGGCTATCTCGAAATAAGGTTTCCGTAACATACCGCTTTTCTGCTTACCACGGCAGAATATATCACGCTGGCGTCGTTTACATGAAGCTATGAATTGTTACGGTTTTTAAGGAATTATGAAGTAGGAAAAACTTTTCATGCCGACGAAGCAGCGAATAATTATGAACTAGTCCTGAGGGATAATGAGGGCATGCCCTTGGTACTACATTTGACGATAGTGTTGCAGTTATGGGTGCAGTAGTTCAGTTTTTAATGGGTGTGTAAAAATATTTTTATACAAAGAAATAAGAATGAAAAAAGGCAAAGGAACAAAAAAAAGCAAGACTTATTGTCCTAAAAATAAATTAGTTTTGACAGAATATTCCCCTATTTTCATACTAATTCCAAAAACTTTTTGATTCAACCTCATATGAACTTTTACAATCGCCATAACTCAGAAATAGTGATTCTTAGACATAAGAGTGTTAAAATATTATTTATAGATTCTTAAAGTATGCTCTAATAATTATCAGAAATTTTAAATGAAACCCATACGTTGGAGTTTGACCTTGAATTATTTTTGCATACCTAGGATTGATGGGGACCTTTCACGTTTTGTTTATAATGGTGTTCCCAACTTTCGTACCAATTTTCAGCCTTATGCGATTTTTTGTAAATTTTAATGTCTATTTTGGCCAGACTATAGAGTTTGGTTTATCTACAATATAAGTGGGCTGTCTTGTTACCAGTGCGCCATATTAAAAATGAAGGTTGAGTGTCAATTATTTTTAAAATTTAGCATTTCTTTACATAAGACTATTACTAAAGACTCTACATGAGCTCTACTGAAATATAAAATTGTCAGAATTCTTAAGTTGCTGCGATAAAAACATTAATAAAAGTAGGCCTTTTTAGCTGGAGTAGGATGCAGATAAAGTGTCGACTGACGAGGGAACATTGCTCCTCGCCAGTCTTCAAAATTATGCCGGCCAATTTAAAAAGCCGAATATACAGGTTGATCCCAAAATGCTGTACATTTAGGGCCACTATAGTGGGTTTTACACCTTGTGTATGATGATCGCTATCCTTGCGAATACAAATATCCGACCACCGGCAAACCAATCTGCATGATTAGCAGTATGTGAACCAATCAGGAGAACTTAAATCTTCCGTTATTTATAATAATAATAATATCAGCCCTGTATTATGTACCGTCCTACTGCTGGGTACGGGCCGCCTCTACTACTGAGAGGGATTAGGCCTAAGTCCACGACGCTGGCCTAGTGCGGATTGGGAGACTTCCCATATCCTCACAATTCTTATAGAGAACTTCTCAGGTATGCAAGTTTCCTCACGATGTTTTCCTTCACCGTTATAGCAAGCGATAATTTACAAAGAATACACTCAAAATTTTAGAAAAGTCAGAGGTGTATGCCCTTGGGATCTGAATCTGCGGGCATTACTCTCGACAGTCCGTTCCATACCCAACTAGGCTATCACCGCTTTTTTCGCCACCGTTATTTATATTTATACTTAAAAATAAATAATCTAAAGTCTATCTATTTAATAACAATGTACACACGAAATACAAAAAATATAACACTCACCGTCAGATGGCATAACAGCCGAAAACAATACAAACATTACAAAACAATGCAATTTAACTCCACTGTGAAGCATTGTGAAAAAACACTTATTTTTCTACTTAAATATTTGTTTCTCACGGCTCGGAGTTTGTTAATCAGTCGGCGCCTTGTACTCGAATGCCGAATTTCGCATAACTATCCACGAAATTGCTTAAAAGCCATAAAATGTTGTGAAAATTTCTCGAAAGTCGTAGCTGAGCGAAGATATGCGAATTAAAGCTATGTATGCAAAGTTATACAAATGTACCGTGAATATAGTCTGAAGATTGCTCTACTTATTAACACAATTTTTGTGCAGCATTTTAAACAAAGGACGATTATTAATTAATACCATAAATTAACTAGATGTTTAGTGAAATGAAGAGGAAAATATACAAGAACTTTTATATATACAAATTTATTTCACTGTTAATGTGAAAGAACATAATTATAATTATATTACGATGGAGCTATTGTTTCACGAACTATCGCTTCCTTTACTATCGCGGATCTATTGTCTAATAAGACATTCGTAAAATAAAATCTGGTATCAGCTCGTATTAACAATTTCTAAACTGGCATGTTTCGATATATTTTTACATTAATTGTAAATGATATACAATAAAAATAAAATAACTTGTTTTAATTTATTCTTATCTTGATTATAGCCTCTCTTATTTATGTTTTATTTTACATATTGTAACTTTCACAGCACGGTCAACGACCTGCCAGAAACATTGCTACATATAGAATTCGATATATTACAGAAATACGTATAAGTTTATAGTTTATAAAATTACTTTCGAGACAGCGTGGTATAGATATAGATATTTATCATTTCGTAAATGGTAGAGAGCCATGCTGACAACAGCTATCTTTATAGCATAAAGATGTTTTTCCACTAAGAATATGCGAGATAGCTAAACATTTTTCGTTTATCCATTTCTCTTCCATCGAGATGAGTAAAGCAAGATTGATAAAATTACATTTGGGTGTTTAGTAGCCCACCGGCTAGCTTCCTCTGACATCTTTAATGGATATATGAAAAGATACACCAGCGTATTTCCTAGCACACCATCTACCTTTGACAACTTAATGTCTCTTAGATATATAATCGATATGTAAAATTATACACACTCTTTATGAGCTAGGTTCCATAAATTAATTAACACTACCAATGTGTTGGTAGTTTCGCTGCTGCGTTTTGGATGATCAGTCATTGGAAAGATAATTGGCAGTTTAAGTAATTAATTTATTGGAAAGGAAGAGACTCCTTCTATGTTCTTAACTCTCCTAAGAACAACACTCCAATTACGCCAACTCCTATTCCCGACAACACAACCCTTCAAAAAACACCTTTTTCCCTGCTCGTCCTTACCCGCCCCCTCTTTTCCCTTCTTCTTCAATGGAACTCCTGCAGTTGCCTGTATCTAATTAGGGATTCGTGCGATAACTGTAAAAGCACCCACAAAAACACACACATTGACCTATTTTATCCCGAAAGGAGTAAGCGGAGGTTTAACTAATGCACCTATTTATTGACGTTTGTATTCCGTCCCATAACTCAATAATAAGCCTATAATCATACTGGGTACAAATACCGATACTACAAACAAACTACCGGTACAAACTTTTACCCGATACTGAGAATAAAAAAACACATTCCCCTCCCGGGATTCGAGCCGGAGAGCTTAGAGCGGTTGTCGTACCGTGGATGCCATAAAACTACGCTACCGTGGCAGTCTTAAAAGATTTCCCAAAAAAAATCCTCTTTCTTAAGGATTAGCAACGTATTAAAAAATATATTATTTTAGTTATGTGGATAACATAGGCGTGTGTGTTCACAATCAAGTAACCCTCCTACGTGCTTGTCTGCTAAACCTATGGTAAATCATAATATAATTAGTAGTCAATTCACGCTACACAGCACTGATATAATATTGGTAAGTTGCATACATGTTGCCGATTGAGTCCTGACCCCTGTCACATATCCATAATAATTACAATGATATAATTGTACATCATATACTTCTTATCACGTACAATACGGGTTTCACTTAATACACCTTTCCAGTTATCTCCTCACACCCCTCTAAGAAATTTTGCTGCGAATTAAACCTTGTTCGAAAAAATCTAATAAAGCTTTACACGACTTGGATTCGAACCTAAAACTTGCTGGACCATCATATATCACTATGTCAGAGACAACAATCACTGTAATATAAAAGTACTATAATAACATTTAATTAATTATAATCCGCTAGTTAATTTTCTCTACAAACGTTCAAATTGAAATCATAATTACGTTTATACTCATTTGACAGTCAAGTAATAAATTTTTAGTCAATTAATAGTAATTAATCCACGTCATTCCAGCACTAAATCATTGAAAATTTATTATTCATTTGGTTATGAAAATGTATTCATTAATATGTGTATATCTCTGGAAGTTCTGAATGTCCTTTAGTAAGGAGCGATGACCTACAAGATACTATAATTGGAAGATTCAGCAAAAATCAAATATAAAACCTACACATATAAATATTTATGTCTGATTCCGAAATATAAATATTTCGTAAGTTATGATTATTCAAAGGGTGTTTTGAAAGTGGTTAGAAAGAAATCTTTACTACATTTTATTCTAGAAATGTATAGAGATCCCGTGTTATGAAAATCTAAATATTTAAAGAAATCTAAGAGATATGTAGAAGAATAGTTTGTTTAACGCTTTTAAATTATAAACATATAAACAGTTTGTTCCAGACCCTATCAGAACTATGAATAAAAAATGGTTCCACATTAATCATATTTTATTTGCTAGTTTATAAAGTCACCGCTAGATGTCGATATACTAAAGTTATATTGGTGTCTTCGATTTCGAGAACTGTCTGGCTCGGTAGTTAAAATAAACCTTTCATATCATTATGGGTAAAAGATTTTTTAAGACAACTATTACAGGGCTGAAGAACTGTAAAGTGAAATTATTTTTTTCGCCGCAACACTATTTAGTTCATGTCAATTCTCAATACAGTCGACAATTTTTTTATTCAGTGCCACTAGTTGAAGAAAGTCTAAACTCGTTGTGTTAATTTTAAAACTCGCTATGTTTTCTAACAAATTAAAGAAATATAATATGCAAAGACATTTAAAACACATCTTTTCCCTAGATTAGGAAAAGTGATATCGATGAGATGTACAATTCAAGTCAAAATAGTTATGAGAACTTATATTTATCATGTAAAAAAAATTATTTGATTCGTACAAAAATAGTTTAACTTTTATTTTTACTCATCATTTTAATACCCTAATTACATATTTTTACATATACAATTTTACCTTTGTTAGAATGAATATTTTTACCCCAAACAAAAAGGTTTTTCATTTCAATTTATACATACATCGTCTTTAAGGACACTTTTTAATTACATCGTTTTTTATATTTATTTTATGCCTTTATTAAGCCTAAATATTAGCACCACAAATAAAAAAGATTCATGAAGGATGGCATAAACAAACTTTTATAAACAATTTCGCCCGGGCCGTTTTAGTTCCCAGGATAAAAAATATAGCTCTTAGGGATAATGTAGCTTTTATCGATTGTGTCATTACTTTCAGATATTACTCCATACATAAAACTTACGAGCTTTGTTTTTTTTATATCGTTATAAAATAATGTATTGATTATAATGCTATGTCTGTACACTTCTAACTTCATCACAGACTTATTAATTCCTTCTTCAAAACTTGTCTATTATTTCCGCGCTAATATTACAAAGATACGCCGAAAACGTATTCAATTACAAGACCTAAAGGCAATTTACCAGCAAAGAAAATTACCCACAATTCTAAGAAAAATAACGTTTGATAGAAACCGGCAAGTCAAGTTTTATATAAAAAGAAATTTCTTAAGAGTTATATTTCACCCAGAGCATTAGAAAATTAATGTATTTTTCCGAACAGCTGTCTTAATGTTACTTAATTTACGAGTTTTGTGGTTTTTCTTTTTATTTAGCTTTATTGCTCCCAAGGAGTTTTAGTTAATATTATAACTACGAGGAAGCGAAAGACGGACGATTCCCAATATCGAAGGATAAAAGTCAATCACTTCAGCGGAGTCTGCATATTCTGTTAGTTCCCATCATGTGGTTTCCTACGAGGGTTATATTAAAATATATAATAAGTATATGACATAGTGGTGATATATTATTCTATTAAATACATCTTACTTTGCATTTCTATTATCTCTAATGTTAAATCAAACAAAAACATGACAATTAGGCTGAGATTCGTAACAGTACCAAGCATGATTTTTAAATTCACGTATATGTTTCATAATTTATTTTGACATTTGTCTCAAATGTTTAGTTTTGAAATCTCTATATCTATGTGAAGTGTTTTATACAAATGTAATATCACAACAATATAAAACTTGGCACTCCATCCTACTCAATACGGATTATCGAAATATATATTTCGGTTATTGAGTTTCACTCAAACTCAAAACGAACAAATAAATATGACTTTTTATACGTATAAAACGATCCAATAAAAGTAAAATGTAATCGCAATTCAAATTAACTGGCAGATAGCAACTGCGAACTCTGTGGAACAACATGAAAGTTTACTCACGGTGTAAAGTTCATTTCCACTGCAATACAGTTCCCTGAACAGCCATGCTATAAAAAAACTTTACTTTTGTTCCGTTTCATAAAAGGAAGAATAAATTAAAGATAATTGATACTGCAGAGGATGAATTTTGTGTTTTAAAGTTTCCAGAAGTGCTAAGTGTTGTGCTTCGGAATTCAAAGTTCAGGTAATGTTGCTTTGTTGGCTTGGTCGTCTCGTCATTCAATCGTATAAAAAGCATTTCAATACACAATACAATTCCCGATTATTTGATTTCATTGCATCATCGAACACAATCAATTTACTCAATCAATAACTATAAATTAATTTTTAATCACATTGCATTCTGAGCGCGACTGTACCGTACAGTAGCATTACGTGTAATCACGTAACATTCATACGTAATTAGTTGAATAAAAATTGGGTCGTCACGGTCCGCGATATTTGGTACAGTCAACACACATTTTATGTAATGGTAGACGTATCCGTCGTGTGCACTCGAGTGTTTTTGTTTCATGTAAACAAAGCTAACTGGTTTCTTCTGAAGGATGGATTAATTAGGTACTGTTTGTGTATATATTCTTTTAGTTTAGAGAGCTTCGTATAAGATAGTTTCTGCCACGAGAGAAACTTATTACAATAATTATTGTAGAGCTTGGTTAACGAATTATATTGTAACTAAATGGTCATAGAATAGTTGAAGATTTTGCTCACTTTAAGAACAAAGGGGCTATGACAATGCACCTAAAATTGTAACTTACTACTCGATGACAATATTTAGAACTCAACCTTTACAGACTAATACTTCACAACTTTATTATACATCTAACTGTTCTCGAAATATCCCTCAGGCGTCGAGAGTGAGAACGTATGTAGCAAACGTCATATTTCAAGAATGTTCAACTCTATTCCGGCGAGTTTTTACATATTTTCGTTCCATTTCAGCGTATCTTCCAAGCGTTATACGTCTAATTTAATAATGTAGGATAACATTTCTATATCAATATACTGTTTTTACGGCAGAATAGAAGGAAACAAGTAAGTTATTTTATATTAAACAAACAGTTAACATGCGGACCATAAAGTAAGACGATCGTGGATGTTTTGCTACTTGCATGAGGTTATAGATTTCTTGAGCCTCTGCTAAAGATATTAAACATTAATTATAGTTCGAATATCAGGACTAAGTAGTCCAAAAGTGATTACTAATTGGTAATAAGTCTTTTTTATATTTTGAAATGACCGTGAGACGATATGTTACAGCGTTCTTAGATATTAATACAAAAATAACATATTTACAAAAAAATATGCTAATATGCGCATCAAAAACATGCAAATCACGATATGAAAAAATTGTGAAGTATTTTACTCGTGTTTGCTATTTCACGGTAGATTGAGTATAATAATAATATAATAATATCAGCCCTGTATTATATACTTGCCCACTGCTGAGCACGGGCCTCCTCTACTACTGAGAGGGATTAGGCCTTAGTCCACCACGCTAGCCTAGTGCCGATTGGTAGACTTCACACACCTTCGAAATTCCTATAGAGAACTTCTCAGATGTGCAGGTTTCCTCACGATGTTTTCCTTCGCCGTTAAAGCGAACGATAAATTCACAAAGAATATACACATGATTTTTTAGAAAAGTCAGAGGTGTGTGCCCTTGGGATTTGAACCTGCGGACATTCGTCTCGGCAGTCCATTCCACACCCAACTAGGCTATCGTCGCTTTTAGGTAGATTGAGTAGCCGAGCGCAAATTTTTTTTACGACAATCTTTTCAACGTCCGCTCTATATAATCTTAGAACTCTTCGGCCTCAGTTAATTTAAATTAAATTTATGGAGAATACCTATACCCTTGACCTAGTGGTCAACGGTAGTCCATCGCATCCATAGCGACAATGGAGCAATCAGAATAGCATGTTTGACATGCGTACAAATGAGTTATGTTGATTGATTTATTCTCCCATTAAGACGTAATAAAATAAACCGATTCCTGCCGACTTCCCTTTCGTAACTTATGTTCCATCTAATTATCATTGGAACATTTTGCAAACCGCATTTATGCATATTAGTAGTACTTATATGTGGTATCGGGTTCCTTTTCGGAAAATGTCACCTTTCGCCCCTGGTATTTACTGGTTGGGATAGTTTGAAATAGGTCATTAAGCACCGCGCAGACGCCGTCAACTTGTTTGTGCGAAAAATTATTATGAAACTGACAGTTGCTTTAATAACTTCGTTATTTGACAGTAAAAAGTTAATAGCGTCTGCATCAGGCCTGACGCTCGTATTCGCTAACAATACTTTCAGAACGCACAGAATGTCCTAACGAAAATATTATAGTTTGTTTAGCTTTGTTTAGCCTTTTATTAACCGACTTCAAAACAAAAAAAGGAGGAGGTTATCAATTCGACGTGAATTTTTTTTTTAATTTTTTTTTTTTTTATGTTTGTTACCTCAGAACTCGCTCATTTATGAACCGATTTGGAAAATTATTTTTTTATTCGAAATAATTTCTCTCCAGATTGGTCCCATAAAATTTTTTTCAAGATCGCTTCGGTAGTTTGGTTTTAAAATTAAAAAACTAGAATAATTATGTCGTCCAAGAAAACGAAATCGCGAATTTAGCTTTCCTGTGACGTATTTAGTTATGTTTTTGCATTGAGTTTGGTTGACTGTACTTCTCATATACTTATACATATAGCACATCTTTTCCCCGTGCCAGGGGTAGGCAGAGGCGTAACATTTCATCGCGATAGTCGTACTGTGTGTGAAACATATCAGTTGTGTTTTTGGGTTGGGTTTAATTGACTCTACTTCTTACATACATACATATATGTATATAGCATCACACCTTTTCCCCTTTTTAGGGGTAGGCAGAGATGTAACACCACAGCGCAATAGTTATAGTATGATCGAAATATATCAGTCGTATTTTTGCGTTAGGTTTGCTTGAATCTACTTTTTACATACATATATATAGCATCACATCTATTCCCCTTTTCAGGGGTAGGCAGAGGTGTAACATTTGAGCGCGATAGTCGTACTGCGTGCGAAACACATTAGTTGTGTTTTTGTGTTGGGTTTAGTGGACTCTACTTCTTACATACATACATACATAAAGCATTACACCTTTTCCATTTTCAGGGGTAGGCAGAGGTGTTACACCACAGCGCGATAGTTGTACTGTGAGCCAAATATATCAGTTGTGTTTTTGCGTTAGGTTTCCTCGAATCTACTTCTTACATAAATATATATAGCATCACACCTTTTCCCCGTGTCAGGGGTAGGCAGAGGCGTATAATTTCATCGCGATAGTCGTACTGCGTGCGAAACACATTAGTTGTGTTTTTGCGTTGGGTTTAGTTGACTCCATTTTTTACATACATACATATATGTAGCATCACACCTTTTACCCCTTTCAGGGGTAGGCAGAGGTGTTACACCACAGCGCGATAGTTGTACTGTGAGCCAAATATATCAGTTGTGTTTTTGCGTTAGGTTTGCTTGAATCTACTTCTTACATACATATATATATATAGCATCACACCTTTTCCCCTTTTCAGGGGTAGGCTGAGGTGTAACACCACAGCGCGATAGTTGTACTGTGAGCCAAATAATATCAGTTGTGTTTTTGCGTTAGGTTTGTTTGAATCTACTTCTTACATACATATATATAGCATCACACCTTTTCCCCTTTTCAGTGGTACTCAGAGGTGTAACTCCTCAGCGCGATAGTCGTATCGTGAGCGAAACACAACTATGCCATTGAGACGGTCTATTTTTTTACTAACACAAAAAAGCAAAAAATAAAAATAATTTTAACAAAAAATTAAACCGCCTTCAAAAACCACTCAAAACCAAAAAATAATTTCACATAACAAGTATACACTGGATACCAATTTTGGAGTCGGTGCCTAATTAAAATTGCTAGTTAAGCTAAATCAATACATTAACGAATATGCGAAAACAATGTGCTGCCAGCGTACGAAGTCAGCAAGTGAGATCGTCAACAGAGATAAACACATCGCCGCAGCACAGCAAATGGAAGCTATTAAGGAAATATTTAAATTTGTGAACTGTACACTACCCAAATTCTTCCCCTGTTACATATAGCTGGTCAAATGTGGGTGTATTTCATTCCCTGCCTCGAAAAAAGAGGAAATAAAAAGATGAAACACCATACATGTGCTTGGTATTACACCTTTCACTGTGTATGTTGTAGTACACGCAAATCTACTCCTTTTAATTGATTTGAAAGAAATTTAGCTCATAGATGGACTGATGGCTCATAGATGCAACAAATATAGCTAACTAGCAATTTTAATTAGGCACCGACTCCAAAATTGGTATCCAATATATACTTGTTATGTGAAATTATTTATTGGTTTTGAGTGGTTTTTGAAGGCGGTTTAATTTTTTGTTAAAATTATTTTTATCTGACAACCAACTGAAGAATAGTTGTATCTCAATATTACAATGCTCCTATACCTATGCACTGCGATAGCTGTCAATGCCGTAAGCAATGAGAAACTGGCTTATTACTGTGGCATTGTTTCGTACTCAGCTACGTAACTTTTGTAAATACGAGCTAAGTGAAACCCGATTTTCAAAGTAGATAAAACTAACTTCAACCACTTCAAGTATAAATATTTGTATAACGCAAACTATTTTCCCACAATTATACTTCAAGCTGCACAAAACGAAATCTCGCGCGGTACTTGTTACGAACTTTTCACGCAAGCCTCACAAACATTCACACTAAATAATAGAATTTCGCTCCTCACATTTACACCTAAACTTTTGTGAGGCGACACAGTGGTTTTAACATATACTTGGCTTTATCAAACCTGCATACCTGAGATATTCTCTATAGGAATTTTGAGGGTGTGTGAAGTCTACCAATCCGCACTAGGCCAGCGTGGTGGACTAAGGCCTAATCCCTCTCAGTAGTAGAGGAGGCCCGTGCCCATCAGTGGGACAGTGTGTAATACAGGGCCGATGATGATGATGATGATGATCAACGAAAGGGTAGGCAGAGGCGCAACTAGGGCACTCGCGATGGTTTAAAATCTTTTTAAATCTAAACTATTTTTTATACGAGCATGGCAGACTCTACTTCACCTGATGGTAAGTGGCGTAGGGCGTAATAGAATGTCGACTGACGACAGATGATTACCCCTCGGCAGTCGACACAATCATACCGGCCTGTTGGAACCGGATATACACGGACTGATCCCTGAACGCGACACACGTGGGCCACAATTGCGGATTTTTACACCTTGTACAAATTTATATATTGCACCACCAGCAAAATGTATAAAGTGGTAAAATTTATAAGTTTGTAAGGAGTAATCACTGAAACAACTGTACAGATTCTAAGAACAACAAAGTTTTAACATCACTTATACTTATCAAGTGCCTTATTTTTAATTAGAGTATCCAGGAAACAACAATGGATTCCACGTACAGCATTTGCAGCAACTTTTGTAACATTCTCAAAAATAAATAATGTACAAACAATGCACGCTAAGATTTCACAAAACGCTACACTCATTAGAGAATGCGCGGAATGTAAAGTGATTTTGATGTCTATCAAAATAGTTTCCATCTTATACCAAATTCTATTTTTATTTTCGAAAAAACATAAATGAGATTTGTTATGACAGTTAGTTTTAGTTTTATTATTATTTTTTATCATATAATATATAATTAGATGGTAATAAAATGTAATTAACGTCCTGTTAGCCTATAATATAAAAAAGTTTGTAAGAAACCATTAAAATAAATAATATATTATGTACTATTGTCTCTAAGCAGAATAGATCAATTGTACATTACTATATGGCTGGAAATTCAGCCAATCAAAAAAATCTACGAAAACCATCTCATTTTTATCATACAGGATTATAGTTATTATTACAGTTACAAATATTAAACATCATGATTCATAAAAAAGTAATTTCTAAAGGTGTTTTAGTGAAATTTATTTTACTCTCCCAATATTACAGTTACAAATATTATCCACACTATTGCATGCAGATAGTAATTTGTAAAGGTCTAAAAGTGAAATTTACTTATTTACTTAACGCTTTATCAATCATGTTCCCCACAAACCCAAAGTCATTATTAAACCATGGATATAGTGTTACTAGACCACGTTTTGTGAATGTTTTATTGTGTGGTTAATCCCAGCTCTAAATATATAAAGAATGATGAAAATAACTTGAGTTTTTGGGTTCTTTCTCAAAACAGACATTAAACGCTTTGCAAGTTGCAAAGCCTACTCATAATTTTATACAAACATTGAGGCTTTAAAATTTACTCTCCGATGATAATTATAGTTTTTTTATTAAACGTTTTATCTAAGTTACAAGAGGTAGAGACGGTTGTACACATCGAATGTGCACTCATTCAAGGAAGAAATAATTTACCTACCTACTGCCTGCCTCCGCACTATTTAACCATAGTCTGATGTTCACTAACATTATAAACTTCGAATGTGCAAAGTTATTCAGGGAAAGAATAATTTACCTACGTACTGCCTACCTCTGCACTGTGTAATGATAATCTGATATTTAGGTGCAACTTTGCCCCGTATCATACTACTATAATTGTTTTTACCGAAAACCCCAAAAAAGACCTTTTGCCCCCAAATTAGCATACACACTCACTCATCCCGCCTTTATCCCTAAAGTGGAAGACAAAGGTACAATTAGGGGACCCACTTTTTGCCAAATATGCTCCGTCCCATGTTGTGATAGGAGACTAGCCTATCTCCTCTAAATCCGCATCTTTATACAAGAAAATCGCTAACGATCTCTTCGTTTAAATACCATCCTATGTTATATAAATAAGTTATTACATTCACTCAACGCTATTGTTAACAACTTACTATACTATCTACTTACATTCTGGGACATATAAGCCAAAAAATACCAACATGTACTTCAATGTTAATGCATTTAATTTTATGCCTTAAAACAGCACGAGGCCAGTTGTTTGTCCACCAGTTTGTTACGGGCTTAAACCGCAACATAACGAAGTTTTACGCCGGTGCACATTTGGATCCCGAAATTGTACTTCATCCTTACTGTTTTTGTGGCATAGCAACAAGCTGAGCGTAGCTTTTATGACAATTACTTTGCTAATTAAATTATTTTTTGTTAATTATTAAGCATTCGTATAAAATTTTTTTATAATTATATGTATGAGGGTATAGTCTGATTTCAAGACCCTTAGGAACCTTCAAAATTATTTAACCTTCATTTGTCGATAAAGACGTAAAATTCGTAAATTAATGTATTAAAGAAATTAACTACTAACACAGAAACAATCTTTGTCTCTAACCTGTAATTTAGATACTTGATAATACAAACGAATAATCACAAATACGAGGATGTAAACCACTTATTCAGGTGTATTGGTTACTCATAATTATAGTCATACTCGTGCACGAATTATTCTCTAAGTTATTCGGAGTTTTGTTTGCTACTAGTCACAAGGCATAGGATTATTATAGTATCCCTAAATAACGATACAGGCATAGTATTCCTGAATAACGATACAACGCAGTCGTATCTAAGCGAAAAATATATCAAAACTAAGTTTTTATTTGGAACTGTTAGACTATTCTGCGTTGTTTGATGTAGGTTTTGTATCTCTAGGACATTTTTTATATAATTAAACTTTATTTTTATAAAGTAAATAGTTTAATTGTTATGAACTCTTTTAAAAAAAAAAAAAACAAAAAAAATTATCGCTTTACTAAAAATTTACTGATTGTCGCTTATATATATGTTTGCCTTTCAAGTGTCGATATATTTTACTTTGTTTTGATTACTTTACTAAGACGATTGCTTACAAGAATCCCACCACGATCACCTGATAACTTTTGTACATTACCACCAAAACTTGGCATGGCTAAATAAAAATACATAATTCACCATAATAGATGGCAATTAGGTTCTAAATTGCCAAACAAAAAGGAAGTCAAACATGCTGCCGACCGGTTACGGTGAAGAAGAGGGTCCCTAATCTTAACGCATACATACAGTTAATTTAACGGAGATTAATATTAACAAGCGATACACGAAGCAGAGTCCTCTCTACTGCCTGAATGTGACAATACAGCGAGGATAAAGTCCGGCCCCTCGCCACGGCCGGTCTTCCCGGCAACATCGGACTCCCCGAATGCACTTCAAACACACCTTCTTATATACTAAAATCTTAGAAAACTTCACTACCGCGATCCAAATCCTCTAACTTGATTGGCTGGTGTTGCTTTCGTGCCGTTCCAGTCATTGCTCTCGAGAGCAAAAAACTTGTAAATTGGACATGGTCGTGTAGCGGTACTGGGTAAAAAATTCTTAATAATAGCTGAAGTATAGAAACTAAAACTGTTTAATGATTCAGTTGCTGATCGAGTGATAGTAGATAGAGACTTCAGATTCAATATCATAAACAGCTGAGTGCTCTTTCCTGAGGAGCAAAATGAGTGTTATTAAAACTTGGTATGGTCAGATGCCATCTTCTAAGGAATACTCTTTTCGAAATTTCCCTATTTGAGGCTAGGCAGAAAAATAAGAATGAGAGCATTGATGATTTTAAACAATTCACCTAAATAAATGACCAGGATGTCCATTCCTGTTGTGCCTAATTTCATCAAGATTGACATCAAACACACCATTCTTTGCAACCTCGACATCTAAACAACTCATCCAGTAAAAATGATTGCTTGAACCATTAAAAAAGACTTCCAAACAAATAGCGAGTTTATAGTTTAAGTTAATTAATAAATAAATGCATATTGTCCTGTATATCCGAGTTACACAAATGGCTGTTCGCAAATGTCGAGCGCTTAGCCTAACATTCTGTTCCAGAAGGTCTGAATGTCGTCATTATCGTTACAGTTATTGTTTACGTCACGGGACAGCGGCCCGAAGCTGCTAGATACGAGATACAGAAATTACACACAGACTTACATTCATTTGTTTGCGTGTGAAAATTTAATTATTTTAACCATTCTCCTTTAGCATTCTATTTAGGTAGTTTTTCGGATTAATATTGAAATAAAAATATAAGTTGTAAATATGGAAAATTCTTGAATTAGTTATTACTGTTGTGGTACAGTCTTCAAGTAAACTTATCTGTTGCCTCGTGTTTATTAAAATTGCTTATTACGTACATACATATATTTGTTTTCTTTTGATATATAATGATACACATAATTATGTTCTGTGAAATTATGTTGTGATGTTATGTTTAACAGCCTTTATCGAGACGTGATCGAAAAACATAAAATTTTAAGAGCCATTTATTTCAGTTTGGCTTGCAAAAGGAAATTTTTGACAACATTTTGCCGGTCGATTTATTTTTATTTTGACTACACAATTTCTTATAACTTATAGTTGGATAAGCATAGATTTCAAATATTTTTATCATTGACAAAAATCATATGAAATATACAAAACCCTGACGAAAGTTACAATTAAACAATTTATTATAAAAAAAAATACTGCTTTATAACTACATTTTTTTTTACATTTCCTTTTATTGTTTGCACTTATACAGTTGGATATATAATATCTTAGAACCAAAAGCATTAAGGAAATCCTAGCAAATGCGTTGAATGTCAAACCCACAAACTCCGCGGTCACAGTGGCTCGTATTTAATAACTAAAATGTCCCATAAAGAGATTTATAGTACACTTTAATCCTTAGTGTTAAATCTTAAGCTTAATAAAACGCGCTGCCATTTTTATGCTATATGTATTTTATAGAGCGTGAAATTACTGCCTATTATGATTCAGTGTTCGATATCAAATGTTAAGGTATTTTCCATAGAGTATAATTTCGTAATCTTTCTTTTTATATTGTGGATACAAGAGAACGTTGTAGTTTGCAGCTTATAGTTTTCTAGTCTCACGCTAATACATTATTCAAAATGTAGTGTTCCGGGATTGGAGTGTGTATATCCGGTTCCAACAGGCTGACATAATTGTGTCAACTGCCGAAAGGTAATCAACTCTCCTCAATCGCGATTCTATTGGACCCCACTCCAGTTACGGTCAAGTGCAGTGAGTCCACTTTGCCGTGCTATAAAAAAAAAGATGATGTAAAAGGCTTGAGTTTGTGAATTCTCGACCCTACATTCGCCAGAGATGGTTTGTGATAAAATTGTCTCCAAAATTATGAATATGATGACCTAATAAGCGTCTATGCAAAACGGGTCATTGTGTCAGTCCGTTGCAGCTTGGCTGGTGGTAGCTTAGTTACGGAATTTTTCCAAGTCGCCCATTTATTCTTGTCATAGATAGCTTTTGCCTGCGGCTCCGTCTGTGTGACAAAGTTTTTCCAGGATAAAAATTAGCGCATAGCTCAGGAGTAATGTTGCTTCCTATCAGAAATTATTTAAATTATATATTTTTAGAGCTTAGCTTCAGCTTTATAATAATAATAATAATAATAATATCAGCCCTGTATTATATACTTGCCCACTGCTGAGCACGGGCCTCCTCTACTACGTAGAGGGATTTAGTCTACTGATCAGCTTTATATATTAGTATAAATATGGAGTCCTTGAAAAATCTCGCTCGCTATACAAAATGTAACGGCAAACTATCACTTTGGTTTCCTGTAAAATTAGAGTATGGTCGGTTCTAGTTGGCTAAATATACAGAAAATCAAACAAATTCAAACAATATGACCACCCCTTTAAATCCTATAATAAAGAAAACTCAAGAGAAAAACTATCGCCATTTTCTACATACTTAAATACAACTTGAACGAGAGAATATTCTGCTCTACTGGACACCCCACTAATTATATAATGGTTGAGAACAAGCATTGGAAATTAAACAGTTCTATATAATGTTACTTGAATACAACTTAATGATTAAGCGCTGCTGTAGGTTGAATGACACTGTTATATCTAACCTTGCATTTTTTGTTGCATCTAAGATTTCCTGGTAAGTTAAATGGAATCTCGGACTAAATTTAAATGTTGCTATTGTATATTTTTTTATTATAATAATATGTTTGATGCTTGTCAGATTGTGTCGCCGTCGTAGTTGTATTTCAGACGCGATAGCACTGGGCATGTTGAGTTTAGGTTCGTTTCTCGGATTGAGTTATCCTTAAAAACGGAAAATACGTGATGTGTTGGTGTTAGATTTATATAATATTACGATATATTATATCACTTAATCACATTTTTATGTTTGTTTTTATCGCTCTGCTCTATTGGCCTGCAAAACATCATAAAAACAATAAATTTTACTCGTGCAGAAATATCACAATATATACCTGAACCACCCCATTTAAAAGAAAGCATTTTAATGTCTCTTAAACAAATCCTAAAGAAACCTACTCACATGTATTAAATAAATTTAAAACTAGTCTAAAATAACAATTCGCCGTCTCCGCTGCATAATTCAAATGTCGCCCTGATTTCCCAAAATAGCACAATAAGGCGCAGCTATTTATTTCACTCAGTCGACCCTTCCCTCCCTGATAATGTTAAATATGGCGTCAGGGTTTTTTCACATAGGCAAAGGTCGGAAACTATGCGGCAAATAGTTTAAGTTCTACTTATGTTTTTCCATTTTACACCTCAATCTATTAAGGCATATATAGTTAGTGAATTTTGTACACGCCGCAACTAAAACATGCAGTTAATAACTTTATAATTTTTCAATTGTATGATCTGAATGCACAAAGAGGGCGCATACCAAAAATACGAGAAATAGCGTTTAAAACACCCTCTCTGTAGTAAGCCGTTGGAATAGTTATAGCAAATTAATTCACTAGGACAAAAAAAAATTGTCACCAGCGTAATGATTTCTTATGTTTATGATAATTTTAGACATTGAAATCAAACTATTTTTCCATGTTATATTGCGGTTTTTTATATTATAATTTTCTCTGGGAACTGAGTTGTTGGTCGTCCGAAAAGTCAAAGTTACAATATCTACCTACATTTAACTGTATGCAAATACTTCAAAACGTTGGGGGAGAAATATAATATAAAAAAAAACGCTATAAAATCCGGATAAATAGTTTCACCACCGACGTTCTAAATCTTACTAAAAATATCACAAATGGCAACTTAGTAATTCCCGTGGAAAAATAAATAAGAGCTAGTAAAAAACTCAAAGGGAATATAGGAAAGCAGAAGCAGAAATATTAATTAAACCACGGAAGAGTAAACCAAATATTTCTTTATAATTAAGGCTTCATTGTGCGAACCCGTTTTATATAAAAACTCTCGTTGCAGACAATTAAATTGTACATGCATTCAAAATAAGCTTTTGCTTGCGGTTATATTATCTGTTCCGACGATGAAAACCAACGTACAGTACTTAAGAACAATGTTATTATAAAATATCATCTAACTTTTATAAAAATATAACTTAAAGGCAGTAAATTTATAACAGAAATCGTTTAAAGGTATTGAAATTTCTTGATTGTGAAATATTTGAAACATTCAATTTATTATTAACATTTTAAATGAACAATAAATTAATTATTATATGCTTGGAATTTCGCAACATTTACAATTAATTGGTTTTGACATATCGACTCATTTAATATTTGACCTAAATACATCAACAAAATAACATTATTCGATTATTTGAGAGCCATTTAATACAATTCTATGTTATAAAACATAAATCCTTTGGTAATCACAACTTCATACCTACGCGACAATATAAATCAAATTTAATTTCTTGGCAACCTTAAAGCCATGCTTTATTTTAGAAACAATAAGAAAATCCTTTGCCGGTGAAAGCGAGTGCGTACAAGCGTGAGAAACAGATTGGTCCAAGCCGGACCAGCGGTTTCATCCGATTGCCGCCATGACAAGTTCTAAAGTACCAATGCTTTTAGGGTTGCGAAAAGGGTTTTAAGCATCTTAGTATACAAACACATTATGTAGGTACATCTTATCTATCTATCTATACTTATAATAAATCTGTAGAGAGGTCAATTCTATACATGAAATATATTTCCAAAATAACTATCAGGGGGTGATTAGGGATCGATACTGATGCCAAAAATGCAATTAGTAAAATTTTTGTCTGTCTGTCTGTCTGTCTGTCTGTATAACCGTTATAGAAACAAAAACTACTCAACGGATTTTAACGAAACTTGGTACACTTATTTGTCATACTCCTGTGCTGGTTATAGTATACTTTTCATCTATACTTATAATAAATCTGTAGAGAGGTCAATTCTGTACATGAAATATATTTCCAAAATAACTATCGGGGGGTGATTAGGGATTGATACTGATGCCAAAAATGCAATTAGTAAATTTTTTGTCTGTCTGTCTGTCTGTCTGTCTGTCTGTATAACCGTTATAGAAACAAAAACTACTCGACGGATTTTAACGAAACTTGGTACAATTATTTGTCATACTCCTGTGCTGGTTATAGTATACTTTTCATCACGCTACAATTAATAGGAGCAGAGCAGTGAAGGGAAATGTTGGGAAAACGGGAGAAGTTACTCCATTTTTAAGCTTCCGTCGCGTGTGCAACCTTAATGGTTAAAGCTACACAGAAATCATGTATGACGGAAATGTTCTTCTTAAAATTATGTAAAAAATATCCCATGACAGCATATGTCTATCTTTTATGGTTGACTCACAATAACACGTGTAACTCCCGATAGCTTAGCAGTTCGAAGCTTTCTCATTATATTTGTCTACTCTTACGTTTATAACACTCTCAGTCATCCCTAATAAAAAAGTTAACATTATTATATATTCCATAAAAAAGAATCATAGAAATCAGTATAGAAACACCAAAGTTATACATGAAATACACTAATAATAAGCCATCATGCGTGAATACTGAATCATGCTATAAGGATTATTTTTGTATATATATAAGGTCGCGAACGCACAGGCAGGCGGCTTGCTTGGCACCTAGAGGCTAGCGAATCACCTAGCGAGTAGCTTCGTAAAACGAACATTCTCGAACGTTCACGACCGGCTCCATTTTTGAAGTCCGAAATCCACGCGGGCGAAGCTGCGGGCGGAAGCTAGTAAGTAAATAAAATTAAAGTGGTTGTGGGATTTCGCAATAAAACTTCTCCTAAACGCGTAATATAATTGTGTGACTATATTATCTGAGTGCCACGAGTACAACTTCGCGTTGAGGTCTTGGGTTCGAATCCCAGGTCGGGACAAAAATAAGTGACTGGGTTTTTCCATCCTAAAAATTACTCAGTCGTAGCTCAGAGTCAGGAAGTTGGCAGTATAATACCTCCGTGTTTCGGAAAGCGCGTAAAGCCGATAGTCCGACGCCCGATCTCTCTTCAGTCATGTCGGATTACCTAGAGAGTGCACCTGTGTATGCGCACACACTGATCTCCATTGACATTAGCGCCGTAGCCTAGGGCTAGGAGGAATTAATTTCATTAATTCCTTCATGGTTATTAATATGTTATTGCAAACGCGCATTTTTTTATATTTACAAACGTTTTTTATACGATTCGGCAAAGTAAACCCTCTGAACCTATTGATGATTGACATAGTATGGATTACTATGTCAATCATCAATAGGTTCAGCCTTAACCTACTCAATAGCAGAGGAGGCTAGTACCTAGCAGTGAAACATATATATTCCAGAGCTGATAATATTTACTTCCAAAATACTATCAATTTAAAAACCGTCCGAATGAAAAACGGAACATTCGTACATTAAAAAAGAAAAAATATCTAGAAAGTTCTAATTTATAGCAACAGTTTTTGATACTTTGCGTCCCCATTTTTATTCTGTCAGTTAATTCAATTAGCCAAGGAAATGTCGACGGATAAAACATGATTACCAAAATAAATTCATCCTGAGAGAAAACAGTTTTTAATCTCATTAGAAATAAAACAGAGCATGATTGCGAGAGAAGACAACTCACTGGGGAACTACAATGTTATCTAGTTAAATAATTAACCTGAGATTACAGCCTTGGCACAAAAAATATAAATAAATGACTGTATACTCTTTTTTATGTTTTCCCTTCAAAACTATAATTTTTATACTGCTCTTCTGCAGATTCTTATTACTGAGAAATTATTAGTTTTTATTAACATCTTCAAAGACGAGAAACCTTATCTGTTTCAAAGCCCTAATATGCATTTTTCGCTATGAATAATAACGTGTTTATCCGGAAACTAAGTTTATCCGTGTACCTAAATTTATCCAAAACTATTAACCAGTTCCTGCTTAATATCTAACAAACATTTTCAAACATTCCAAATATTAGTAGAAACTAGAAAATACAAATAAATACAATTTTTTACTTCAGTAAATATTTTATAATACAATAAACCCACAAGGCACAACACAACACAGTAAACCAAAATTACATTCGCTTAAAACAAATGCAACTCAACAAAAATGTATTTCATCCAACGAGATTTCATCACACTCACCCAAACGGTTCTAATACGCAAATTTCGCCAGCCATTGGTTGAGTGCCGTGAATTAATCATGAGATGGATATGAGACAATTTTACCTGCGCCTGTTCAAATGAAGCGACGGTGTTACGTTTGAACAAGTCTGCCATCACTCGTGAGGGATTTTATTTTATTAAATAAAACAAAGAAAAGCCTTCGCGTAGATATCAGTATACATACATGAAAATCATAGTATCTTTATTTTGTAAATGACTTATGTAGTAAATCGTAGCCCGGTAGCCTGATTACGAATTACCAACAATTAACTTTTTTCGTTGCAATTATAATATATTCAATATAGTAAATTTGTTATAGAGTTTAATTAATTTGTAGTGTTACAACGTACATGCAAAAAATACTATCTCGTTTTTGAGTGCCCATTATTTAATCGTGTAAACAAAATGTTAATCCGTTTTAGGACATAAAATATTATGTCTATCACACTAATATTAAAGGCTGTGGATTTTTAATAAATAAATAAATAATTCACAGCAAAGTTATCCCTTACGATGTAAACATAAATATTTTCTGGAACGTCGATTTTGATTTCCTTACAAACAGCTAAACCAAACACCGGAAATCTATTCTTTAATATCAGCATCACAAAAACGAGGAAATAATATTAAGCGGCCGATTCAATTTCAGTCTCATTCGGAAAAAATAAATTGAATATCGTGTGACGTCGGAGCGCATATTCATTGAAGCTAAAAGCCCGCAGATATTATCTGTGGTACTTAATTACCATTTTAATTGAATTCACTCGCCAAATTAATTTTTCAACGAGTTTTCATTTTGTGCGTTAACGTCCGAGCACTGCGTTGTGCAGTTTGTATTCCATTTATTCCAGGGTAATGACGTGCCCACTCAAACATGGGCAGTGTAAATATAAACAACGGAAAGTTATTAGTATAAGGTTTAAAATAATATGCGCTGCATTTAACAATTAATATAATTTTGCTTTGTTTAATTGTTTGTCAGGAAACTGTTTCGGTAAATAATTAAAAATTTCACAGTGATTACTTAAAATCATTGAACTTAATAATAGGGTTTGTTAATATTATATAAATCAAATAAAAATATAAAATTTATAGAATTTTTTTTTTTCATATTAATTGAACAAAGAGAAGAGCAAGCCTATCGCCGGTTGCCGTGGTAGCCGTCACCACGGCTCGACATTACTTACGTAAAAACTTACTACAAACAAACACTAGTTACAATATATACAAAGCCTTGATCCATTTACTTAAAGTTACAATATATACAAAGTCTCATATATAAATCAACGATACATTAAATACGATGAATTGTGGTAAACTAGGAAAAATCTACCAATACAAATAAACAGGTCGACGAAGCTGCAATCAAATAAATTGCTTATCGCGTTACAGTCCCGCGGGAATATCGAACAATGTATCTATAACTTAAAACCGTAGATACACCGGCGAAAGGTTTTATACTAGGTGTTGCCTGCGGTTTCACTTGCTTGAAAAATTCTTCTGGGATAGAAATAGTACTAAATTAGTAATTTTTCCGGATAAAATTCCTATGTCTTTGCTTACGGTTTAAGCTTAGTCTGTATAAAATTTTAATGAACATTGGTTCAATGGTTTAGCTGTGGAATCGTAACAGACGTGCATATTTTCAAATTTATAATGCTAGCATGTGTTATAATTTATATAGTTTAATAACTCGAACTTTATGCAACAATAGCATTGCCCTGAGATATAAGGGTGGAATTACAATGAATTATTGTACTCATAATATATTACCTATTAGTTTTGGCAATACTTAAGTATTAATATTTATAAAGGCTCAATGGATTAGTTTCCGGAGCCGTAATAAATACTTAATAAAAAATTAAATAGCCACAAAAATATTTCATCAATTTCAAATTTCGAATGAGTTCAATGTTTTTTATGACTAACTGAATGTCATTTTGGTAAAATATACCTGATACGCAAGAATAAAAACATCTCCATGGTAAGTAAATATGTAATTGATATTTAAATAAATAATAATTAATAAAATAAAAAAAGTAACTAATATCTTGTACTGACGTTAACTTTAAAACGAAACAGCGAATGTGGCAGCCACATAGTAGGTATTTTATTTTCCTGGTCAAGTTCTACCTATTATAAAACTCCGTAGTGTATATAGCCCTTTACTTATTTCACGCACGGGCAAGTTTTTTAATCCAATCTGCCTAAAAACGTCTTTCTTTGACAGACAGTTCATCGAGCAACTTTGAAAAAACTCTATGAGGAAAAGTTTTCTTGACTGACAGTCGAATGAAATTACGACTACGCGGAATTACCAAAGCGGAATATTATTTGAGGTTAGACTGGCAATTTAATGCCTCGTTGATAGAACTTCGCCTTAATGAAAAGTAGTTTGAAATACTGCTCTACACTTATTCCTTGGAACGATGTTTTAGACTATCGGGTTTCGACATGAGACACAAATTCGGATTGATCCGACTATCTGTTAATTGGATCTACATTTTTAATCTAATAATAGGACTTTACGATTGTTAACTTATTCCGAGACTACAACCCTTAGTAAAGTGTTTGAGTTAGGCTAGATGTTAAGAAGTTGCTAGAATGCCCTTAGCACGTAGACTTCGTTATAACAAAGCCTTCAGGCATAGGCTGTCCCACACCGACTCGCTGAAAGCAATCAGCATCCGACGATATTTATCAACGAAGCTGTGCCAAAAAAACAAATCCGCCCTTTCCCACAGACCTTTTTGAAAGTCTGACGTATACTTTCTTTTATTTTATCAAATACCCGCCAGGCAAGCATCTTTAAACAGCCACAATGCTGAAAGAAGTTACATTACTAAACTTCAACTAAAGAAATGGGAATTGGAAATGGGTAATTTTTCCGGATCTACGGAAATCTTTTGTGAGACTGATACTGGAGTCGAAATGCCAATTCTTTACCGCGAAGGTTTACTTACAAACCCAGACACTATCACGTAATTAGTAGAGATAATAGTTAATTAGCCTGTGCATATTAGGTTTCGAAAAGGGTGGCATATTTACGGTGACTGCTAAGGTGTAACTATCTCGTCAATCGAAAACCTATCTAGTCACCACTTCACTATCAATAACAATGAATTCATTAGCTGTGCTCATATCAAAAATGCGATGAACTTGTACCAGACAATCCGTCTCTGTATAACAGTAGTGCCAAACTATATCTAGAACAAATCGAAGACCGGAAATTCATGTATTTCGACTCAAAAACTCACACCGCGTATTTATTGGACAAACGGCACGTGCAAAAAAATATGCCACAAATAGGTTAGGGGCAAAAATTCGGTGCACGCCGACATTTATTTAGGGAAAACCTTGCCAAAGATAAAAGTTTCGCTAACTATTCTATATATACATCACACCTTTTTATATCACTGAAGAGGTAGACAGAGGCGCATCGCACGCAGACTTAAGCTTTCTGCTTTACCAACCTAATTTCCGTTTCGTATTATATAGAAATAAATTGCTTAATATTAGACTCACTCATAATTATCTGATCGAGACATAGAATCCAATTACAGTCCACAACCATATGCCATCGCTAGATACAAGTACATATACAAATTATTTATTAACACACGAGCAGTTCATAACCCAGTAAGACAGTCAAAGTTCACATAAAAACATGTTTTATATGCATCTAAAATTGATAACCTGTACTATATGTAACATTCATATCTAATATTATAATATTCTATCAGCTACATAAAATTTATAATCCCAATATTATATATACTTACTAAGTTATCGATGTATGGCAGCTGATGGATGCCAGTGTCACCCTTGTTTATTACCTCACCGAACTAATTAATGATATTCTGAGCCTAATATTAGGTGCTGGCGGTAAACGCGGCTCCAATGCTTATATTACGTGCGTGCCGGCTTGCAGTGGACTATTAAACACCCAAATTAATCGATACTAAATGCGCGGCTACAAAATGGCTTAATAGTATGGTAGGTATAATTTACACCACTGGCCATAGAGTAGCAATACCACCCTAATTTTGATTTATAAAGCGCTGCCGAGCAATACACTGTCCTCGTTACCATTATTAGATGTTAAAACTCGTATTCTGCAGCAAATTAATCCTTGAGTACCTATCCAATTATCCCCTTACTTGGAAGTCTCTAAGTTTACTAAAGGTTCTCTACGGAAGCCCGTCTGGGGAGGTACCAATATCATTCTGCCGGTATGAAAAGAAAGCTTTTTTGTATTTCTATTTGAAGGCCGTTGTAAGGTATGTAATTTCTGAGTTTTAGAAGCTATGAAATGATTTCTCAGGGTGATGAGTGTATTACATATCTTTAATGGAAAATCCTCATTTACCGCCAAGGATAGAAATTGTTTATGCCATTGTTTAGTGGGATGAGAAGCCGATTTGCATTTGTTTAAACCAATATTTATATTGCATAAAAAAAAAATCTGTATAACATACATTATTAAGCAATTTTAAATAACTCAAACTAATTTATATTCCAAGATTATAAAAAGTTATCATCAACTTTCCAAACAATATATTTTACCATAAAAGCTCTACACATCTTTGTTTCACAAAACAATAAACGGACTATGTTTATTCAAACACCTAAATTGAATTGTTTCGTCCAAGCTATCGCTAATAAACACAAAGCAGCTTATAGGCTTCGAGGCTGAAAGCGCTTTACTTCAGTCAGTGAACTCTCCCCGCGATGAGCGAACGTCTGTCGTTCCTGAAAGAAAAACATCGCGCGTCCGAACTTAAAGCATGACTTTAAAATACACATTTTATAATGTGGAAACTTCTGTTTGAAATCTTGAGTTTTCGTTGAATGTGTGGCGTGTTGTTACTTTGCCTCTCGGAGGAGCCGGCCCAATTTAAAGTTATAAGGTAAGTTACAATAGTCAGTTTAACTTGCCGTGGTCGGTAGAAGACACTTTTATGACATTGCGTCAAGTTTGTATCGCTTTTAACTTCGTGTCTTGAGTTTAATTAATGACTTTCGGTTTACGATGAAGTTGGTATTAAATTTGGAAAGTAATGTTTTATGATGAATTTTGTTTTATTTGTAAACAAGTAAGTGCTATAGCGCGTGATATGCTTTGAACAGCAATGATTTTGATATCTACATTAGGACAAATATTTGCGTGATTCCTGCATAAATAATTTTAAAAAATGTGTCTATAATTTGGATATATACGAGTATATTATACTGAAATTTCTCCAGGTTTCCGACACCCCTGCAATTGAATGAATTCTCAAAATTAGATAAATGTTCTCCAATAAAATTAATTCTTGGAGTCAATAAGTACTATATGCCGCTAATTAATAATATGTTGATGTATTCATTTACTATTTATTGCATAAATATTTCTCTGATCAATGATTTATTTACAAATATAATGTATATTTTTATATACTTCTACTGAATTACATGGAAGGGTATTATAGTATTGAAAATCTAAGAAACTGAGAGAAATCAAGCTTCCTGCATCAAACGTGGAACAAATATGAAACAATGATAAAAATAATTGTTCCGATTACCGCCAATCGAACAAGCGACGTGAAGTTTTTATAGTTTACTGCATATAAACGACCTAAATCTATTATGCATCCACGAAATGGAATGATAAAAAACACAATGAAAATAAAACTTGAAAAAAGTAAACATACAATTTTATTTATGTTTAAAGGCTTTGCATACGAAATCTCCTCGATCAAATCAGAATAAATGCACATTTGAATGTATCGTAAATTCAAAACATTAAAGCAATACAATACTTTATACCTTAATCTTTTTCTTGAAAGTGTTGTAAAAAGGTCTTTGCTGTGGGTGTAAAAAAAGTTTTTTTTTAATATACCCACACAATTTACAAGTCTCCTACTCTATTATGGGAATTGATTTCTTGTGTGACAACTGATAACATTCAATTATTTTTTATTACAACATGCTAAATGCTTACCAAGCTTGTTTATTTGGGGCTGTCAAAGCGAATCTTTGTTATTTTAATTATATCGGAACATTCGTTTTATTTTTTCTGCGTTTATATTATGACCGCCTACTGTTAAACCTAATAATAAATTTGATAATGCCAATCAAGAAATTATATTATCATCGATCGCAATTGCTTAAACGTAAAAACCTCTTTATTCTAAAAAAAACTAACTGTTCTAAATTTTCCAGACTGTCTGTGAAAATATTTAACACTAATCTGTGAGTTTGTTATGATGTAGCAAGGTTTAATTAGATGAAGAGAGCAACTTTGTATATATTATACACATGTATAAGATTTCAATTCAAATAGCTTTAAAATCAAATAAAGACAATATCACATACGTTTGCATGATTGGAATTTTTATGATTGTGAGACGAATATTTTTTTTGAACTTCTAATTTTTGTTTTTACTTTTGTTATGACAACCTGAATAATTTGTCGCTATGACAATTACAGTGCTTATTATTTACAGAATTCACTTTTAAGTTAAAATGAATACATAATATAATGTTCGCTACAGAACTCTCAATCGTTTGTATAGTTGAAAGTTAAAGAGATACAACTTTGGAACACAAACTAAATTATCCATTAATTTAATGAGAACACATAATAATGCCTTGAACACAGATAATTACATTAAAGCATTATATTATACTGACGATTGTAAATAAAGTTACTTCATTTATTCATCACTTTGGACACCTTAAATTTACATCATTTATTAATAAAACCATAGTATTGCGAATCTATGAAAATTAACCGCCTCGCATTTCTACTGAGTATTGCAAAGAAACCTTTAATCTAATTTTGATTGATATCCTATACACTGTATAGACGACATTGTGTAGGAAGTATGGATGTATTTGATAGCAATCAATCGATTTGAGGCTCGGCGGCCGCACAATCCGATATAGGAGTCGTTCATTAACCAACTGCTGACGTGCCGCAATTTACTAAATTGAATTCTAGCTATTCTTTTTTTATATAACGTTGTTTTGTATCCGTAGTTTGAAGAACACGGACACCCCTTTATCTATAATTACTTTAGTTTTATTATGAACGCAGAAAACCCTTTTATCTATAATTTTGATTTTACCTGAAATGCATATAGTACATTAACTAGATACAAACAGCAAACATAAAACAATATAATTTTGTGTTTGAGACCTAAGTCGTCTTGGTTTTCTTCTAAGATTTTCTATTTAATGCATGCACTTGAGCGTCTTGGGATTGGAGTTTTAACCCAACATAACCTATAAACCAGTATCCTATCATGAAACGGATATTAACTTTCTTGAGGATGAAGATCGTGTTAGTAACAATAGAAGCATTGCTGTTTTAGATTAGTTGGTTATACTACTTACTATTATATACAGTTGTATTCATTATAAACGTCATGGCCTAAATTGCTTCTAAAGCCCTCCTCATAACAAATTCAGAGAGTAAACTGAAATGGACATGTTGAATTTAATACAATAATGCACCAATGTATTTTTTTGTATAAATGATTTGGTATTTATTTATACCAGTGGATTTCCAGTGGTCGAAATTCCATCGTCGAGTCTATAAAGAGGAAAAGTAAAAAACTACTGAACTGATTTTGAAAATTCTTACACTAATAGAAAGCTATAATACTCCTGAGTGTTAAAGCCTACTTTCTATCTCAGCAAACATTTTTTCACGGGGGCGGAATCGCAAGCAAAAAGCTAGTTTAATATATTTTAGTTGTTACACATATTATATATAAATTTATATTTCTCCACTCCATTATCATGCGTACTTTAACTATGCCGAAACTCGCACTCTTCCGTGCGATCAATATGCTTAAAAAGTTTTCCTTAACGAATTAATATAGAGATGTGGTCGCCCCTTGTCACATAATGAAATAGTCCATTGAAAAGTTACATTTGGGGTTGCGTTTTTTAGAGGACGCAATTTTATTTTTTAGAAGTGTAGGGGGGGTCAGTGTAAAGCTAAAACCAAGTTTGTGGGGTCGCCGCCCTTGTCCCACGGCCGCCATCTTGGGTTGAAATAGTTTTTACGATGTATCTCTTAAACTATTTATCTGACAAAAAAAAATTATAAACATTTTTGTTGCAAATTAAATTCTCTACAACTTTGGTCCAGTAACTTTTTGTCGTAGAACTATAAATAAAAAAGTTATAAGCAAAAATGTTAAGCAATTGCTTTATCTGTCCCAAAGCGATTCAGGATCCAAGTAATTCGCGTACAAGCCGACAACCGCGGGTTTGTGTTGTACGTATTATGAACCTTACAAACACACGTTCTGATAACGTTGCAATGGACATTGCTTAACATTGAATTTCTTAATATTTTCGCTTATAACTTTTTTATTTATAGTTCTACGACAAAAAGTTACTGGACCAAAGTTGTAGAGAATTTAATTTGCAACAAAAAATGTTTATATTTTTTTTTGTCAGATAAATAGTTTAAGAGATACATCGTAAAAACCATTTCAACCCAAGATGGCGGCCGTGGGACAAGGGTGGCGACCCCACAAACTTGGTTTTAGCTTCACACTGACCCCCCCTACACTTCTAAAAAATAAAATTGCGTCCTCTAAAAAACGCAAGGTAAGGCCTAAAAAATGTAACATTTCAATGGACTAAAACGAAATACATAAGTTTGCGGAATTAGTGCCTTGGTTAACAACCAAGAGACAACAACCAAGAGTAACAACTCTGCCTACCCATTCGGGGATAAAGACGCGATGTGTGTTTGTTATTTTATACATATCATTAAAAACTAAAATTATATCTATTTTATTTGCAACCAGTATAAATACGCCATACTTTTGAAATTAAACGAAATCAACAAAAGTGTTCCGTACGTTCACCTACACATTCTTGACTTAGGCATGTTTGAAAGACTTGACGTATTTAAACCAGTAAGAACAAAAAAGAGCTAATTCGAGTCTTTAAATTGCAAACTTACCTCATGATAATAAAGAATAATATTACAAGAACCATAGCAGTCATGTTTATCGTTAGCATTAAAATGCTGGCTAAAACGGGCTAGTACCACTAATTCACTAACACAGAAATAACATTAAATGGCAGCTGTGTTTCATGACAGAGAATATTTAAAATTAAGTGAAGCCTTTCCTCCTATATTTCCCGTTATTTCGTATTGTGCCTGTTTAAAAGCGGTAGACGTCATTTAAAATCAGATAAACCACTCGATCATGCTGGCATATAACATACATACAAATAGATTACAAAAACAAATATATAATAAGCAATATATAACTAACCTACATACATAAAATACATTCGAGTGCCATAGAATAAAAGTTCCATTATACGAAACTCTATCAAGATATAAGTAACTAAATAATTTATATGCTCTAATTTCCCAGTGATGTCCAAGTTACTAGCCCCATACTAATATTAACGAAGCACAACGGCTAGATACTTAGTTTCGAGGGGAAGTTGTGGGAATTATTGTTAACTTAAACAGCTTGAGATTGTCCAACCTCTGACAGGACCAAGTACTATATTGATTTAGTTACTAGGTTTATATTATAGGTATTTTGTACTAAGATATACATACATAGAATTGTGAACGTCTTTTGCGATATTAAAGACAGCAAGATAATAACTCATTATTTGTTATAATTGTTATAAACTGACTGCCTCACTGGCGCAGTTGTATTACGGTATGACTGCAGCTGAGGTCTCGGGTTCGATTGCCCGGGTCGGGCAAAGTGATATTAGGTGTTTCTATTCAGTATCCACCTGGAGCGTGGAATTTGTGCTCATAGTTTGTTGCTCCCTTTTATATATAACGAAATACGGTTGAACCGCGTTGGGTGCAAGAATTACGCCTCTGACTACCCTTTCGAGGAGTAAAGGCGTGAGCGTTTATGTTATAAACTCGAATTGTTACTGTGGAGCTAACTACTTAAATCAATCAAAAAACTAAGACATCTCATAAAGAGTTCTAATTAACTTTCAATATGTAGTAATATATGAGTGTACTTTAGATAGTAATCATATAAATCTTTATAAAGTCATAAAATTATAGCAATATTGTACATGTACTAAAGAAAGATTAGATAGAACAAATGTTAAGTGGCTGCTTTGATGTTGTTTTTCAAGTACCTACTTTCAATATTTCAATGCCACGTTCAAGTATCCACTGTAGGGTAAAATCTCTTTGCTAATTTCCAATCGTTATCTTAAAGGACAGTAAAGCATTTGACATGTTCTAAGCTTGAAAAAAAAAAAAATATTCTAAGCATTAGTTGTTTATACACATTATTAATCTATATACAGGGTGTCCCAGAAAGTAGTGTCAAGCGGAGGTCCAGGGATAGAGCACCTTTTGGGGTATCCGAATCACCCCTATGTATGTTCCGCGATTTTTCATAGTTTTCGAGTTATGAATATTCTTCATCATGAAGATACACATACATAATATGAGACATGCACACATAGAGTACAAGAGTGTCATAATTCTACATCCAGAATAACGCAAACTCTCTCGTTAGTTGCTTATACAAGGGAAGCATAAGCGAAATAGGACTTCATATGCATCGATTTAACCCCTATGTATGTTGTTCGATATTGCGTAAAGCCATGATGACGCAGCGAGTGATAAGCTGTGAATCCAGCCGCGTCGGTTAGGTTCCCGTATCGAGAAAAAAATAATGATTAGTTGTGAAGGATTTGGATTCTATAGAACTGGAGTCATGCTATTATGCCATAATTTGTAGAAACGTTTTGTAGTTTTCAAATTGTCCAGGTACTTTTGTGACTGGCTGTACATGTGTATGGGTAGGTTTTGTTGTGGTAAGTTAAAGCTGAGGTAAGAATGTATATTCTGATACCAACCACACAATTGCATACGTTTGTGAGAAGCACTATCTCCACTTATTTTTAATCTCTTAAAATAATAATAAACTCAGGGAACATATTTAAACCTCAGTAAAACCACAATAAAACCTATCTATACACATGTACATTGTACAGCCAGACACAAAAGTATAATTTCAAAATTTCAAAACGTTTCTACGTATAATTAACTTCAATCGAAATACTTTTTATTCATCTAAAATAAATTCAATCACTCAATTTTTATTTTACTTAAGAAAAAACGATTGTCAACAAAAGCACAAAAGTTTAAATCCCAATTTGAATTTGTTCAAATACCTTTATGGCTGACTGCAATAAACATAATAACATCAAAATATAACATTTAAAATAAGACAGTGTTCAAAACATAATTCCTTACCGTTGTTTCGTGACAATGTGTGACTCGCGATCCGACGAGTCGTAAATATCGATCGTGGTGTCGTGCCAGTCGGCTACACGATATTATCGTTACTATTTTTTAAGTCTAAACCATAGTCTGTAATTACTTTAAGTATTGTGGGTCTGTGAACTGCTATCGATTCTATAATAGCATATTTACGCTGTTGTCATACTGGTGTTTCAATTGGGACTTAATGCCACGTATTTTATAGCTTTTATATTAAGGTATATTTTATTAGATTTATAAGTTTTACTGTGCCTCTAATAGTATGTTATGCTACCTAATGTCATTCCCATTTATCGACAATTTTAATAACAAACCGAATCGGAAATTCTTGGAAAATAATAACTATTATAGAATCAAACAGTCAAAAACATTTTTTCATACATTTGAATAATGAAAATGAAAATGTCTGTAAGCTCAAATTTCGCTATAAACAGCAATTCCGCCCAGAACTGTTAATTACAATGCTATTTACGGTATTGCATTACCCTCGTTACCCACACATTATATATTAAATCTCATAATCAAACAGAAGCCTTTTATCCCCGAAGGGATAGGCAGAGACGCAACAAGTGCACTCACTTTTCACCTTATATATTTCGTCCCATGATGTGGTAGGGGCGAACATAACGCCATATCGGGCATAAATTTCAAACTCCGGGTTGATACTGGGTAGAAAAACCCAATTTACCAGACCCGGGCATTGAACCCGAGACCTCAACACTGCAATCGTACCGTAATACAACTACGCCACCAAGGCATTCGGCAAGTCCTATTATGTCCAGTAATATAGCTTAACTGTTAGTCACAAAATCGCACTTTTATAGCACAATAATTGTTACGCGAACACTTTGAAATTTATTCGATGTTTAAACGCTAGTCCTAATAGCGTCCCAATAGGTCATAAAATGGTATATCGTTTCCAACATAATCATGCGCATTATTTGGCGAGTTAAGCTATATATAGTCAACAGCGGTGAACAATCCTAGCATTGCGCACCGCAGTCGAGTAGACTCCGCAGTTATTAATACCGAGCCCTGCCTTAAAGATAATATCCATTAAATATTAATTTGTGGGTCTTATTCCGTCAAGTTATGAATCACCGTGAAGTTAACTTCAGCGCTCATTCATTTATAAGGCATATTAAGTAAGTATCTACCTACACCGCGTTTAAAATAAAAATCAAATTTCAAATATCGAATGCCGTTGTAGAATTATAGCATGCCGGTTACACCTACGCTTCGTCTCTTTTAACTGCTATAATTTTTGAAATTACACGTCAATGAATTCCCACCATACGATAATGATCGAAACTACAAAAAAAAATAAGAAAGAGGTGCTATCGTGTGGTGATGATACAGTAAGATGCTTGTAACACTGGTATATAAAAGAAGATTAAATACATTTGCTATACATATACTTATATAAAATTCTTATGTAACCTATTTAAATATGCCACATTTTATAGAAAACTTTTAAAAAAGTCATTACGACTATCTCAAAACTCGCTTGCAGCTGAGCCATAATAGCCCGGTTAAAATCCATTTCCGAATTTTTATCACTTATGTTTGGCTAATGATATAAAAGTTTACTAATTTTGAAATATAGGAGAACTTAAATACCTAAGACTTAAGATTTAAAAGAGTTCGAATTGTCACCTTTTGCACTGGTCATAAAATCAATACTCATAAAATCATGTTTGCATCTACATAGTATAGGAAAAACGCTTCAATATTTATATAATAATACTACAAACAAAGTAGATATCTAACTCCCAAGGGTTCATGCTATACGCTATTATTTTAACGTATGGTATTAATATTGTCTTTGACTCTTGGAGATGTGACGATCCTTTCTCGCCGCTGAATATTTTGAAGTCATTGACGCTTTATTCGCATTGGGAAAACGATGAATTACGTCTCTGTTTTTATACGAAGAAATATTTTCTTGTTGGCAGTAAGAGCTTAAACATTTCCTTCTACTCGTAAAATATTTGATATATATGTTTGAATAATATGATTAATATTATTATTTATACCAGAAATGCGGAACGATACTTACCTTTATATATATAATAGTATGAGCCTTGTATTATATACTGTCCCACTGCTGGGCTCGGGTCTCCTCTACTGCTGAGAGGAATTAAGCCTTAGTCCACCACGCAGTCCTAGTGCAGATTGGTGGACTTCACATACCCTCAAAATCCCTATATAGAACTTCCCAGTTATACAAGTTTCCTCATGATGTTTTCTTTCACCGGTAGAGAAAGCGATAATTCACAAAGAAAACACACATAACTTTAGAAAAATTAAAAGTTAGGCTCTTGGGTTTTGAACCTGCTGATATTCGTCTCGACAATCCGTTCTACTTCCAACTAAGGTATCGCCGATACGATACTTAAGAAGTTATAAATTGGGGGAACGAATTACGATCCATTATACATAATAATAAAGAATTGCGTGACCGCGACTAGTTAAAATATGACTTATATTTTCACTTACCAAAAACAACTAAAAACACTTTACGTAACTATAAGTGAGAATCATTCATAAACATCCTTTTAATAGTGGAAAATTGATAGTCAATAAATTTAGTTACCCAAAAACCTTCGTAAAGTTTGTCAAATTCTCCGTTTTCTATTTCCAGACTAAGGGTTCAATGTGACACTACACTACTATCCTCAATTACACCGACATTAATATCAATTGAGTAGGGTAGACACTAGACGACACTATCGTATCGATTTTCCTAGGACAACACGGCTTGTCTTCATTTAACCCCTGTCAATTGTGACGGAAGCTAAACGAGCCGATGAAAGACATCAATATCTTCGCTAATGACATGAATCGTAAATATATATTATATAATATATTTTGGTTTTTATTTACGTAGCTATGGCAGATATTTATTTTTCTTATTTTCTTTCACGCTCTTGATGTACTAATATATGTGTAGAACTTACCAAATAGACTATAATACCTCATGACTCAAAGATCAATGGGATATAATAGAAATTCTATGGGGTTAAGAATTGTAATTTCGTAAACAAAAAACAATTCATCAATTATATCTGGTAATTCACACATCCTTACGCTTTTTATCCCCAAAGAGGTAGGTAGAGGCACAACTGGCGCATCCACTTTTCGCTTATTCTATCCAGTGATATGATAGGGGGCAAATCTGTCGCCATATCGGCCACAAATTCCAGACTCCCGAATAATACTGAGTAGAAAAATCCAATATCACTTCGCCTTGCGATGAAACCCGAGACCTCAGTACTAATAAGTAATTTATCGCTGAATACTGCACGAAGGTCAGACCAATTTCACTGTTAACAATTTGAGTTGCTATGTTACTAAATTGCCGGTAATTGTTGCCAATCACAGCAACCCAAAAAGAGGTCACATGCAACAAATTTTAGGCATTACAATAAAAGAACGTACAAAACTCCATGTCATTAACTCCATAGGCAGAATGAAGTTTCCTTTGCGTTACTTTCAAATAGCAAACTCAAAGCTAATTGGCTGGTGTTCTGTCGTGTTTATCTCGTGTGTCGCGATTAGTTGTTGGGTCGCAGTTAGCGTCGATCGATCACTGTCGCGTCCACTCACTATCCCACCTGCATAATCACAAACATTTCGGACATTTGAGTGATCACCAAATTATTCGGATAATAGAATTTACGCGGCTATGAAAGAATTTCGAAACCGTTTGTAGTCTTATTTATGATGTCATGTCAAATGGTTAAAAATTTGGTGCAAACATTACAAATTTAGGTATGTTTACTTATATTAGTAAATTAAATCAATCGTGGCACCGTTTAACGATCTGAAATGTTATATTTTTCATACAAGCTTATGTCAAATGAAGACATCTCGGTGCCAAACCCATTTAATCAGATTTCTGCGCCCATTTCTAAAACACGTGCAAACATATTTGCGAACTTCACGAATATTGGATACATTTTACAGCTATATATATTCATGAATATAAACCACAGTAGATCCGTATATAGACTTGAACATCAATCTCCGTGTTCTAAAATCCCTGTATCCAAAATACTGACAAACGACGCTCAATGGATTCTACTTGCATCGATGTTCAGGTACAGTGTACATATTTCAGTAAAAGCAATTTATCTTGTCTTGTATAACCAACTTAGCATACCCAGTTCAGTGGAACACAAGATGATCGACTATTGTAGTCTTGTGACAGGCCAATTTTACTGATTTGTAGTATAGTGTTAGAGATATGGAGAAAAGTTTGCGGTCTTACAAAGCCCAGGTAGAAACGGCGATAGCGTAGTAGTGTGTGGAATGGCCTGTCGAGGCGTATGTCCGCAGGTTCAAATACCAAGTGTACACCTCTGATTTTTCTAAAATTATGTGTGAATTCTTTGTGGATTATCGCTTGCTTTAACGGTGAATGAAAACATCATGGGGAAAACAGGATGGTAAACTAAGGCCTTCTCCCTCTCAGTTGTAGAGGAGGCTCGTGCTCAGCTGTGGGACAGTATATATAAAGAATCAGGTTGGACTCAGGGCTATGTGCGTGACTTTCTGATTTAATAACAACCATGTTATATCAATGTTCCTAATTAAATTTTTTGGTTTTATTTTCTTAAAACATGCTTACTCATTCACATTACAGAAATTGTTTCGTAAACCCACGTACTATTTTTCAGCATTAAAATTAATTGTTTTGAATATAACATTTAACCATTTTCATAATAACATCTCAAATCTATGTAGGTACAATTTGTAGCACAATCATTAATTATTTCAAACATATATAATATTTTTTTATGTTTAATCATTGAAACTAAACTACGTTTCGTCTGTTTACATGGCTAATGAACCCAGTAACAAACAGCCAGTGCAGGCGTCAGACACGCGATACGCTCTTTAGGGCTTCCCGCAATAAACCACTTAGCTTTATATCGACGGAATAAGAAATCAACATTAACACTTTCTACGGCTATTTGCTGCCCTAGTTTGAGAATTGTTTTTTAAAACGTAGTTGCTTTTAATTAGCATTGTTGTTTGAAACGTATGTAGACTAATTTAAGGTTGAGGTTGCATAAGCAAACACAAAGCTTATTATATTATGTGAACTGGCAGCATAATAGTATTTGAATTATTATATTTAGAATGATTGACAATGTACTGTTGTTACTAAGCGCTATGTGCTGTCTTGTTAAGGTTGTGTTCTGACGTGCAATATATTAGAAATATATAAGTTGTTATTCTACTGAAAATCTGGTTTGCTTTCACTCTCTAATCACGCTTATTCTGCTGTGCAACTCTGCCATGGCGACTCGATGTCCAAGAAAATACATGTCTGTATAATTGTACAATGCACTAAAGGTAGTATTTAGTCAATCTTCAATTTTATAATAACGTTGTAAAACATAAATATTAGTGCAATGATGCGTTGTAACAACACCAAACACTGGAATAATACGGAGCATAAACCCCAATATAACTTCAGCACTGGGAATTAAACTTGAGGCTTCCCGACAATTGTACCCCAATACAACTACGCCACTGGGGCAGAAGTAGTTTCTAATATATCTTTATACAGCAAATGCGAGAGTTCCTATTTTTAAACCTGATATCGACAAACGTTTTATTGTTGCACATCTATAACAAAGGCCGAGTCGGCTCACGCACTACGGACTTGGAACATATTTCATTACGTTGCTGTTGGTTACGCACGAATGTTTCCCGTTTCCACTCGCCTTGGCTCAAATGTTGGGTCAAATAATGTTTTGGCACGCTCTACCTTCGGAGGTTATGAAAAAACTTTAATTGTGGCCATTTTTTTTCTCTTTCAAACCTTGTTTTCCAAATTTGGTTTATTTTTAATTACTAATTAATTTAATAAGGTTATCGCTCTGAAATACCGAATACAATTACCAAAATTTTGCACCATTAAAAAACAAAGCATTATCAATTAAACGTTATATTATTCACCAATATAACTTTTCCCAGTAACTTGAGCTTTCATCGATCAAAACTCCGGATATTTCTTTCCATTATTTTTACAAACTGTAAGGCTTACATTTCAATCCAATATGCACTTTAAAGGATTCAGCGCATTCAATATAATAGAACCTTTGACTCGTATTATTTTCTAACGCTGAGCCCGCGTTTCCAGAATATTCCATGGCCTTTTAGAAAATAATATTTTATTATTCGGCTTGAAGAACTGTTCGCTATACCTATCTCATATCTAGCTAGTATTTTAAAGGCACGTAGACGAAACATCATGCATAAAGAAATAAAATAAAATGTGAAAAAAAGATCAATTATATTTTTTACGACCGGTTTTAACTGAATACTCGCTTCAAAACCGTTTTCTTGATATTCTCGATTCTGATTCAAACTTTATCAAAAATATGATAGTTGACTTCTTTTTTAACTACATTTATCAAAAATGTATTTGTATGTCATGCATATAAAATCTAACGGAATAAGAATTTTTAATTCTACGCAATAATAAATTAGTTTAAAGATTTTAAATTTAATGGAAGGGGCAGCTGTCACAATAATTACAAACTGTAACGTCACCGAGTGTGTATAATGCTGCGTGAGTGAAAAAAAGATAGCAGTAATACCCCACCACGCCCCCACTTTTGCTCACAACAATATTTCGAATATGAATAACTGATTTAATTTACAACTAATGTCGGTGCTGATTACACCATCTATTTTCGCGGTGCTTTCCCTACGGGCTCAGAGTGGAAACTCTATATTGTACACATAAAAAACCATCCACAAACCAATACACAGCCCACATTTAATATTAATGCCGGGTTCAATATATTTAATAGGGCGCTCATGTTTTACAGTGAACTCATAAGGTGACAAACATTACGAGCCACATAAAATGGATGATAAAGTGTAACGACGTAGGAAGTGCCGATATGATCTGATCCTTTACGAAGGTACGCCATATTTATGACACCTATAATTCGGACCCTGGCGGAATATTAAGTGCCGTCTATCGGTCTAAGTTAGGATCGAATGAGACCGGATTAAATTCCCCCTGGCCCTACTTATTTGAATAAGGCGCTTGAATAAATAAAATAATCTACTTTCTGGAGATTTACAATGTTTTGGCTGCCTTGAGGTGAAAAATTGTTGATGTATGGACCCAAGGCTTGTGCAATAAACATAAAGAACCACAGCAGCTATTATTCAAAGGTTGAATTGTAGCTAAAACAAAATGTATAGAATTATTTTAAGTTTTTTTGCGTATTAAAAATTAAATCGCGTATTTTTTTTGATAACGTTGTGAAAATATAATATTTTGTAAATGCAAAACAATTTATAAAGATGCTGTTAATAGAATTTCATTTATTTTTACCATCGACCTTTGGTGTATAAATCTTTTTCACAAAATGTCTTTGGTGTAACAAATCAAAAGAAAAGTGAGCTTTAAAGTCCTACACAATGCCTAACCAGACTATCGAACCTAGCGTCCAGCCTACACTAGGGAGAATCCAATTAATTTCGTACTCGAATAGACCCTGTCCTAGATCACCACATATCATGATAGTTTTTGTTTCAGTAATTCCTCCCGTGGGAAATTATGGAATTTTTAAATATATGGCGCTGGCACCTTAAAAGTGGCATTATTAATCACTACAGTGATTTAAAGACTTTTATAGCAACTTTTCACTCGGGCGAAGACGCAAGCGACGCCTAGTTTGAATTACTTTAAAATTCCTTTACAATTCTCTATACACTAAATAAATATTCGATATATTTCATTTAATACATAATCCAATTTGATACCAAACATACCCACGTACGTGAAGCAAAATATGTGTTTATTAAAATTCTCTGGACTCGATATATGAATTTCGCAACTGATAAACAAAGTTTGAATATTTTTCCATGGAATTAATTTAACTTTCGTTCAAAGCTTTGCTATCGTGTAGTTAGTTTCACGCAGATACGTACAGTTGATGCCATTTTTATGGCAAATCTCAGGAAATACAGAATTTAGAGAAGATTTTTCGAAATCCGATTAAAATTTTATGGTATTATTTGATAATTTACTATAGTCCAACTAGCTGACCCAACAGACATTGTCCTACCATAACTATGTATGCACGCGCGCATTCTGTCGATCGCTGACAGTTATTTCAAACCATTGACAGTTATGTGAAATGAATACTGTCGTAAAGTTTTCTTAAATTTTATAATTTTCCGCGCAATTTTTTTAAGTTTTTCTTTCATAAGAACCTTCTCCTTAACAATGACAATAACAAACACAACAACAAAAAATTGTGAAATCGGTCCAGCTGTTCACGCGTGATGGCGTAACCAAGGGAAATAGGGATTCATTTTTTTATATATATAGATAAAAAACTTTCCATTTTATAGACAGAACCTCTCAATACAATTAGATCTGCATTGAAATTAGATTACGCGTCATGAGTTCTAGATATTTTGAGCTATATTCGGCAAATAATCCACCAGGGATTCCTTTGAAGCGTTTATTCCCACATTGATCGTACTGCCGTTTGATCTATTCTGTTATGACAGACTTCTGTGAAATACTGATAACAATTCCATAGCTCATACATTTGTAAAACAAATGAATGACTAAACCCAAAAAGAACTTTGATTTACAACTATAATGGGAATTTGATGATTTATAAACAACGATAAAAATGAACGAATATTTTCTATTCAAAATATATAGAATTGGGTGATAAAAAGTATTCTTCTGCACCAATGCAATAAACTATTTGTGAATGTGACAATAGGATGAAAAATATGCGGATAAAGGTATTTCTCTTTGAAGCAGACTAATATTTTTGTAGGGTTTTGTTTTTAAACGAGTCGCCGTGTCATATGACGGGGGATTATAATCACCATCGTCACCAAACATTACCGAAATTGCTTTACTATCCTTCTAGTAATAAAGTACTACATGCTAAGGGTGTGTGAATTAGTTGGGTCTCTAACTATTCATCCAAGTCAAAACAGTAAATTTACAAAATTCTTATAGTAACCTCCTTTCCACTTTCAATCATTACTTTTTTAATGAATAAAATAATTTTATACCGATATATACAATAATAGATCAGCCCTTCCTTATATATACCGCCACCTGCTGGCCTAGTGCGGTTTGGCGGACTTCACATACTTCTAAAAGTCTTATGAAGAATTCTTAAATAGTAAATCAAACGATATTTGATAAACAATACACACAAAACACACACGCCTTGAGTTTTAAACCTGCAGAATTTCATCTCAGCAATTAGACTTGATGAGATCACACACACAATCACGTCTTTATACCTGGAGGGAGGAGCAGAGGTTCAACTGGTGCACCCACTTTCCACCGTGTGCACTTAGTACCGTGACGTGATGGGAGGCGAGCTTATCACCATATCGAGCACAAATTCCGGACTCCGGGCTGACACTGAATAGAAAAACCCAATATCACTGCCCGGGAATCGAACCCGAGACCTCAGCACTACAGTCGTACCGTAACACAACTACGCCACCGAATCAGTTAACGAGATATAAATATTTAACTTATTAATTAAGTTCACCAAGTTGTACTAGGCGCTAATGCCGTCTTAGCGCGAGCTAAATGAATAAATCCTTTAAGTCAGATGCGCTATTAGTCTCCTACATTAGTCGTATTTAGCTTTGTAGGTCGTGCAAACTTCTACAAGCTAAAATCGATAGGTGACAGTCACAAATAGTAATCTCTTTCGTAGGCCATATTTCATCAAGATTGTTTCGTTTTCTATTAATTAGCTATCAGCTGTTGGAGTATCTTAATTAACAATAGAATTGTGATAACAGTTTTTTTTATAAACAAAATAAACAATTTAAACGCCGATTAAATGATCAAACTTATAACTTAACATGATCATTAACACTAGATAAACTTTATTGTCACCTAAGAATTATGGTTATTCAATGTTGCGCATAAAATATAAATTGAGAAGTACAAGTAGTTTTGAAAGAAAGTTTTGATCCCGCTAGATTTCTGAAAGTAGGACGGAGTTTCAACATTGATCTGTTATGAGTTAATGCATCGGGGCATATCTAGATTAGCGAAAAGCCCGTTGTATCGGAAGCAAGAGTCCCGGGCGGCGTGCAACTTCCAAGTATATTTTTTGTAGCGAAGACTTTTGTCTGAGGAAAAACAACTCACGAACTTCGTACCGTTGTAGTTTATTGACCTGCACTAAGACTTTTATCTCTTTGGCAAATGACTGTACTTAACGTATGACGTAGCTTTACGCTTTAACCCTTTTCAAGAGTAAGCAAAGAAGTAACGCTGCGTCGCGCCAACGATACACCAGGTAAGCTGAATCCCACGCGATTACTTTTTGCCATTGGTATAATTCCAGACACCAAACTGATACTGAGCATAACAACTCAATATAATTAATAATTTAACCTGACCGGGCTTCGAGCCGGAGACCTGATCATAGCAGTGGTAAACACCGCAAAATAAATACATCACGCTGCATTCTATACCACTCCTGATTAAACTTATAGTGTAGGTCATATATTCGTTGGAAGTAGTCGAATTTTCACTATGTGTAAGGCGACCGGTGTCTAATCAGATCCACAGATTCATATATCGGCCAACGTCTCACCAGCACCTCTTTGTAAATATACATTCCAATAGGCTTTAAGAAAATGATCTAAAAACTAGGACAATTATTTAAAAATCAACAGCTTAAATGGATTTATATCTCAAACCATCCGTTAATTAGTTAAGCTTCGAAACAACGAAACTCCATTTCTAGGTTGTTTGAGTTTACACAATAGTCGTAATGCTAACGAAGGGTTTTGAACCCAATAGCAATGAAGGATTTATTTTCCATCTGGATATTACAAATTTCCAATTTTCTTACAAATCTCAAGAGCACTTCTGCGTAGTTTACAAAAAAGATTTACTCAAAGCTGTTACTTTCCAATTACCGAAAATATTTCATTATACTTGTGTACACAGAAACAAGATTTATAGAGTTTCCTTTACCCATTATTTTAAAAGTAAATAAAAAAAATGTTGTATAAGAATTTCCAATAAGGAAAAATCCCTTTGAGCCAAGTTGAAGAACGTACACGGGGTAGATGCATGTAAATATTTGAGGCACGGACGTAAACCCGATACGAGGCCGCCGTACGTGCGGTGACGAACTTTTACGTCTTTATTTATGTTTTTTTATCCCAACCGTAACGTCGCTATGAATGGTAAAATCTGATACATGGCATTACGGTTCACAATCGCGTGTTCGGTAAAAATCCAATGGGAATAAGGATCGATATCCTACCCTTTCATTCGTTCAGTAGCGTTTATTCTGGTATTTTTTCTCTGAAAATAATTACTTCTGGGATACTACGTAATCATTATTTTACGTATAAATTGATCTACTTTTTAGCTGATGGCGGTTTAAAATTAATAGAATTCGTTTTTTAAATAAAGTAACAAGGACTTTAGGTTGTACTGAAAATACAAGTATTATTATAAATTTAACCCACGTGGTAGACTGATGACGTCACAAAAATCATAGGAGTTTGCTGGATACGGGCCGCTTCCAACAGGTCTGGAAATCTTTAGGGGAGGCCCATGTTCAGCAGTGGACATCCTGCGGCTGATGATGATGATCATAAATTACTAAGTGTTGAGTGTTGACGTAAATCGGCGTAAGGAAAGTACCAAATAGTAAAATTCAAAATAGGATAAAATCCGCAAAATAGGTTTATTTGAATGTCCAACTAGGAAATAAAAAAATATCTGTAGATTATGAGCGGTCGAGTTCCAACATGCGTTAAGTAATGCGCCGTGAGCTTTCATTTAACCAAAACGCGCGTTCGCACAATATGTCGCACGTTTCCAAAGAAAATGAGTGTAGTTGTCAACAGAAAAATTCTCATTTCAAATTGCGAAAAGTTTTGTTCAAAATTCAGATTGGTTCGCTCAGTTTGACAGAATGCGAGTGGTAAGAATAGGAAACAATAAACTTAAGTTTGGTAGTCGTTATATTCATTGAGGTTCAGTATCCGAAAGAGAATTTTTTATCAGGCGCCACAATCTAAACTGTGAAATGTAAGAGAGAAATATAAAAAAATAGCCTCTTAAATGCTTTATTTTTTCACTTTAAAACATTACACGTTATTACAATAGATTTATTTTAAACTGACTTCATTATAAAATTTACAGTGTTGCAAACAATCTTTCAACATCAATTACTATAAGGACCTGCAAACTTGTCCGTTTTCAAACTTTTCCAAATTCTATTGTCTTTATCGACTTAAAATTGCCAAAGTTACAAAAGTTACCTCCCAGAATATTCGTAGAAACATTACCATTTTTATTCAAATGTAATTCAACCGCTGAAGTTAAAGTTAGCAACTAGTTTAACTCGATCATAATATTAAAAAGTTTTCATCTTGACTTAACACCTTTGCGGATCCATAAAATTATTGTCTAGTGAACAAGATTCAGCCTATGTTAATGCATCCGAACAAATATTTGTATAACAGTCTGTTTTGGGTCCAACATTTGTAGGACGAAGGCATTTGTAGTTCCTGCCACGCGTGGGAAAGTACGTGAAGATTATAATTTGTAATATGTGATATTCTTTGAGGTAGTTATGTTTTGCATAATGTAAAATCATTTTAGATAGTTATATTTTGTATCAATATCCGTAAACCCCATTGGATTGAAATTCCATGTGCAACATACGAGTTTAAAAAAATACGTTCTTGATGCTTCAATGGGCTACATAAAAAAGACGAATCTAAAATTTCAAACTTCTATAACAAAGGTTTAAACTGTTACTTGTCTTAGCCAAATTTTATTTAGCATAATATATTTTTCTTGTTCCTTCTATATCATCGTCTGTTCGCATTAATTAAATACAAATTAAAAAATAATAATAATATGTACAAACTCCATCTCTAGTATATTTAATATTTGAAATTCTAGTTGATAAAACCGCATATTTATACGATTCCATAAATATAATAAATGTGTTCAAATATTTCAATGTTTGTTGTTTGACCAAACTGTTATGGTTGGATAGATTTCCGAATAATTTGGCACGAGAAAAAATTTTTAACCAATGAAATTAATCGCTCTGTGAATTGTTTGCTTTCAATAATTTGTTTAATGGTTTAATAGAAATTTATGTCAAATAATAATATTTTAATTACATTTTATAGACAGAGAGTTGTAGTTTTTTCTTATAATATCATCAAAATATCAAGACTAAAACCTCATATTAAACTTCTCAGACAAGATGGAAGACATCCTGGCAATCGCCGAGCCTAGTAACTAACACCTAAACGTTCTATAATACAATCCGAGTATACTAACAGAAAACCTATGGTGGTCTTCTTTGAGGTATGAAAGACAGCTCAGACTTTTCTAAAACAGATTCTTCCTTATTGTCTTTCTGAACCGCGCCTACCAGATACCACAATTACCATAGATACGACTTCTTCTATGCACTAATTAAATCGACAACAATTTTGACTTTTAACGATTGCTGACAATTTATCTCTCTGTAGTCGATTCCTCATGACTGAGGATCGTGGTTATCATTGGATGTACCGCATTTAGAGCGGATTTTTCGTCTCCACCAGTTTCTGTTCATTGCATCTTCAACTAATTTGGTGAACTTGGCAGACGAGTCTTTAACATGTATTGCTGACAATAATTACATTTTCTGTAGCCTAGAAACCTACTGCATAACGTATTTCATACTTAGGGGCAATATATCTGCTTTCATAGCAGATATTGTGTGAGGCGGAACACGTGTTACAAATGAAAATAAAGCACCGACGTTGCATTTATCAACCAGCGCTTTTGGATTTGACGTCATGATTTTATTATAGTTTAAAATATCATCGATTCTAAAACTTAGTACTTTAAGCGTTTATTTTTCGAGGTAAGTTTTTAGAAAATATTTAATTTAAAGGGATAAAATTTACGAATCTGCTATAGGCATAAAGGTGATTAAAATAACATTTTAAACTATATAAAGAATTTGTCTATAATTATTTTAATTCCAAAACGATTTCAACTTATTTACTGCAGACGAATATTCACTTTATAGGTCATATACATTATTTCCAGTATTGACTAATTCTAAAATGGACCATAGGTTAAATAACAATATCAAAAATAAAACGCGCCAGTGTCCATCTTGCCAAAGTCTGCGGCCACTCGAATTAGAAGTTGACCTGGAAACTAAAATAAAGTTATCAAAAGAGAAGCTGTGCGACCTTTTAGAATAACGTTAGTGGTCCCATTTGATATCACTTGCAAGAGTGCTTGAAACTGCATGTTTTGTGTGATAAACTGGAAAAACAATTATGTATAATTTTATGTGATAAATTATTTCTTGATAGTCTCTGTAGAGTAACAGTCGGAAGTATTGAGAAATTCAAAAATTTTGTCAAGTTAAAGAAATGGTAAGAATGTCATATGAGTATTAAAAAAAAACAAAAACACACCATGCATAAGGTGCAACCAGGTCTCATACCTTCCACCTGTGTGTTCCATAGTGGGCGAGCCTATCACCATTCGGAGCATAAATTCCGACACAGGCTGATAGAGCAGAAAATCCAATGTGTCATTGCCCGACCCGGGTGTTGAAATGAAGACCCCAGATTGCTGGGCCGAATATATACAACAACTATGCCACTGAGGCAGTCAGTCAGTAAGGCAGTATTAGTATTATAATTAAACATGCCTAAAACCTTAATCTGTAACAAAAAGTATTTCACATACTATTTGTCCTTTAAATTATTTATTTATTAGTACTTCATATACAAATGTATACAGGGGGACTTAATGCCATAGTCATTCTCTACCAGCCAACCTTAGGGTGGTGCCGAGATAATCATGGTAGGTGCATGAAAGAAGGGTTGAAAATTTAAAAGTTCAAATGATATTATTATAATATATAAAGAACTAAGGTGGTGACTCTTCCGCTTTATTCAAGAGTAATTGCCGGACTCTCATTTTGAACGCTAGCCGCGTAGTGGACGTCCTGATTTCGAGGGGGAGTTACTTTTTGTTAGTGGTTTTATCATTTATGAGGTTTCTAAACTGTAATTAGTAAGTTGATAGCACATGTCGCGTTGTTCCGCATGTCTTTCTTAAAGGTTCTCCAAACTAATCCAATATAAACTAATTATACTTGAGACCGGTCAAAAGTTTTGATCCCGTCGTATAAGTTTCGAGTGGCGCAATGTCACCGGCCGGCAGGACTGATAACTTTGACACAATTTAAATAGCACTTTGAAAATGTTAAATTTGGCTTTATCTTGTTCAACGGTTGGCTCGGTGAGCTCAATGACGATGCGTTTTCGTACGAAAATTTGTCGCGCGAATTCGTACGATTACACTTTCTAATCACTTGCTATTAGAGTTTGCACAGTGGGTGCACAGTGGCCACGATATTGAACGTTTATTGGCGTGTAGTTACGTCGTCCATTTCGAATCCCCTTCTATGTAAGGTGTACATAAAGTAGCTTTTATAATCATAATCAATTAAATATTTTATGAGAAAGAAAACTGTCGAAACTCCTCTTAACTGTTCGTAAACCCTCCGAACTTGGCCGAATACCCTTGAGCTATATTATAAGCATACAGAAAATGCGTGACCAACGAAAAAAAATGTCAGTGCAAAAAAGCATCCTACATACTCGTATACGCACGAATCAATTCGTGTCCAAAGTGCGACCCTAAGTCTTATAGAAATGATTAAATAATCGTGTCCTCTTGAGGACTTAGTCTCTCCCTTCTCTCATGTTATAGAGGATAAGATGTGAGTGAAAGGATAAGAAGGTTTGATACAAATCGAAATTAACCACTATCAACCTTTGCTTTACCAAACAATTAAAATACTGATTGCTTCGCTTTAAATCTTGATTTTTATACCATAACTACAAATCTACACAGCTTAAATAAACATTCTGTTAAACGGTTTCCTAGGTCGTTATAGCAAACTCAATTTTAGTTAGAGCAGTACTATTTTACAGCTCAAGTTTCTCGCGGAACATAAAGAAAACGTGCTTCATATTATTCCCTGGACTGATCATTATCTCTATTCTTATAAAATCTACTATCCTGTTTAATATATATTTTTTTTTATATAAATGTGGAAGTTTTTATTGTTTTATATTTGTTAGCGAATATTGTTAAAATTGGTAAGATTAAAAATTAACACACATATAGTAAGTCCTCCATTAATATATTATGGGCTGCTTTTATGTGGGAAAATTCCACAATAAGACTCCCTCGGTGGCGATTTGTATTGCGTGTGCATTGTGACCACCGCTTTGAGCTCCCGGGTTCGAATTCCGGGTCAGGCAAAGTGATGTAGGTTTTTCCGCTTAGTATGAATTTGGAGTTTAGAATTTTTTCCCGATATGGCGATTGACTCGCCCACCATAAGACGGAACACACAAGGCGAAAACTGGGTACACCTGTGCCTATCCCTCCGGAGGTAAAAACGTAATGTGTGTATATACGTGTGTGCGACTTTTATACTGAAAAAGAACTTCACGCAGTCCAAGCCGCAAGGAAATGCTAGTGTCAAATTATGCAAAGTGAAATTGTAACGTTATACCTAAATGTACCGTCAACATGATAAATTCATGAGATCCAGTATTTGAAGCCGCTTATCGGTTAATCCATTACGGACATTAAATATCATTTGCGGAAGAATAAATTCCGTAGATGGTTATGAACAATGGCGGTGTATTATTTTGAGAAGGAAAACAAATAATATGGCTCAATAATACTTAAGAATGATTTACGAAATGTCTAAGTAACACTTTTTAGACACGTGCAAAGAATAATTAAAAGAACGATTAGAATAAAATATCACGTCGTCATGCAATAAAAAATCAACACATTAAAGTCAGTAAACTGTTTAATTATAATATTGTATATTCGTGTATACATTGGAGCATCCAGTAGTTTTTAATGTCCTTTATGGAAATAATATAGGCACATAGTTAATAATGCTGTATTGAAACTGTACTAACAAAATAACAATATAATGCTCGTGCGGCGAAGATAAAAAAAAAAAAATGAAAAAATGAAGTGACGTCTCCTCTTCAGTGTTGCCAATCGTAGAACGTTTTTTGGTCGTGGCAGCAAGATCACACAGCCTACTCGGCCGCGTGCGTCGCAGTGACTTGCGCCGTAACATCCTCCCGCCCGTTGAAAGGCCGCTTTCAACCTTGAAGCTCTTGCGCCGTAGGTAGTGGACAAAGACGGGTTAAGGGCCGCCGCACGCTGCCCCTGACGGTGTTGACCTCCGCTACTCTTGGTATTCCATCAGGTCCAGGAAACAGCCGATAAACCCGACCTAAGCGCCAGCTTAATGGCGGGGCGTTATCTTCAGAGAGCAAAACCATGTCCCCGATGTTAAGCTGAGAAGAGTTGCTTTTCCATTTAGTTTTTTGCTGCAACTCTGCGACATATTCCTTCTGCCACCTTCTCCAGAAGTGTTGCCTTATACTCTCTAGATGTTCATATCGTTTCCTCTGAGTGATGTTGTGAGGCAGTGCAGGTGAAGGTAGTGAAGTTAGAGGTCGGCCGATTATGAAGTGCCCGGGAGTGAGGGATAGGAGATCATCAGGACAGGACGATAAGGGACACAAGGGACGACTGTTAAGTATAGCTTCCACTTGAGCAAATAATGTAGAAATTTCCTCGAAAGTTAAGTGACTATTACCCATTACCCTACGCAAATGATGTTTTGCTGACTTCACCCCAGCTTCCCATATGCCACCGAAATGCGGAGCATAGGTGGGAATAAATTTAAAAGTAATGCCTTGCTGGCTTGCAAAATCAAATAGCGGCTCCTTGTTCTGTTCTAAAAATTTCCCTAATTCTTTGGCGGCTGCAACAAAATTACGACCGTTGTCGCTGAATATTTCTAATGGCTTGCCTCTACGCGCAATAAATCGTCGAAGTGTCATGAGAAAAGCATCTTTGCTTAAATCGCTAACAGCCTCAAGATGTACACATTTACAACGTAGGCACACAAATATGCATAAATAACATTTTATTAAACGGCTTCCACGGCCCTTGCGATTCAGTATTAAAAAAGGACCAGCAAAATCTAGACCCACAGACAAAAATGGAAAACCAGGCTTAATGCGCTGAGCAGGCAGATCACCCATCTTTGGACACAAGGTTTTCCACTTAGTCGCCTGCATCGGAAGCAGTTGTTAACTGTACGTCTTGCTAGGTATCTACCATTAATTGGCCATATTACCTCCCTGACTGTTGCCAACAGCAGCTGGGGACCAGAGTGCAAATTATTCAAATGCTCTCTTTCAAAATAAAGTTTAGTTAGCCTATGCGAGGCGTGAAGTAATATAGGGTGTTTCTTATCATATGAATATGCAGAAGCATCTAGGCGACCGCCTACACGGATCAAACACGTTTCATCAAGGAAGGGAGAAAGTGACAGAATCCTATCCTTACTACGCAAGGGTTTTCCCTTTATTAACAAATCATACTCATTAACAAATATTTGACGTTGAGCCACAACGCAAAGTGAATAAAATGACTCGCGCAGTTCTTTAGCTGACAGACATCCTGAACGTTTACTTTTAGGACATTTAAGATTAAATATAAATCTTTTAACATATGCACATACTCTTTGTAGTTTAGTTAACGATGAATAATCATCAAAATTAAATATAGCTTCACCTACTACCGCTGCATGCACCTTTATCTCCGGTAAGTCATCTAAATTGTTCGTTTTTAAGGTGGGCCAGTTTGATTCATCTTTGGTTAAAAAGCTGGACCGCACCACCACAAATCAAGAGAACCTAAAATTTTCGCATTTACACCCCTAGAAATCAAATCAGCTGGATTTGACTCGGTCGGTACATATCGCCAAGCTGAAGGCGATGTCAACTCTACTATTTCGCTGGTTCGATTGGCTACGAACGTTTTAATCTACTTAGATCGGCATTGATCCAGCTCAACACAACACTAGAATCACACCAATGAACTATCCTTTCAGGCCTGTACCTTAAAGCCTCCACCACTGACTGGCAGAGCCTAGCTGCAAGTAACGCACCGCACAACTCCAGACGCGGAATTGTCGTCGGCTTTAACGGAGATACTTTAGATTTTGCACATAATAGTCTAACCCTGCCTTGGCCGTTACAATTCGCAGATTTCAAATAGATGCATGCGCCATATGCACACTGAGATGCATCGCTGAATGAATGCAATTCGATAGTATTTGGTGCATCACACAGAACTAATCTTGGTACAGTTAAATGAGTCAAATGAGGTAAGTTTTTACAAACTTTAGCCAATCATCCTTAATGCCTTGCGGAACTGGTTGGTCCCAATCTAGGTTTTGCTGCCAGATCTTTTGCAATATAATCTTGGGTTGTATTACAACCGGACTTAAAAGACCTAAAGGATCAAAAATTTTAAAAGCATTTGACATAATAAATCGTTTTGTTACAATAGCCTCGCCATCATGCGAAAAGTTCTTAATTGGAAAGTGCAATGTGTCACTAGATGGTGTCCATCCAAGTCCGAGAGTGCTCGATGACTCACTAATAGTTAAGTTGTCTTGCTTATTTATGTCAAGATTTTCAAAAATTGTTGGGTGATTACTTTTGTATTTTCTTAAATTAAAACAACCCTTTTCTAGCGCGCCAGCAACAGAACGCTGAATGCGGAGCAATTCTTCCTCATCGTCAGCTCCAGTTATTAAATCATCTACATAAAAGTCCTTTTGAATTATAGTTTTCATGAGTTCATCACTATTCTCTTCACCCAACTGCCATAGACAGCGAGTGCTGAGGTAACTAGCACTCGCCGTGCCATAAGTAACGGTATTTAAAGTAAAAGCCTTAATAGGGCTTGATTCGTCATCACGCCATAATATGCGCTGAAGGTCACGGTCCCCTTCATCCAATAATATTTGACGATACATCTTTTCTACGTCGCCTGTTAAAAGGAATTTATATTGCCTTGCGCGTACTAATATGGCGAAAAGAGAATCTTGGAGATTTGGACCTACCATCAAAATGTCATTTAAAGCATAACCGGAAGATGAGGGCGCGGAGCCATCGAACACTACCCGGAGCTTGGTGGACTCACTATCCTGTTTTAAGACAGCATGGTGACATAAGTAATATGCTGTATTTTGTTCCTTAACTGCCGGAGAAAGATGTCCTAATTGAGCATAGTCATGCATAAAGTCTGTATATTCAACCTTTAACAATGAGTTTCTTTTAAACCGTTTTTCTAAATAAAGAAAACGTTTTTTAGCTAAATTGAATGTGTCTCCGAGACAATCAGGTGCATCTAATAAGGGTAATTTGACAATAAATCTACCTGATTCATCTCTGCGAGTGTGTCTGACAAAATGATCTTCACAAGCTTTGTCGTTATCACTTATAGTATTTTTGATGGAATTTGTTCTAATTCCCAAAACTTTAATAAACAATTTTCAATACTACTTTCTGTTGTAACATCAACCATAGCATGATTACAGCGGACACTGTGCTTATTTGTTTTGCTAAACTTATTGGACCTGACATCAACCAACCTAAATGTGAATTTCTCAACTTAGGACCATTGAGACCAAGTGATAATTGGTCATTTCCTAGGAGGTCCCAAAAGATATCGGCTCCTATTAGAACATCTATGGGTCCTGGTTGATAAAACTTAGGGTCGGCCAACAAAATATCTTTAGGCAACTTTAGTTCACTGATATTAACCGGGTACCTTGGCAAATTTCCAGTAAGGTTATTTAATACCAGGCAAGATAAATTTGTAATAAATTCACTATTTAAAGACTTAACTTGTATGTGGCAACCTTCAACCACACTAGTAGAAACATTATTGCCAATCCCTATGACCTTTAGTGAATCAACGGGGAAGGATTTTAAAGAAATTTTATCTTTTAACAATTTAGTAATAAAAGATGACTGGCTGCCACAATCTAAGAGAGCACGAACCTTTTCCTTTTGTTGTGTTAATGGATTCATGACTTCAATGATTGCTGTTGACAACAATATTTGGTTTAAATTCTGATTTGTAAAATTGACAACAGATTCTAAGGGTTCTTCCACTAAAACATGGTTGTTATGGGAGGACTCCGGACGATGCAGTAAGCTGTTGTGGCGTTTATTGCACTCACGACATGAGCCCATACGACATTCTTTAATGGGATGACCTTGCCTAAGGCAATTTACACACAATTTATACTTGTCTACCTCAATCAACCTATCATCAACTCCCATTGACTTAAATTTAGGACAATCATAAATTCTGTGATTCTCATTACAAATGACACATAAAAAACTAACCCTTTGATTTGGCCTTTTTTGTAAACTTGTAAATGTTTTAGTACAGGCACCTTGTCCTGCCTTATTATTATTATGAACATAACTGCCACGTGTATGGGCTGGTGGTACCTTAGACGTATTGTTGTCACATTTATTTCGACTGAGTGACTCTAGTACATCTGCCCGATCAGTAATGAACTTAAAAAATTGCTCTAATGATGGTACATCAACTTCCAAACCATTGCGGTGCTCCTCCCATTTAACTAAAGTGTTGCTATCTAATTTTGAGCACAACATAAAAATTAATAATCCATCCCATTTGTCCGTGGGCTGTCCTAAGCTGGTCAGTGCCCGGAGATTCTTTGTAATGTGATCAACCAAAAATCTTAAAGACTTTTCTGATTCGCGTGGAAGCTGCTTAATGCTAAGTAATGCACTTATATGTTGGTTAATTAAAATTCTTTTATTGTCATAGCGATTGCAAATTAATTTCCAAGCTTCAAGATAATTAACGGCTGAAACTTCTAAATTGGAAATAATTCTAGCCGCCTCGCCCTGTAGATATGAATTGAGATAATGAAATTTGTGAATATCTGAAAGCCGAGCATTTTTATGAATTAAATTCTCAAATGTGTCCCGGAATTCCAACCAGCGGAAATATTCACCATCAAACTTAGCTATTTGAATCTGAGGAAGCTTTAGACCAACCTCTTGATGATTCCCACAGCAAGAATTGTCAACACTAGAGTTGCATTGTTGATCATGTACTAATTTGTTTGACTGTGTAAATTTTTGTAACAAAGTCTTAGCTGTGGCAATATTGGAAATGATGTCACTATAATTTTTTTCGCGTTCATCAATTTCGGTATCAATATTATCAGGAGTAAGAACCTCAATTTCATTTTGCAAGTCATCTACTCGGATTGACAAGGCTTCAAATTTAGCCAGTTTAAGATTCAACTCGGTGAGTTCAATATTGTTTAACTCCTGCTTGCTTTTCAGGCTAGTTAAGTAATTTTTAAATTTTGTAATTTGTCCTTTGGCGGACGACCGTTTTGTAATTAAATCTTTAAGAAGTTTATCTGAGTCGTGAGACATGATTAATTTTGATAAACGACCCAGCCAATGAAATTAATGTGTATATTATAGGCATAAACATGCACAAAAATTAATGAAATTACGAAGTGGAAATATACGTATCCAAATTTTAGAAAATGGCGTATAGGAACTTTAGGAATCGGAAATTCAAAGGAATTGGAAATGGCACTTAGCTTTATCGCACTCCCCTGGTACTTTCGCTGCACCACTGCTGGATAAAAGCTGGTTGGCCACGCTGTAGCTTGCAATTTTGTACTTCGTGCTTGAAACCCCTTTGTATTTAGTCTTCAAAGCGGCAAGCGTCCATCTTGACCGGCGAATTTTGCAATTAATTGTTCTTGTTGGTTTGTCGCGTTAGTTCCCCTCATGGGCCACCAATATGTATATTCGTGTATACATTGGAGCATCCAGTAGTTTTTAATGTCCTTTATGGAAATAATATAGGCACATAGTTAATAATGCTGTATTGAAACTGTACTAACAAAATAACAATATAATGCTCGTGCGGCGAAGATAAAAAAAAAAAAAAATGAAAAAATGAAGTGACGTCTCCTCTTCAGTGTTGCCAATCGTAGAACGTTTTTTGGTCGTGGCAGCAAGATCACACAGCCTACTCGGCCGCGTGCGTCGCAGTGACTTGCGCCGTAACAAATATCTATATGAATAAATCCATAAGAACTGCAAACGTTATAAAAAACAATTTGTCAATAGGTAGTAACTTATATTTTTTATTTTATTTTATTTAATATTTTATCCAATGTTGTTTTATTATATACCACTTCTCAATTCGTTATAGAAATGCGTTATTTATTAAAGATCTTTTTGCCTCTGCTATCCAGTGCTCTCTCGTTTCTACATTGATTGGTACTGAAAGTAATTACATTAGGCTACGGCCCAATACACTCAATCACAGAGAAATAGATATACACCGCTGTTGTATCCTTTCGAGAACAAATTTAATTGGATGTTTGTCTCTGTTTTGGTTATAGTTTATTTATTTTGGAAACTTTAAAGAGGAAAATAATTTTACAGAACTCGTGAAGTCACATAATGAAAACATTTATTTCTTTGACTTTTCGGATAACCAACACTTTAGTTGGCCGCGTGACTATGAGGTCTCCAAGGCTTCGAGACGTCAGGAGAAAATTAAAACCAAAAAACCGCGATAAAATCTGAAACCTAGTTTTATTTCCATGTTTCATATTCGCGTAAACATAAGATATCATTTAGTTAGTTATTGAAATATTTTAATCACTTTCTATAAGATGGTATTAAATTTATAGATATCCCTTGTCAAGTCTACAATGAATGCCTAAATAAGACTATAAGCTTTTTGAATTCGTAAGAAAGTCTTCGTTACTGGCTTTGTTCTTCTTTAATCTGTCTATATGCTTGTTGCAGACTAGATCTGATTTGGTTTTCACGAGGGGCCTCCTGTCATGTCATCAACCTTTTCTAAGAGAACCAGCGCCGAACCAATCGTCTTAAAAATACCCACCTTAACGGACTTGCTATTCAAACCGAGAACCTTCTAATTCACAACCCATTTACGCCGCCACTGAACCACAGCCGAATTCTTTAAAGAAAAAGAAGAGTCAACACAAAGCGTACTCCCTCTCCGTGATGGTGGAATGCTGCACATGTGATTTCAAGAGCTCTCGCAGTAATACGTGTGCAGTCGACAGGACATCTATTTTTATCTATCTGGCGTCGTTGCATCGTTAATTTATCGAGTTGCTGACGTTCACGTGTTTTTTTTTATTTCCAGACTCTTTACAGCAAACGAACTCTTTTTCTCGATCAAAAATGTGCTGCATTTGTAGCTCCATTTTATGCAATCAGTGTATTGCATATTTACAAGTTTAAATAGTTGTATATTTTCTGCGCTTTTCGTATTTATGACTAATGTGAAGGGTTGTTAAATCTCATTCTATTCATACTTCGTTATTTTAGGATGGACTAATTTAAATAAATTTTTTCAACTATAATCGATTTAGGTCTCATTAAGATTTCGTCTTTTTGTTCTGTACAATTCAAATACGACATAAAGAATTCATCTAAACTCTTCTAAAAGACGTTGAAAGTCCAGCATTGATCTTTGTCTGAATTATAGAATCTTATGACAAATCTTAAAAAAGCTAAGCCTGAATTAAATACCTAAATCAAAACGAAATTTATAAAAATAAAAACAGATATTTTAAAGATACTATGAGTTTATTATTCCAATTATTTATATCATCATCATTTCACCGGGGAATCGTCCACTGCTGGACATAGGCCTCCCCCATTGAGCGCCATCGGGACCGGTTCTGGGCCCCCTCATCCATACATTTGAATAAATTTCTATAAAAAAATCATACAGCACAAAAATCTATCAACACCAGTAAATAAGATCAAAACAGCTTGCTGCTTGGATTTATATTATTATCTTGTCCTCTTCATTGCCAATATAGAAAAGGCTGCCTTTTCACAAAAGACTGATAGCATCGATGGATAACGGCACTTTCATATAAGTTGTGATAAAAAAATATATTGTTTATAGAAACGCATCAAGATTACCAAAGTATGATATCCTTTACATAGCCGTTTGCTATAAAATCATAATACAATAGAACAAAGAATACAAAGGAATAAACTTTATTTCTTTTACCGTCAAAGAGGGAAAATGAAGCTAATAATGGACAATCCTCGTGTAAAAAATATTAAGTGGAACAAACAGACGACTTTATTTATTTTTCTTTATGATGCATTTTTGTTATTATAGACATTTTTATGAGTATTAAAGTTTATTTTTGCTTAATAGCCTCATTGAGCATTCTCTCGATATTCAGAATTAAAAGCTACGTTACTATCTTCGCAAAAGCATGTACTGGTGGTAGGTCTCTCATATGTGAGAGTCCGCCTGGGTAAGTACCACCGCAACGTCTATTTCTGCCGCCAAGCAGCAAAGTGTAGTCACTGTTGTGTTCCGGTTTGAAGGACATTGTAGCCAGTGCAACTACTGGACATAAAAGACTTAACATCTCATGTCTCATGGATGGCGACCGCAGTGGAATACCAAACAATACTTTGTCATTCAAGGTGTTGGATGGTGTTTCTACTATTTATGGGCGGTAATATTGCTTACCATCAGGCGAACGGCAAGCTCGTTCCGTCATTTAAAGCAAAGAATAAAAAAATATTACTTAATTGAATATTAAGTAGTAATTAACTAAATTATATTCAAATCTGATTCTCGTGCTTGACAATAAAATATTTTATTAGTGTCTATAAAGATTATGGCATGTTTTCTTATCCTTTCACATCCTATGTTGATACAGAAATGATTATGAAAAGCAAGCTTTGTCAACCAAATGCGGACATGAAAAATGCAATATATCACACACATAGTCGGAATTGTTGGCATCGTACATGACTCCGGTTTATGTATAATAAAAAATAACAACGTGCTACAAGCGCTATTATCGCGTGTATTTTAATAAAACATCTCTTTACTTTCTCATGTGCGAAACAGAATGGTGTTGCTTGAATTTGAACCACGTACCCCAATTTATGGAGATTTAAGTTAATTGATGAAATCATTACTACGAGTATCTATGATATTTAACTGCTAAACGACCATTATTGATCATCTTTATTCATTATGGATGTAGGATTAAAATTAAGTTAAATTTAATTGTTACACTAAAACAACTAACACAACCAATTAACTATTTTATTCCATTAAAACTATATAGCTCATTACACTAGCAAGCTACCACTGTACTTAAAATAATGATACCTTAAAAGCACTTCACTGTTAGGAGAACTATGTGTAGTAGTGAAGCCTATTCTCTGAATAGAAGACAAAAAAGCTTTTGAATGGGTTGCGCTTAATTAAGTTCTTATTGCACTTATTGTGGACTCCTTAGTCTAATCTAATTACACCTTATGTTGACTGTCAATTCCGTGAAATCTTAGGTTCGATACCCCGGTTCTGCAATAAAAATTAAGGGAATCATTTCTACCAATTTCCACCCGATTTATAAGATGTTGACTACATGCTGGCTACAACAGGCCAGCATGATTTTGTCGGTTGGGGCAGCCTCTCGTCAATCGACATTTTATCTGGGCCCTATTCCACATACTATGAAGTACAAAGGGGTCACTTTTCTGTGGCTGTACGAAAAAAAATTTGTGCCTAACCTTTCTACATTGATAATTATTGACATAACATATAGGTAAGAATGTTATAAATAACAGATAGAATAATAACTAGTTTTGGGCAACCCTAGAGATTCTTGACCGTTTCTCTAGGGAGTTAGTTATAATACCTTCTAAAATAGTTTATAGTAACAGAACATGAATAATTTTAGACTCTGAATAATCACAATGTTTTCAAAAATATATGAATATTACCAAATCGGATGCAAACAATAAAAGTGCATGTTAGTAAAAAAACAATTATAAGCATTATTTTAACCTTTTTCGGAAACGAGTAATTGAATTTATCATAATTTCCACGCGTAGCCTTATCAACTACATAATTATTACTCGACTAGGCTAAACTTGTACTCATAATGGCAGTTCCTGCGACCACATCTACAAACTTTGTTATGAATATAAATATACCAAAGTAACTGACCACTCAATAATTGAAACGATTTAGTGGAAGTCACATTCCGTTCTCTAGTCAATAATTGAAAAGGTCATCGACAAATCGATCGGCAATTAATTGCGGCTGCGCTGGCTCCATTCAGATACTATTTATCGAAATACAACGGTAAATGCACAAACAGCAAAATTAATGAGTAATTCAATTATTTCGACAGTTGAGCTGGGTTAGTGCTGTGAAACCCCGGTTTTGATTGCAGTGATTGTGATTGAGAATCTCATGGGGATAAATTCGCCCTTTAAACTTTATGGAACTAATTTCATTGGGTGCTTTTAAACAGTCGCTTTAAGAATAAATAAACTAAAACTTAGTAATTTTTTTCAATGACATTTTAAAGACTGATTTCTGAATTGTGTGATAAACTTTTATCAGACAAATATATTTATAATTTTAACAAATTCTTTATATCAAATATGTTATGCGTTGATTGTAAAATCAATCTTAATTCAAAAAAATAATGTTTTTTATTCGTAAAATATACAGTGGTTGCTTTACTAAATAATTTCGTATTAATAGCAAATATTAATATATAATCGCCTATTCATTATTAGCGCTATACTTAAAGAAAGGTTTGCGACATGATTAAGAATAACCTGAACTCTCTATTTTCAGTTTCTGGGAAACGTGAACTGTATTGCCAATAAAGGTAGTCGTTGCCTAATTACTTATATTAGCAAGAAAACTATTTCTCTTATTTCTGTTATACTTCTCTTTCGTTCGATATCTTTATTTAGAAAAAACAATTGTTATTAGGAAAGGAATTTCGCTTCTTTAAATTATAACGTATATTCACTTTATTTACATTGACTAACAAAAATACCAGTTAACTATATTGTAATTTATTTTAATCCTAAAACAAATAAATATTTACGCTAGTTTGATCATTTAGTAGATTCATAAATATATATTAAAAAGTTGTTTTTACTTTACACATGCGTGTATAAAAATAACTCACTCGATACAATGTCTAATAATATCAAATCTGATTATTTCTATGATATCAAGAGACTACGATAAGTAAGAATTATAATAATTGATATTATCAAAAAAATTCAAAAACTAAACACTGTTTACTTCAGTAATCCGACAATTCCTGATATCGAATTGTAGTTAACGCGGAAGGTGCCACGGCTCTGATCGACTGCTCCAACTTCCGAACTCAAAGCGAAGTTTTTCTTTGATTTTAATCGGAAAACTTTGGACCTTTGTTTCGGCCGGGTCATAACTTATGAAATTAGGGACTTAAATAATTTAAACTTTAACTGAGTTGCTTGAACGTTAGTACTGACTTATACAATAATTTCATTGGATAATGATTCCGATTCAATTAGGAAACGAAATATTAAACTGAAACATTAAATAAAATCAATTTAAAATTTTATTTTATTGGATCACCAATGGGTAATACATTAGGAACAAAAATAAACAAACACTCAAATCATACCAGACTCAGTTAAAACAACAACGATCATTAAATCATACATCAGCCATAATTTATCACCAGAATAGACCATAAGGTACTATCAATCGTAGACAACTGATTATAAGACGTTATTAGGTTACTATTTCATTCATTGCGACACGTATAGACACTGTGAATTGTGTACTATGAATTTAAATGAAGCTCGCAGTAGCATTGCCAAAAAACTTTTCTTGTTCACTTTGCCAGATCGGTAGTTTGCGAATATGCTCGTGCTAGATATCTTAGACATTAGCCGAATCCCCTTGTGCTCAACTTGTGCTCAAACTTTATTTGAACATTCCACATTATTGAACGCGTATAATAGTTTTGATCTTCTTGCTATACCAAGCTACGTAAAGCACTTGAGTCACAACTCATGTCATAAAACCGTGTACAAAAAACCCAAACATGTAAATATTATTTACACTCGACAAAGCACAAAGCGCATTACTCACCCAAGATTTTACTGTCAAACCCGATTTAACCCTAACGCGTTACATTTTTTCTTCGCCACCACCATCTCAAATTCCGAGAGGGTCGCATCGCGTCTCGGAACGACGTAATTTCCTGCGCGGGGCCAAAACGACCTGCCCCAACGAGATACCCCTTTGATAAAGGCCCGTATCATGTACTTGAGAGGGTTAGAGTAACTTTATTGGGCAGTTTAGGAGCAATTATCCTTTAATGTGAGAACAACTAGGTCATGACAACGTTGATAGTAGGCACATGTTCACATAGTCAACACGTAATTACATCATGGAAGGGTTAATTTTGTCTGAACACTGTTTTGTAAACTCTGCCTTAGAAGGCCCTACCAATAAACTTTATTGATCGGTCATTAAGTTAATCAGTGTTTGGGCACTTTGCCTCTCTAATTGTCTTGAGAAAGGGAGTGAAAACAGCGATAAGCAAGTACACTGATTAATAAACGTTCATTGGAAAATAATAGCATCTTATTAATTCCAATATTAACAGCCTTCTAAGGTTCTTAATATTGTAAAGTAAATAATGATTCCCGTGCTAAGTGGCGCAACTTCCTAATAAGTATAACTATATGCATCGGATGGATTGCGCAAAATACTGGAAACCATCATATAAAACTAATAGTACGGTCTACTGCCCGTTATCGCTATGAAAAAGTATATCGATTTGGCTACACACCTATAAAAAAGTCATATTCCTGTATACTGCCAGATATCCTATTTGAAGTGTTCTGTCTCGCGATTAGTTCCATTATATCGATTTAAGACTCAAATTATAGTAGTTGAAAAACATTCTAAGTATAATTACTAACTACATTTACTCAGTGATAATAATGCTAAAGATCAAGAATTTTTCATAATTGTTAGCATCAAAAGTAATAAATGTCCCGTATTTTCTCCTGCAAATGATGGCAACTCAAACCTAATTCGTTGATCCCATAAAGAAGTGCTAATGCACGTTGATAAACAATATAATACACGCGTATTCTAACAAAATAACATTTTATTTAGACAGCAAAACCCACCTGTCAAGACAGATCTCCGTTATTCCCCACTCTATCTTTCACCAAAGAAAGAAAGGGATGAAAAAGCAATGGCAAAACATATTGTCGAACCTAAGCTGATTTGTATTCTTGAGGCGTACCGCGTTTACTTTTGCCTACACAACGGAATCAATATCACAGATGACCTATAAACATTTTCCTCGAAGGTTTTCAAACAGGTTTCTTCGGCCCATTTATTATTATTGCCCCCCCATTAGTCAGGGACCCGCGCGCAGTTGAGGGTTCCCACGCGTACAATTACCATGCGGGTCGAATGTACTTTGCTTTTTCAGTTTTCTTATGTATTGGAGGTAATGTTTGGCTTTGTATGGTTAAGAGCACTTCGGTTAATGATATGGGCTAAATTTGTGGCAAAGATATTGATTTCTTTGTATCCTTTTTGATCAGTATCGTAAACAAACCGAGACTCTAATAAGCTGAACAAGATTCAGTTCTCGCAAAATTGTCATAGAAGTTTAGTCAACTCAGGACGAACTTTAGAATCTTATCTTGGTAATTTTTCGTCACAGCGCAATTTTCTGTAATACCTCAATGTCATGTACCTAAGTGTATATGCAAATATACAATTGCATATAATCCGGTCTCTAGTTATAACCCACAATGTAATGTTATAGAACATCGTAGTGTCCATTGTCTAATAGCTACCACAATAGGTAAGGCCAATGCCTTGAACTAGTATCCCTGTCTTTCTATATTTTGCCCAAATAAAAGGAAATTAAATATAAGATATATTATTCAATTATAATTTCACAGACAAACTTACTTATGCAATAGAAAAAACCACACGCAAGCGTTTAAATGAACCTAATACATTTTTTAATGGCACAGACGCCGTAATTCCCAAAGGAAACGTTCATTTCTTTGAAGTGTTTTTAAATATTAAAGCCTCTTTTCCCATATACGACGAAAGGTCTTTATACAGGAACGTCAAATGAAACAGCCTGTATACGAACGTTTTATAAATTTAAAAATCGAACTATTTAAAAAATAAATAAATTTCAATATAGGCGATAAGACCGCCATTTGTACATTCCACCAATGTTTAAACTATTTCCATCATATTATGTATGCATATTTGTTTGTTTTTAACAAGATTTTAAATAAATACAATTATTTTTGATCAACATTATACAATGCATTAAGTTCCTAAAAACTTTGTCAACCCTTTAACAGTTACAACGTAATTACTGAGAAACGTGACACCGGTTCAAAATAAATAAAAAAGAACAGCAAATGATGTATATCTTTAAACGAAAAATAATTTGAAACACGGCCATCTCAATCAATACTTTTTCTTCGTTAAAAGTTTAAATTACACGACAGATAAAGAAAACAAGTAAATGCTAAAACGACGTCAAAACTTTTCTTGTTTTGTGGCACAGAAAGTCGTTTAATGAGATACCACACAAAAGGACTACGCTGGCACCTATATTACGATAATCAGCAAAAACATCATTAAGAGAATAGGTGTCAAGCATTTTAAAGAATTCAAAAAGTGAATAAGGTTTTCAAATCATTTATATATGCTTTGTAACCTTACGCTATATCGGCTAACGGGCTATTGATCTTCATATTTTGTATATTAGGCATATGACATATCACTGTGGTCTTGAGCCTCAAATAATATGCAGGGGCCCTATTCTCTATCCCGCACGTTATTTTAACAGTGTGTAACAAGCACGTAACACAACGCGTCATGTTTAGGACGATAGAAATTTAGCTTTCAGAATACCATTCCACGCACATTTCTCGAACATAACATGACACGGCCGCGTTACGCGTTTACACTACCATACAGAATAAGGGCCGTAATGTATGACAGTAGTATGAATTACAAAGTAACTAATATCAAATATACTCCTGTCAACGTATACAGTCTTATGAGGCTTACCATTAGATAACTGAACAGAATAGGCGTTTCTATCCAACTGTCAAGTGAGTATTTACTTGATAGATGGGCCCGTTCCACCCGTACATATGTGGTAATATAAGGAATGCCTACGTTACCTATAGAAAAGGGACAGCACCTCTAAAAAGTAACATACGAAACACGCCATGACCATCTGCGGTTGCGATGTGTGGATAAACCATTGCAATGTTCCTTGGCACATTCTAGGGAGTATCGGCCGCATAGTTACTTTGTCTTTTTCCACAAAGTAGTCAAGATTATCATCAAAATTCTCTCAGATCATATAGTATGTCTAAAAACTAATTATAGAGAAAGAAATCGTACTTACATGATTTGGCGAAAGTGACTATACTGAAAGCCGAAACATATTATGTATTATCGTACTCTTAAATTAAATTAAGGATAAACAATAATTTACAGCGGACTGTCACTGTCTAAAACCTTTTTTAAAATTACGAGTACTTAGAAATACAAACTGAGAATCAGGCCATGAATATATTTTATTACGTCACGGAGAGTATAATTGAAGCCAGTTTTAGACTTTAATTAAGTATATCCGAGCTGAGGTCGGTCACATCAAATATTCCTACAATCGCTCTCAATGAAATATCCGTCGTTATTACTTTAATTAGCCATCGTGAGTAAAAACATTTCTTTTTATAATTCCCTTTTATTTAGATTTTTATAAGGGGTATTTTTGTATTGCTAATACGAGCAGTGCTTCTTGAGATTTAATACCCTCGTAAAATTCGAAAATGTTTTTTTTTAGATATCACCTACATTTCTTTAATATCAAAATATCGTGTGTAGAATCTGTGGTTTTTCGGGCCAAGCTTTAAGCTGTGCAATGTCTCAGTCTGTGTTAAGAATTTAAATAAATATAAAAAAAGATTCGTAATATAGGGAATAACAAAAAGTGATTCAGATCAAAATTTAAAAATATGAGCATCCCTTGTAATTTAGTCCAGATTTGATTCCACGTAACGAAACAAAACACGTAACAAAGTTACACTTGCAACTTTGTTACAATCAATTACATACGTCATACACTGTAACCAATATAAGACAACAGATTATAAGATTATACATTTGGTTAAAGTAAGTTATGCATAGGGGTAATCATCGTTCGTCGCTTGCCATTCTATCTGGGCTTTGCTTCACTCACACACAATGTTGTCACTTTGCCGTCCTCACATAAAAAAAAATAATATAAATAAATCCGAATATTAGCATGACTAAATGCATACAACATTTAGAACATAAATAAACACAATTTCTCATACTAGATAAGATTAGTTCGTTGTAAATATCCTTGAGCGAGTTAAAAGCGTGCGGCATAGTCGGTAGCATCCGCACGACGGCGCTGAGATTAGATTAGCATATTTTCACTGCGCTACTTACGAGCCGAAAACTTGTAAATGTTCTGATATTTGCTTGTAGACAGGCTTTAATGTACTATATTATTTTCCTAAATCTATAGGATCAGCTGGACACTTAGCCCGTATACAAAATGAGAGGTGGACTGGAAGGTAGCTTAAAAAAGGCTGTTAGACAAAAGAAGGAAAAGGAAACCTTACGCTAGATAGGAAGACGAGATCAAAAAAATTTTAGATGAAATGGCTCTGAACAGCACAATCTAGAGGCTACTGGAATTCTTTGAGCGAAGCCTTCACCTGTAGAGGGGTTCGTTCATAAACAATATAAATAATCAAAATAATTTGTAGTCGGTTGTTCAGAACATATTATATATTTATCACAAAATATGACCACGTTTTAATTAATTATATTTAAATTTTACTTGTTCGTATTATTTCAATATTAAATCTAACAAAATCCAACAAAACAACAGCACAAGTTGTTTCAAGTATTTGCATCTCCGGGTTTTTTTATTTATAACTGTAATTTCCGAGTGTGAACGTGTGCAAAGCGCGTCTAATGGCAGCAGTGAGCTAAGGCTTCAGCTGAAATAAACAATGGCCGTTAATCTTTAATGAGTCGCTTACAACGTACATCAGTATGAGCAGGTGGGTACTCTTGTGTTATAAACATTCTCCGTAGAAGACGTTCGCGAAATGTCAATTTTAGGCAAGCTATTGTAGATATTAAAGAAGATTAATGAGGAGTAGGGAAATGATGTCTAAGTAATGATGTTAATAGTGCGTAGAGTAATATAAGATGATGTTAAAAATGGTGAAAAATGTCGTAAACATCTAACAGGCCTCGTCACTGTGTCTAAATATGCCTAAAAATACACAAACATACATATTAACCAAGACACCCACTTTTGCTATATGTGTTTGGTCCCATGAAGCGATAGAGGGCGAGCCTATCGCCCTATTGGGCAATTCCAGACTTCGCGCTGATAGTGAGCAGAAAAAAAAACAAATATTACTTTACCCGACCCAGGATTCGAACATGGGAACTCAAAACACTCGTCGTAACACGCATGCTATACAACTACGCCACAGAGGCCGTCCAAACATATGTACCCCCTCCCTTCCCATTACCCCACTTCCCTCTACTCCCAATCCCATCCTTTCCATCTCTTTATCCCTTCCTCATTCCTTCCCTTCCCTTGGCCCCTTGCAGTCGTTAAGCTGGGAGGAACCAGTATACCGTTCGCAGATTCCTCTCGGTGTTAACTCCTGCATTCAGACCTTAAAAAAAAACACGTACCCCGAAACCATTTGCATGTTTACTCCTACTCCTACACTCAGTGCGTAGAATTAACATTAAGATTAACATAAAATAAAATCAATGTCATATACGGTATACATATATATGGCCAGTTTAAATTAATACATGTTTGAATATCAGTTTCAACTGGCTTGTTGATCAACATTTAACATTATTTGTAATGAGGAACCAATATGAAAGTTAATACCTTTGATTGAATGGCCAAATTCATCAATACTTTAGGTCATCGAATGAAAAGTGGGCTTTCAAAAATATGACTCGTCTGTTTTTGGATCTCTGCCCAATAGTTAGGTTATCGTGAAATATAACGCAAATATGGTCGAAATTGTACCGTACGTCTAGTGTTTATTACAAGATAGTATATCTCAAGTCATAGGGCTGTATAGATGCAAATCATTTTCGCTTTGAAATGCGATATTAACTGAGACGCTGTAATGTTAGGGTCAGCATCTTAAGATTGTCGATTTTAATAAACAAATAACTAATCTCAAATTATATCTTAAGTCACACTATATGACGGATTTTGACAACAGGATTTATTTATTATACAACGCCAACTCAGTTGCCAACAGGCGCTTAAGTAACAGCTCAAGTGTTGTTTTTTAAATAGTTCAATACCTTAAATGTCTACCTCAGATTCTACTCAATAGATATAACATAAGTTTATTAATATGGGCCTAGTATACGGTCATCTTGATATTGCGTGACTAAATGAAATCGGCTGTTAACAACGTGCAAAAAATTTATCACAAATAACGAATATTTTGGCAAAACATCCCAGGTTCTGTTTTTTATTTTTGAGTTGCTGTGTATAGGGAAAATGGTGTATGCGTGAGTGTAGCTCTGAGTGCGTATACTGTTGACGCCCAGATATTTTTTTAGAATAGTAGTGACATAAGGATTTATAAATTAAAATTATTTTTTTGTTAGAAAATTACACTCTTTAATATTCATCTACGGTTTGAATAGCTTATTGTACAAGAGCGCAGTTCATTTATGTTTTTTTTTTTTTATAAAATGATCTTGTGTTTATTATATTGGCATCTAATAATAATATTTCTTCCGATCTATTACTTACCACAGTCACCAGGAAGTGAGATTCTACTTATTAATATTAAAAAACCATTTTACCGAGGCTAAGAGGACATTAGTCGGTGTTCTGCTAAAGAAAATTAATGCGTTGTGTAGAAACGTTTATCATTATGAAAATATTAGTGAGCTAACGACGCTACGCGATATTGCGTAATCATCACTGGAAAAAGTATGTAACGAATATGGGAGAAGATAATAACAAAAACGTGAATGTAGGAAATGATTCACGAATCTCATTGCAATTATCTTACAATATTTTTTGTACGAAAAATCATTTAAATATTGTTTTGCTATGTCGTTTGAGAGAGTCTATATTTCCTATACATGTTATGAAACCAAACACCCGTATTCACAAACAATACTTTGGAGGACAGCACAGAGCGCCCAAATATTAATGTTGGCAATTTTATAGTTTTCTTTGGCTTTCAACTTTGATTATCTGACAGCGAACTGAAGTATCAAGATTAACCAATCACATTCATCAATAAAATCAAATTCTAAATTCAAATTAGCTACAATATTCTTTATACGAATTTATGATGCTAATGCATGTCTATGGTCTAACCTAATGCTCGTTCTTTACCAGCCAGTCCCACCACACGAAAAACAACTCATTCCATATTCAAACATTATTTTACATATATGCTAGTACCTAAACTGATGTCTATGCATCCTGATGTTCGTTATCCATTTACAGCATCGTGTACTGACCACTCGTTTGCTCAGCGCAGAGTGCCTAGCCCACGTTTACGGAACGGTGACATCATTTGTATACCTGTAAATATGTAAATTACGTTCGTGTAGGCTTTGATACTGTAACCGAGCTGGGTTTAAGTATGTTTAGATTTAGTTCTTGTCTTTTTAATTACTTAATGGAGAGAGTAGAGTAAATAGTAATTATATCATTAATGACTTTTGGGGATGGAGCTGGGGAGAAAATTATAATATAAAAAACTGATATAAAATCTGTAAAATAATTTTATATCAAAATATTATTAATATTGTGTTTGTTTAATTTTTTTTTTGTTAAAATTTTATTGATTGTCCCAATAATAAGTCTTTTTTTATTTTAAGTCAGGAATATAATCATGAAAGTGAATAGGTGTGAGACGAATTGGTTCAAGAAAAAATCCAAAGCTAAAACTTATCCCGCGGCAATACGTGAACATAGACTTTATGACGTTTCGCATGATACTAGAAAATATTCTACTAATATTATAAATGCGAAAGTTTGTGAGGATGGATGTATGTATGTATGTTTGTTCCTCTTTCACGAAGAAAGTACTGAACGGATTTAGATGAAACTTTACAGAAATATTGGTTATACATCAGAATAACACTTATGCTACAATTTATAATGATTTGTGTAATTTGGCTATAATATAACGAAAAATATCAAGTAAGCCGAAAAAAAATTATCCCGGAAAACTCCTTTACGCGGGCGAAGCCGCGAGCAAAAGCTAATATAATATATTTCACGGCACAAATTCCATAGTATAGAAGTAATCAGAAAGACAAACCCTAAGATTCAAAACATTCTGGTAACATTATACATAAATTAACTACCAAAGCACTTAAAATATTCGAGTTAATTAAGGGCCACTTCAAAATCCGTGTTCCGACTTAATCAAATTTAAAATTCATGACGTCACTATGAAATTCGAAATGATATTCATAACAGAATCCTTTTACGAATGCTGATTGAGTTTAAATTTTAATTAGCTAGTGGACATTAAGGTGTTTTTAAAACCCATTAAAATACAAAAAGCTTGTATACTCGTATAGGTACATACATACTTATATGCGAACTGGAAAGTATATACACATTCCGTTTATTTTAATAAATACAAACGGAATTCAGATGCATAACCCTATATATATATATATATATGGGGTTATGCATTTATATATTGCGTATCGCATCCCGCAGTCAACTCCGAGGGAACTTGGGAATGGGATACTGAATACCCCTAGATAGCGACTGCAGGGGCCTGGATGATAGTTGGGCATATTAGGAAACGAAAGTGTGGGGGAAGAAATAGAAATCCTCTTAGCTTAGGATCAGCGAAGAAGAGAAGGCCAGGAAATCATAAAAGTTATCCTGCAAATAAATTATAACCTGACTGATTATAAAAGTGAGATAATTGAACAATTTTATACATAGAACTGTATTTTTGTTTATCCGTGTTTTATTTTATGCTACAAAACTTTTATTGAATCAAATTCAGCCTTAATCGATTATATCTGAAGCCGGGCATGAGACTTGATATATGACCGGCGGAGACGAGGCATGGCCGCCCAACATCTGCTGCGCGCTAATTATTGTCTAACATGACGTCTACGGAACTTAATTAAACTTTGACTCTTACTGTATGGCTTTAAACGAATAGGATTATGTATAAAATACTACAATATGTATTATGTTTATGTATTGTATAGACACTTGCATAATTATTTGATTCAAATCATTGGCAAAGTTTTGACAGTTGGTATAAAAGCTGCCAATATGTCCGTGTTTTTGATACGTAGATCATTTAAGTACTTATCTTGATACTTTTACTTAAGAAAATACAGAAATCATTCACCGATAAAATGTATCTGATAATTAAAAGATCACACTGCATACATTCCCTCTGTTGTTATCATTCCAATCATTCTGTTGTTGGTCAGTGTCAACCAACTTATCGTCTGCCTTTAATCTTAGTGATTTCCAGTGACCCTTATCAGGTCACCTGTCAGTTAAATAGAATTACTAAGATTCCATTATAATCCGATAAGAAAGTCAAAACTTTACTGTGATATCCTTGTATTGACAATTAACAAGGAGTTTTTTACACCATAGTTTTTTTTTATTCTAGCATGGCAAAGTGACCTTGATAAAAAGTAAGAGGGGTCAAATGGAATGTCAACTAACGAGAGATGATTACTCCTCGACAGTCGACACAATTATGCCTGCCTGTTGGAACCGGATATACATAGGCTGATCCCGGAACGCGACACACTTACATGGGCCATATGGCAGGTGTGGACACCTTGTGTACGGTCACAAAATATATCTTACCACCAGCAGTCTAAATAATATTGAGTCACACAGAAATACATTATTGGTATATGCACTCGTTTCATTAGAATTAATGAATACTCGTGCGACAAAATATAGGTATCTGGTTTCGTACTTAACCAGATTGTAGCGAGCTGGGCAAATTCGACCGACGTCGGCAACTTTCATTACTTTAACTTCGCAACTCGGCCATTGCTAACTTAATATCGGCTGGATCTTTTATCGATATTCGAGAACCTCTACTAATAATTTGAAGTGGTTTTCATATTTCATTAGTTTATATTTAGATTATATAATTAATCAACTTATATTAACATTAAATACTGAATTAAATTAATTTGTTGGAATTACCAGATCGATATAAAAAGAGCATTTAATAAATTTAAGTAATTCTTGTGTTTTTATAATTTCCTATACCAAATAATTAAAATCAAGAAAGTCGAATTTCATAAAAACAACTTCCTAAAAATAATTATTTTGTTCTGTATTGACAATAACTCACATAATAAATCGCAACGTAACTTTGGCGTTAAAAATTATGTCGAAACATTTTCAAACATTGTAAATTGTATCATCACTAATTGATGGTACACTAATTGGCACTAATACTATCGAACTAAACACGTTTCTATTAGCTCTAGAGAGGCTTATTAGTACTATCAATCGATACGTTACTCCTAATGTCGGTAAATTTACATGTGAAATGCTTTCTGCTTTTACCGTCTATTCAACTCATAAATTTGTAACAGACGTGCCCATTTCGGAAACCACGATTATTAAAGAGTAACATGGCAGTATGGTATACTATTGTATTTAATTTTTAGCTTTGTTGCAAAGTTGTGATTAAATATTGTAATGTTGGTAGAAATTAAAAGACAATAATTCATGGTTACCACTTTATTTATCTTTCGCGATTATTCGAAATTCTCACTGATAATGACTTGGAATTATGTGACATATATAATTACATATTCATATAATACATTGTAATAGTGAGCCCGCGATATTATAATCGCCAATAAATCAATCAACGCTGATTCATGCATGAGATAAAAGTCATGCATCAGATAGGTAAATTAATTATAACTCAACCAGTACAAAAGTGAAACCAAAAAACCATTTTATTCATACAGTTGTATTTTTAACTTGTGTATTATAGTTATAATTAATTTACTTTCATGTAATAATTGTTAAAGGTGCTCCAATAATCATTAATGACAAATTTGAAAATCGGTTTTTCGGTTCCTGAGATTAGTGCGTTCAAACAAACTCTTCAACTTATAGTATAATAATAAGTATAGATTCGCAAGATAAAATGCGTAAGATTAAAAGATATATTATTAAAAGAACGACAAAATCGCCCATCACCATTCATCATATCGAATGTATCAAATCCGTCACGTGCACAAGAATAACATTGAAGTAGAGATCCCTAACAAAAACAAACTACATGAAAAATATCAGACGTCGGAAAGAAACGTGACGTCAACTCATACAAGGATGAGTAGCGTGATTTGGTGTTGTCAGATTTGTAACTATTATCAAATTTTCTTCTAGAAAATGGCACGTTCGTCATTAAAATTATTTTTAATTATTCTGTAATGAGCAAGGTGATGCGGAAAAAAAATAAGAAAGAAAAAGGGCGCGAAACTGAACCGGCTTGGTGTAGCACAGCAACTCAGTGCTTGTAGCCATATAATAGAAAAAAAAAACAACCGGCTGGCCTGCGGACCACTCCATTGGCGATACACTTTTGCTTATTTATTTACTAATTTGATAAAAATTATTGTCTTTTAGTAAATAAGTTAAGTTTTTGTTATAAGTACTAAATACTATTTTAGTTTTGAGTTAATTGTCAAACAAATAAATGTTAAAAAATAATTTATATTGTATATAATTTTGATTGTTATTATATAATATATGCTATACAATACTATACATTTAGTAATTCTATCTCACAATTTGTAGATGCACTTACCCTGTTTATCTCTACAGCAATTATGCTGGGCTGTTGGAACCGTATATACACAGGCTGATGACGGAACGCCACGCGCTTACGTGAGCCGCTATAGTAAGTTTTAAGACCTTGTGTCCGGTGGTGGCTATACGCATGGATATAAAATATAACCTACCACCAGCAATTAATTCGATTTTCGCCGCTGTTTTGCGGACCATGTCCTAGATTAACATATAGGCTAATTTTCACCCCAAAAGTACGCAGTGCGGGCGGAGCTACCAGTAATGCCTAATTAATTTATAAAATATATTCCTCTGTTTTCATTATACTGTTTCTTGCATTCTCCTATTTTACACGAATTAAACGATTGTCTTGTTTTATTTTTAAATCATTAATTAGCTTCTCGTCATCACAGGAAAGGACAATGCCCAAAACCAGGCTATCTTGCGTCAGTCATGCGTCTTAACCAAATATTCACGAAAAATCATCATTTTAATTATTACTTCATTTGTATTTATTTCAGTCATAAGCGAATGGGGGTTTAAAAGATATGAAAAAAAAAAGTTGTTTAATTGTTGCAAATGAAACACCGGATAATGTACTGCCAATATGGCGAATTGATACCAATTCATAACAAATTCCCTTTTTAAATGGAATAAAAAAGTAAATATTATGTACAATAAATGTGCCCGTACTTGAATCTATAATATATATATATTAAATATATTATTCATCTCAAATATATTGTTATAAAATAATATATTTTACTTAATAATTATGACCAAACTCCAAATAGCGGGTAAAAAAAGAGAAAATATTAATTGTTCCAAAACAAACAAATAGCGACTTGTATTTTGCATTGACAGAAATACAATAGTCGGCTAAAACATGTCTGGACTTTATTTTTAATTAATGAATATATGGGTACAGATTTTTATTACACTGGCAACAGAAATTAATGACATTTTGACATTTTAGATTTGTTTGAATGTTAAATCATTAAAATATTTTAATATATTTTATCTTACTAAAGATCGGAGTGTATTTTAATGTTGAGTTGAAAAATCCTCTTTTAAAAACATAGTGTATAGTGTGCGTTTCGAACTTTGAGACGGAAGGCTTTTAGTAAGCAACACAATGTCGTCTAGAGCCTAGACCCAGGACAGTTAATCGAGACGGCATATCCCGGCGGTGTATTGACTGCACCTTTGCGGCGCCACAGCAAAGACAAGTATATTCCTTGGACGAGCTGTCCAGTTTGTAAGTTATGTAGATTATTATTAACATACCCACATTGTCGGAAATATTTTGCCAAAGTTAAAGACAACAGTTTAACAATAATAATAATCTGAACATGTTTACTCAACTTCTACATTATATTTTAGGTTTCAAGGCTGAAATGAATTTATGCTGCCTGCTGGAGATCAGCTAATAGAGAGGTTTACAGACAACAACAACATGGCATGACCCGACCAGCGCTGCAAGAAGTCATTCACTCACTTCAGGAGTATATATAACCGTGCTGCGGCTATATTAAATTCTTGTTTTTATTTTGGGATGCCAAGAATATATATATACCTCTATTAAAAATATATATCTATATAAAAATATGCATCGGATTTCGTATTTCTGGTTTTATTTTTCTTTCCCTATGACAAATAACTATTAGCCTAATCAGGCTGTGAAGTGAGTTCCTGGGTTCGATTTCCAGGCCAAGCAACATTTTATCTCGGTATTTTTAACATGAGTTGCCTGGGATCGGAATCCTCCAAATAGGGTTGGCGTCAGGCATGAGGCCGGCCATAAAAACTAAGCTGGATCAATTCTACAATATGTGTTGACGCCATATTAGAGTGAGATAATGGTAGGTGGAAATAAAAATTAGGTAATCCATTCAATAGAATAAGTCGTAAGTCAGAAAAACATATACACAAAAGGTCAGGTAACATATGTATGCTCCGTGAAAAAACTAATATTCCGCCATAATATGTTAGAAGTTTTATTGCAGTTTCGTCTTATCAGATATTTTAGGACCTATCAGTTGCTTATGAGGGCGATTAAAGCTAGGTGAAAAGACCGTCCACTAATCGCTTATAGCAATAACCAGTAGGTACTGCAATATTGAGCTTAATCAGGCACATAGGTATTTTCTACCTTACATTATTGCAGTCCATACTTAACCTCAAAATAACCGCCCTATAAAAATTCTGATTACTCCGAACTCCCATCGAATATCTAATTGTTTTCAATTTGTATAAAAATTAGGATATATTCCCCATAGTTTTGTGAAGGTTTTGTACAGACGCAAGCATAGCCCAACTCTCATACAAAAATGGGCATTCTCCTTTCGGGCATCTTGACATGCAATCAACAACGCTTTAGCCTTTGTGGTCTGCCAAGCCTACGCGTTCCGTAATTAATACATTAAGTGGACATATTTAGACACATTCCGAACTTATATACTACGGTTACATTTACAACGTTTAATAGATTTATAAGCATTGTACACAAACACTTACACAGTTTATTCCTGAAAGGGTAGACAGGGACGCGTGTGGTACACCCACTTTTCGCCGTGCGTGTTCCGTTCCATGATATGATAAGGAGCGAGCGTATCGCCATAGAATTGTATTCATTGATAATATGTGTGTTAAATGTATTTTTGTGAATGCAATATTATTTTAAAAATCACAGAATTATTATGAAATCGAATTGTATGGACCCTTCGCGACTGCTGTAACTATCCAAAAATCAACCAATATTTCACCATATATACAAACACCAATATAAGATCTGTCCTCAACAAACTTGAGAAACGATATCAGATATGTCACTGTGTGCAGACTACGACAGGCTCCAAATTCGCTTAGACTTCGGCTCACGACTCAACATATAACTCTATTTCAAACTGCAATAAGGTTTGCGAGGACATGTCGGGGTTTCTTGATACGTATAAACAGGACAATGATAGAAAATATTATTTTTATAAAATTACAAATTAATTTTATTCTTTTAAATTAAATTAAAAAAAAATTGTTTGTGCCTGTATATTTTGATTTAGATTCTTTCAACATTAACGCTACCATCAGTTCGGAACGCAGTTCTCACCAGAGAAGAACGGACAAGCAACTCTAGTGTTGCTTTTTTAAAATCATTTTAAGGTATATAAACTACAGTGCATGATATAGAGAAAAAAATGTTTGTGTTATTTAGCAATTTTTTTATTATTTGGAGCAGTTCATTCATGTACTCACAAAATAAGAAATAAATATATTTTTAAATTCCCATATGACTCTTTCAACTGCTTATTGTAGCTTTAATTTTCTTTAGAATTCACTTCGCTTAACATTAGATGCAGTAAAGCCAATTTGGTGAACTCCGTATAAAAAAAGCTGACATTTATTGGTATCATAGTATTTAATATGAAGGTATCTATGACAAATACCTTCATATTTTTTACTATAAATCTGTGTATCAAAATAACTTTTGTACATTCTTGATGTATTTATACCTTATCTACCTTCATATCCAGCTCTATGACAACAATGTGGTCGTGTTATATTCTGTTGCCGCTACCCACAACCACAATACAACCGTTCGTGTTCATGGTGAAGTATATGAGTTCAGCCTTCGGATCGATCAAATAAGCTACATAATATCAGGAAAATGTCGGATGTTATGTAGTTCTATCTCTATTCAGAATATAAATCCGATTTTAAACCTTACGTACATCCATACAGAATACAATTATTTATTATAACATAACTCCGTGTAAATATACTTCTCTCTTATTGCAAGTACTCGTACAGCCAACTGTAACAGGCCATAAAATAAACGTTTACAAAACGCAGCCGCAGCAAGCACACATTAACTGAATAAACTATCCATTAAGCTCATACCGTGAGTGAGTTTGTAATTAACGCAAGAATTCCTTGCACGTAGAGCCGAATAATAGCACGTTAAGGTACGTCAGATGTAGGTCAGACGGTCGAGCTGTCAGCTCATTCAGCATTAATGCTTATTGTGCTGTCTCCGTCGTGTTTACGTACCTGAACGTTAGTGTAATGCCTGCACACAACGGGTCTGGACGTTCTGTTTATATTTACTTTACTGCTGTTTAGTGTACAAGTCGTTTGAATAACACTTCCATTTTTAAAATCCTCTAAATCTCTCAACGACTTTTTAGTCATCCTTTATCGAATTTGCTGTTTAAACGTTTTCTCAACGCTTGGATACTTAATAATAATTTTCAAGATTTTGCTTGCAATTAGTCTACATTAAAATCTTTTCTGGGAATAAAAGATTTAGTTAACGTAGTCCAAATTCGTTCAGCAGTTAAGACATTTACTTAAAATAATCCAAATGTCTATACCAACTTTAATTTGAATAAGTACATGAAAAAATAACAGTAGCATACATTTTAAATTTGATTCAATTAAACTGAAATAAATTTTCCTTTCGCATTGGCGTTAAGTTTCTACAGTATTGTATATGAAAACAGGGAAGCTCTATCGCACAATAGCACTCTCTGTGTACAATGCTTATCTTACCCTGCGCTCTGGTCATGAATCTAACCCAGCCGTCAGTCCTTTGCATAGCGCCCCGTTGACGGTCACGGAATAAATATTTACGTAAAACTACATTCTTTGTTATTTACTATCCATTTCCGAAGGTGAACCTGCCATGTTTTTCTTGGAATCGCTTTCAATGTTTACTACTTTGATGGTTTCTTAGGACTTACTCAAGATTGGTTGGCTTTTGTTTATTTTCCTGTGTTCACTGTCATTTCTTTTTCTATAAAAAATTACAACTAAGTTTCATGTTATAAAATACGACAAAAAAATAACACACTCATTGACTCTTTTTTTATTATTATTTTCATTAAGTTTGGACAATATAGACCATTATTGAATAAAGCAGAATAAGTTTATATATAGTCCTAAATGCGTCAAAATTTTATCATTGATTCCAAATATCCAGACATTCCCAACATAAATATTTCAAACCACTCAGCACTAAGACCGACGCCATCCTCAAAACGAGTCCAAAAGTCTCGCCGTTCATAAAATATTCATTGTAATACAAGCTTTATGAAATCATCCACTGCACGTGCCATAAACGTAGGCAAACGGCAAACTCTCTAAATCCCTGTGCACTGCCCACGCTGACAACGCTCAAGTATCAATAATTCACAGCACAATCTTGCCGGCAGGCAGCACACGGATATTATTTTAATAAAAAAGTGTCCCTGCCAAAGCTGGCTGAATATAAATGACGCATCAGCGTGCCTTATTGAAAGTTATTGACAAATAAATGAATTCGCAGGTAGGGAAAGTTATTGTAGATAATTACTTAGTCAGCGATAAAAATAATTATATTTTAGTAAAATTTGTAGATACGGCATCTGTACTGCATTCGGCTTTCAAAAACGGCACATTATCGCACAAATAGATAACTTATTATTATAACAATCTACAATATGACTCGGGTAAGTAAAAGAGTATGTCATCATTTTCATTAGTATCATATAGGACATTTTATAAAACAGTTGTTAGTCGCAAACTGCAATCGATGATCGCAAATCGTGATAATTAGTTCAATTTTAGCATGCCACTAAAAGACTGACTATAACGTATCCACACCTTTTTATTAAAAAAACACTGGATAAAAAGGAAACTTAGAGGATAAAATTAAGAAATAGAACAAAATGATAAATGGTAAACTGAATGAAGGAAATAATAAACTTAATTGTAGAAGAGTTTATACAATTAAAATGATGCAGTATTTATTATATTTCATACATACCCTCACAATGGACATTTCATATAACTAAAAGTGCCTTTGTCTTACTTTTTCATACCTATTTATTATTTTATACCCTCTTCAAGATACCTGATCAACAAAGTAGACATATTGCAATATCAACCCTCAGGCTCTTGGCTCTACATGTATATTTATTGGAAAGATATCTTTATGAAATTGAGGAATAGCTGAAGAAAACACTATTTTCCTTCTGAATATTTTATTTAAGGGATTATAGGGATATGAATTGAAAGTAAATCTCAAGAAGCAGTGTAAAACAATACAAAGTAACACATTTATTAAACACTTACCTAGGAACCTTAAAATCTTAATAAGTGTAAGCCCTAAATACTTCAAAACAATTAATATATGTAATACGATTATTTTTTACATATTCTCTTATTTATACATCTCATATAATATTAATATTAAATGAAATTATAACACCAGACCTGCTGAAACTCCAACGGACTTATATTCGTAAAAACAGGCCTTCCACAGTTTAATAATTAAACAGGCAGGTGATATCTGTTTTAATGTTGTCATAAAGTATGAACGTATAATGTATGTGCACGCGGACCCTTTCATGATCCTTTAAATAAAGCTTACGCAGATACCTAAATATCGCGAACGCGGTTAGATGTACAAAAAAGGAGTAGTACGTGTATTATACATACATACGCATTTAACTAAATTCATACATATTATCATATACATTTATTTATTTGCAGTGTAAATTTGCATAAAAAAATTATACAGATTTTTTTACAATTGTATATAAAAAAGTAGACAGCCTCCGAGGCGTAATTTTATGGCGTGCACGGTACAACACTGTACTGAAGTCCTCGGTTTGAATCCCGGGTCAGGCATAGGAATATTGTGTTTTTCTGCGCAATATTATTCTCAAATTTTTGCCTGATATGGAGATAAATTCGCCCGCCCCCTATAACATTATAGCACAGAACCCACAGGCGAAAAGTGGGTGACCTGGTTGCCACTCTGACAACCCCTTCAGAGATAAAGGCATGTGTTTATATAGAGGTGGCCCGTGCCTAACAATGGTACAATATATTACAACAGGCTGGTATCATTGATCTGGGCATCATTAGAGAAAACCTATATTAAAAATTACTATTTTTATAATTACTATGGTGATGTTATTTACAGTGAAACAGCAAGGATGACAATTCGGCAGACGAAATGGAGGTGAAAAAGCATGAGAAGCCCGGCAGCCTGTCTCCAGTGAAGCCGGCGCTGAAGCGAGACGGAGACGAGAGCAAGACCTCGCGCTCCAGCAGCAGGACGGACAAGGAGCTCAAACTACCGCCGGAAAAGTCACCCAGCGAGGATGGAGTGAGGAAGGAGCGGAGATTGTCTAAAGCTAGCGAGGGGTCTAGGGAGAATCTTGGAAGGTAAACTATGTTTTATACTGAGACTACTGCACCTAAAGGGAAATGAAATGACAACCAGACAAGGTATACATTGATACGAAATTATTATCCTTCGCATGTCGACACAATTATATAAACCTGTTCCAATTAAGCTATTCCTGGAACTATAAATAAAAGTGGAATTTGCAGGTTTTCAGATATGTACATATTTTAAAATACATTTTTCACAAGACGTAGAGCTATTTCGTAAATAACAAAATTTTCTTTGAACACATTTGTAATATTCACCTCATTATTTATCAAAAACAATGTAAAAACTCATGTGCCATGCAGCATGCAATAACACAACTTGTGAAATATGCAAACGTCTGAACTAAACATGCAAAGTTGAATTTGCATATAATCCGCTCCTCAGGCACGGGACAGACGTAATAAAACAACGCAATCTCGACTACGACATTACACTGAAATTAATATCCACGAGTGCTCGACATAAGTTAGTCGACTATAGCATTAATGAATTAAAAGCAGAAAATTTGCTATTTTTTATCTGAACATTAGCTACGTACCCTGTAGTGATATACATACAAATAAAGCAACCGCAAATTGATGTTAATTGTAAAAAAGCCTTCCAAATATAAATAGGCTGCGGTACAAATTAGACCTTCATCAAAAACCCATTCAGTCCCTAATGACTTAATAACTGTAATGATGAAGCTAAAACGTCATAATCGATACTAATTCGAATTCGATTAAAACTCAAGGTACCCTTGTCTGTAAATGATCGTATTTATCAACACAAATAATATTTATTTTTCATTTCATTTATTAAAGCGATTTTACATTATTGTAAAAAGATAAGACTGTTTACATTTCAATTTAATCTTTTTAGTATTTCGATTATTTTCAAACCACAATAGAGACCCGTTTTTCTCTTTTTTTTTGTTGCTTTGAATGACGAGATGAACTTGCCGTTCGCCTGATGGTAAGCGTTACGACCGCACATAAGCGATAGAAACACCATCCAACACCTTGAATTACCAAGTATTATTTTATATTCCACTGACTATTTACATTTTTCAATTAAGTCTTTTTACATGTTTCCCTTATTTTCATTCCAAAATTGACACTTTTTTCTCAAATACAATTAGATAGAAAGCTAAGGACATTATGTAACTTTATTTTATCCAATTATCATTTTCGAGTTTACTGTACTAGAAATAACAGTAACTAATCGTATAACACATCTGCTGATTGCCGCACAAAATTTGGACTCTTAACACGATAAATGAAATTGAAACTCCATACCTAATTCTTGCCAACACACGACAGTTCGAAATTTATCACTAACATTCCGCAAGGATTAACTACATTTTCGAAACAATGTGCACTAGTTATACGCTCAAAGTACGCCGCGATTTACTATTGCGTGTCACCACATAGTTATTTAGGAATGAACTAGATTAAGGTAGCAACAGGAATATCGTACTTGGTAACCTAAATGAGAATTTAAGCTGAGAGATTGCTACAAAGCAACATAATATACAGTTATATAATATCAATACAATATTCATGTAAGTCTTTATAATAACCACGGTATATTACGTCAATTACTTATATATACTATTTTCTCTTAAGAACATACGAAATAGGACCAAACATTGTATAATCTATGTAATATACTTTATTTTATAACATCAGATCAATTAGAACAATAAAAACAATAGGTACTAAGGTATTCGCAGCAGTCAAAACTAATATGGAAACAGTCACGACTCTGTAATAGAAATAACAAAATTAAAAAGAAAAAAGAACGGTCTTTATGAATGGGTTCATCATATATAATGTAATCTATTGTTAAAAGAAATTCACAAAATTAAATCAATGTCAATGCTGATGTTAAATAACCCCTGACAAAAAAAAAACAAATTTAAAATGTAAAAAATAAAAAATGTTTCTTTGTCCTTTAAGTAACTGGTATAATATGTACCAGTATACTCACTTTCCCTTCTTAGAAGGAGGCGAGTGTCCTGTACGATATAGCTAATGCTGCTCTTATTGGAGAGTAAGTTAATTAAATACAATAAAGGTGATACGATTACTTCGGAATAAAACCCTGTCATTTAACAAAGAATAAATACAATAAAAAAACCATATATTTCGAATTGACTCCTAAATTCTCTACAATTAATCTTCAATTGCACCGTTTTCTCCACAGACAAGACTCAAAATCAACATCACTATCGAGTCCGAAAGTGTCCCGGAAATACTTCACTAACTGGCGACAAGCATGTGACAAGACGAAAGACAAGACCAAAGAACTGCTGAAGCGGTGGCGGACGTTGCCCGAAGCCGAAGGTAGTGAGGGGCCGATGGAAGCCGCGGGACACAGCGAGGACGACAAACACAAAGGATGGAGTGTTCACGTATGGAGTAAGTAACTTTCGCGTATTGACTTGACAGGTTAACAGAGGCGGCATTACGGCGCAGTGTGTTAGGGGGCGCCAGACACGACACCTTCAAAGAGACATGCAAAGGCGTAGGCGTTCTTAAACAAGCGCCCGTGCTAGGGCCCGCGAGCGGCTTCTTTTCTTTACACAATAACTTTTGATTATATATTAAGTATCAAATTTATGAAAAATTACATTGTCTCCTGGAAGGCGCGAAGGAATTGATTGCACACGGCCGGCACATGAGCTAGAGCCGCCTCTGCAGGTTAACCACCCTTTATACCACTTACTAACGAAATACACACAGAAACATATTATACTTACCAGTAATGTAATAATGTACGGTTTTATCGTTAACATCGGTCGGTCTCTCCGCGTTTAAACGTATTAAAAATGCATTGATCTTTATTCGCCATTGTTACTTTTCAGGTTCAAAACTCGATTATTTCCCGTGGTGAGTAGTTAATAATTGCAAACTGTAAAACGACCGAAAGCAGTCCTCGTTCTTTATGTGCGAACCTGATTATAAATTATGTACCTAAGTTCTAAGAATTGTACGTAATGTGTTTGAATTAGCAATAAACACTTTTTACGTAAGAGATACGTATGAAAACCTTACATAATATATTTTTTAAATATTAAATATGTTAATTTTTTTGCAAATTTAATCTATTCAAACATTTATATGTTTATCAAAGTTGTGTATACATTAGTTTTCTCGATAAACTCAACACTCTGTTATCACTGAGGATTTTATGCAATAAACGTATTTAGCATAAGGAAAAGTATTTATACAAATTCGAGAAACTATAATCTATACTATTATATAAAGCTGAAGAGTTTGTTTGTTTGTTTGTTTGTTTGTTTGTTTGTTTGTTTGTTTGTTTGTTTGTTTGTTTGAACGCGCTAATGTCAGGAACTACCGGTCCAAACTGAAAAATTCTTTTTGCGTTGGATAGCCCTTTATTCGTGGAGTGCTATAGGCTATATATCATCACGCTATACCCAATAGGAGCGGGGCAGTAATGGCTAATCTCAGGAACTACCGACCCAAACTGAAAAATTATTTTTGCGTTGGATAGCCCTTTGTTCGTGGAGAGCTATAGGCTATATATCATCACGCTATATTCAATAGGAGCGGAGCAGTAATGGCTAATCTCAGGAACTACCGATTCGAACTGAAAAAATATTTTTGTGTTGAATAGTCCTTTGTTTGTGGAGTGCTCAAAGTTATATATCATCACGCTATGGCCAATAGGAGCGGAGCAGTAATGGCTAATCTCAGGAACTACCGGTTTCAACTGAAAAATTCGTTTTGTGTTGGATAGCCCTTTATTTGTGGACCGCTATAAGCTATATATCATCACGCTATGACCAATAGGAGCGGAGCAGTAATGGCTAATCTCAGGAACTACCGGTTTGAACTGAAAAAATCTTTTTGTGTTGGATAGCCCTTTGTTCCTGGAGTGCTATAGGCTATATATCATCATGCTATAACCAATAGGAGCGGAGCAGTAATGAAACATGTTGCAAAAACGGGGAAAATTATGAGTTTTGAGAGCTTCCGTTGCCTGCGCTGCGTAAACGGTTAAAGTTATGCAACAATGATGTATGACGGGATTGTTTCACTTAAAAAGTTCTAAATAATATAACAAAGTCCCCCGCTGCATCTGTCTGCCTTAACGTGTTAAACTCAAAAACTACCTAACGTATTAAGATGAAATTTGGTATGGAGACAGTTTGAGACCCTGGGAAGAACATAGGCTCCCGGGAAACTACTATTTTTATAACGGAAAACTTTAGCCTGAAAAACTTTATAACGCGGGCGGAGCCGCGAGCAAAAGCTAGTTTATAATAAAATTGCCATGTATAAACATGCTAGAACCTTTTTAACACACAATAAAAGATTTAAAAAGTCCACACAAAAAAGATGATAATATGTATAAGCTATTATTTTTTTAATAATTCTCTTGCCTTTTTGTCGAATCCGGAACATATGATAAATAGTCTATACATTTAGATCTCTATGATATCCAATCATCGTTATATGTGTTGACTGATATCTATCCGATACACTCGCATGAGGCTATAAATCTTTCATGTTTTGGTGACAAAGCATTGGGCTAACAAAAACTCGTGAATTTCCAAAAAAGAAGCTATCCACTTTGTTTCATACAGTTTTTTCTAGTAAAATTATATTACTAACAGCATAATTGTCGTTCCATTAAGCACAAAAATATTTATTCTCTATAATTTATAATTCGGGCCTTATTTCATTAATAAATTATAATTTAGAAAAAATTAACTAACAATATTCTACAATACTATTATAAGGATATATACAAAAACATTTTGCAACAATAATTTTTTTTCAACCTTCTCTAAGGACCTGATAGTAAGTGAAGTAGGGTCTGATAGAATGTCGACTGACGAAAGATGATTACCCCTTGGCAGTCGACACAATTATACCGGCCTATTGGAACCAGATGTACACAGGCTGATTCCGGAACGCGACACACTTACGTGGGCCTCTATGGCGTGTTTACCTTGTGTACGATGTTGCTATCCGGGCGGATATAAAATATATCCTCCTACCCCCATTTACCTGGTTACGAAATTGAACAATCTGCTCATCACGTACTTTGGGAATGTGGTCTCTGGCATGAAGAGCGCAACATCATGTTAAACAGTATGCAAATAACATCTGGGGTTGTATACTATATGGACCTTGTTGAGACTAGACGGAATTTCCGTGCTTTCCGGCATTTTTGCCATGCCTATTGTAATCAAATCTAACAGCTCATGTGATGAGACCCTTTCATTTAATTTTATCCGTGGTGCTTTATAACTAGTTTATCTAGTTGTAAACGTCCCTATCCTTGAGGTTAAAACGCCTCCTTAGATCATGATTTTGTCACCCGCATTGCTCTGGAGGGAAGTGGACAATTAATATTTCCAACTCCTGCCTATCTTTCTATTTGATTAATTTCGTTGCGGGATAATGACATATTAGTTTTCCCTGAGACTCGCCGAGCTTCACTACTCGGCGTCATAAAATGCGTGCCACTGCTAATCCTGGCTTACAGGAGTTGTAGTGGTGGGTGTGAGGGCGGGAAAGTCTCGTACCCCCATTTACCACAATACATCACATGAAAATTCTTTCCGTCCATATCACGAAGCATGCGAATTTTCAACGCATTATTGTAGAGGAATGCGAAAATTATTTCCTGCAAATATGTGGAAATGACGCAAGCAATAAATGTTATTGGAATTTACTATTTACAAAATATAATAATAAAAACGTACGTGTAACTTGTACTACATACTTTATTGCGCTTTGTGTCTCTCATACGTGATCATGATTTTAGACATAGCAATTATAAATAATAAATAATTATATAATATAATATCAAGCGTATGTAATAAACTACCCTACTGATGGACTCGCGCCTCATCTACTACTGAGCGATGAGGTCTTACTCCACCATGATCGCCTAGGGCGGTTTGGTATACTTTACGGACTCTCAAAACTCTTATAGAAGTGAACTTCTCAGGTGCAGGTTGCCTCATGATGTTTTCGTTCACCGTTAAATTTGATAATTCACAAAAAATACATACATAACTTGAAAATTCAGAGGTTCAAGGGCACGGGTTTTGAACCTGCGCACATTTGCCTCAATTGACCGTTCCCAACTAGGCTATCGCCGCTATACGTGTAATTAATTATACTTATACATAAATAATTTCGTTGATGGCAATATACTTGGACCATAAACCATGAAGATTTAGATTTAATAGAAAGTAGATTGAGTAACTTGAATTGAGTATATTGTCATATTTCTTTCGAAAAGACGTCTAAGTTGCCTGGAATTTTTTTAAATACTTTGCCTTCGATAATTATGACACCCACTATCATGGGACGACCAGAGACAAATATAAGATTGTCAAAGTGTAGCGTGCACTCATTAAGTCTCTGCCTAACCCCGACTATAAAAATCTACCTAAGATTTTATCATGCCAATACATAAACGTATTTCCTTGCGGCCAGCTCATTTCCCCGATATTCGTTTAATATTCAACGCAGCTCTAAATAGCTCCATTGAAACATCAAACATTTTGGAATCAAAATGTAGGAACGCTGAATAGATAAAATCGTGGAAAATTTCACCCTGTTGTTTTCAGAATTAATTTGCATGCATAAATCCGATTAACATATTTCAACAGCGTGTGTTGTTCATTGGGTGACATTGTGCTACAAATAATGTATAATTTTCTTAGACCGTACATCGTGCATTCGCTAATTGCATTTACAGACGAATATTAAATTGGCAGATTCATTATTACGCCCATAATTGTGGCAAACATAAGCGTGTGCCAATTAAAATGTTTGGAATAATTGAAATAAAACTATTTTTCGGATTTTATCGCGGTTTTATATTACAATTTCCCACTGGTTTAGAATTTTAGCGCTCCCTCATATCTTTTTGTTAGGTTATGGCTTGACACACGTAGGGATGAGATTGTGGTCACGACATCTTTTCAAGAAATTCAATGGAGCACTAAAATCAAAATAGTTTTATTTCAATGTCTTAACATTCACGTAAACATAAGAAACGTTTGGAATAAGTTTTATAGCCTTGTAACATTCATACTTAACATATATCGTCGTCATATCTAAAGATTAAATAAATTGCATAACTCCTTACTGAACTTCTAATCACAAAACACAATGTTTTTGCATGAAACCGGACGGACACTCCATTACTTAAACAGAAATAATAAATTGGAAAATGTTAATGACAATATTTAAATGCATTAATACTTTTCATTGTAAACTAGAACGGTTAAAAAGAGCAATTTCTCCGCAGTTTCAATCGAAAAACCCACTGTTCCGTGTGATAGGGCCGCCCCTTCGGCTTATAAGAACACACTCATGGCTAAACTCCTCAGAATAACTCTATTCAATGCCACACTTTATTAAGAGATTATTTTTATTGGATACTTTCGCGTTCCTACCATAATAGGTACATACCATTTTCAAACAGCATTTTTATTTCTTTAGAATAAAACGTTTAAGCAAATAATGTTTGAAACGAGCCTCTAGATTTAACAGTACAGGTAAATATTATTTTCTTGTTCGTTTATATTCTGAATATAGGAACGCTAATGAATCATAATATTGTCAGCACGACTACATTTCAAATAATTAAGGAAGTCACATGTTCATATAAGATTATCAATTTTTCTGTTTTGTTATTTCTAATTTGTGCATGTCATGTTCATGTTTAGGAGGTTGCAAATAATTTAAATGTTATAAACCATATATTTAAAGAATTTCATGTGTTTGTAATTAGTTTTGAAGAACTAATAAAAAAGTAAATTATTTTCACAATACAACCATTAGGATCAATAAGTATATTGATCGTCAAACATTTTCTTTCCCTTTACATGATAGAAGACGCTGTCGTATTGCCATTTTGGAACTTATGGAAACAAAAGAACCTTGACGTCCCTAATACCTACAGCACTATTGACTATAGAGCACTGCATACAGGAGTGTTGGGTAAAATTTAATTATAATGGACAACTCACGTATTCCTAAATAGACAATCTATAGAATTACATGCATCTATCAAAGTCTAATACTGATCAGTATATTAACACATTACTGTTAAATAAAAAAGATAACATAAAACATTAAAATTCATAAGCAATAATTGAAAGTATACATAACCTAACTACTACGTAAGTCAAAAATAGCAAAGCAAATTACATTAAGGTCGTCACTACATCAGAGTCAATTTATATGTGCTAATGTCTTACTCTTTATAATGTTACTATGTGGCATTTGGCACCCCGAGTCAGTCTGTTTTCATTATTCAAGAGGGTAATCAGGACAAACAAGCCGCGTCACGTCACGACAAATCGATTTCCACCTATTTCTGTCGCTTACTAAAGAGCCGAGCCTTTTATTTGTATTCATACTGGACCGCATTCATAGTAGAGTTTTGTTATGTTTTAAATTTTTAGTTTTCTTATTATTGGAGTGATTATACAAGGTCATTTTGACATTGCGTTACTAAATAATACCACATACTTATCTTCTTAAAATGACACTTTCCTATTAGTTAATAAAAATGTAGATGTATAAAAAAAGTATTTTTAATTTTACACGGACATATATACTTACTGAGACTACTTCCCTGAGACTCAATGCGGTGATATCAAACTTTTAGTCAGAAATACACTAACATACCCACCATACTCACACTAACCTAAAATATGACAAAAAAAAGAAAAAAAAACAGAAAAATAACAATGGGATTTTAGAAAAAATATTTATCATTCAAGGATAATTTTTAGCACAATGTTAGCAGAGATACAAGATTTTATCAGTTAAAATAACAGTACATAAAATCTATAAATTGATTTAAAATTATTTCGATTCAATTCAAAAATATTCTAATATTTTAAAAGTCCTTTTCAGAAAAAAACTGTATAGTATAATAATACACACGAAATACTATGAAAATTTACATTATAAAGGCCGCACTCAGCAACAGCCACTTCAAACAATAAATCTCACTTATTTCCAGTAGACTTCAAAGTAAAATATTAAAGAGAAAGTCAAACAACGTTGCTCTTATTAATAAATGCATTTGCAACGTGATCTTTGCAAGGAAATTCATTTATTAAACATTTAGCACATACAAAGCACAAACTAATGTTTCAAATTCACGCAATAAGTTTTCTCATTACAATATGGTACGCAATACAATATCTTTCAATTTTAATAACATTACCAAGTTTCCAGTATAATCCTAAAATATTACGTGACATTGTTCAACGCGGCGGGACTTGTTAGTTGCGGAACAATGAACAGGTTCAAACTTCTCTACTTATATACTCGTATACCCAATTATTAGAACTTCGGGGCTGCCACTGTAACTTATGTTTTGTTGTTGGCTTGGAAAATGCGCTCCATATGTCTATTCTGATTCTAGAATGTACATAACATTATAACAACAAATAGACTTTGTTAAGAATACTCGCATAATTTCTATGAAGCATATTTTGTATTCATCCAATGTAAAAAGGAAAACGACTGAGAAAATAAATATCTAATACATTTCACCTTGATTTATGCCCGATCCTCGCTCTGCGTTTCATAGTCGTCAGCTTCACCTACTGCGAGCTGGGCCACGCATAAAACTGGATTTCTTATATTGATTATTTCGTTCCTTTACTGTCGAAGTACAACACTACCCAGCAAGACGCTCTTGCTCTTTACGTGTATTGAATTTTAAAAAGAAATTCTGAAAACAGAAGCAAGCCAGCGACCTTTCCGAGTAGGCATAAAACGTCAAGCGAATCTTTGAACCGAATACGAAATAAGTATTAGGAGATTGGTTTCTTTAAATTACTACAGTAGGTTTTAAAAACCTGTTAAAAATAGTATTCTATTTTTTATGAGTCATCTAGAGTTAATATCTTTTTTAAAAGCCTATGGTACACGTCACCGCATTTTGTGACAGTGACAAACGTATTTTAATATCTCGTGGGCTCTGAATAATGATGTGTTCTTATAATATCATAAATTTATCAAAATGAGCAAAGAAGCAAAAAGAAAAAACAAAGATAAAGGTATAACAGAGGAACAAAATGAAACGGAAGGTAAAACTGAAACTGGAGAAGGGAAGTCTGATGATGCAACGGAACCAAATAAAATCTGCACAAGAGCGAGCAATAACAAAGGTGAAGGCTTCTATAAATTCGAAAACATGATGCTACGTAACGTGAAGCTACACACCGACGTTAAAAAGCGAAAGGTGAAAAAGCAAATCGGGAAGCGTACGAAGAGCAGAAGATCCCAAAAGTAATCTCCATCCATCAAGCCAAAGGTTTTAAGATTGGAAAATGGATCTTCAGACCTCCCTTTTCAGTGAATTCTAACAAGATACGCTTCTAAATTTATTACTTATGTTACGGTGTCTGAATAAATGCATCCTATTCATTAACCACGTTTTTCAGGTTGCCGTTTTACTTGGCGCACGAAAATAACATATTATATTTCCTTTAAGTGTGAAGTATGTATTTTAAACTTGAGGTTTGAACAGCTTTTCGTATATATTACACAAGCGAATATCAGCCTCAGGCACCGGTGAACAAACGAGAGCCTCTTTTATTCTTTTTCCTTCCATTCGGAATGGATAAAGGAATATCGAAGTCGAACTAGCGTTTGATTTGTTTGCGTTTCATTCACAAATGTTAATCTGTATTACTCACTTACGAATTTAATTTAGATAGGTGCGTGTTTGAGTTGCAGTGAGCTTAAAACTTCACCAGTTTATAAATCATAAATCTTCCCATTTCATTTCAGCGTAGTTACTCAATCATAATAATTCGATGGTTGCTAAAGAAATATTGGAACATGAAATACCGAGTCCATCAAGTAAATAACTGCCCGCTACTACCAATATCGGTGTACCGTTCGGAAATCATTATTGAAAAGCTCGCTTTCAATATAAAAAATACGGAAATAGATGAACACTTCACGAGATTGAGTTTAAGAGAGTTGGGTGTATGCGGACCAAATAACAAAATAACATTTTATTTAATGTAGAAACGTATTTCAATGTTCATCCCTGAGGTTTTGGGATAAAATTCCTCATTATTACGTGATGTAGGGTTCTTGGACAGGTTATTCACTTCTAATCATTTTCTAAAGTTGAATTATCGACAATTCCATAATTTTATTATTCAAGAATATTGTTGAAGGACTCATATAGTAATAAATATTTTAAGGCCTACACTACACGAAACGGCATGAGTACCTTATTCAAGAGTTAAAACGATTTCATTGCTTCTAATCGAAGTAAAAACTAACATATATTACTATCATCATTATTACGAATAAGTACTAATAGTAAGGACAGTGTAAACTGAACCGTGAACTAAACATTCATACTATTTTCAACCCTCATTTGAATTTCGCAAGGTCGACAATGTATCATTAACTGTAGAAAAATGCACGAGCATGCTAACAGTTTCCTAAAAATTCCGTGCTAACGTAAAATAAAAAAAATAATAATATTCATCAGGCTGGAACTTAGTAATGTTTATGTAAATATATACACAATAAAAATTATATAATAAATAATAATAATAACAGCCCTGTATTATATACTTGCCCACTACTGAGCACGGGCCTCCTCTACTACTGAGAGGGATTAGGCCTTAGTCCACCACACTGGCCTAGTGCGAATTGGTAGGCTTCACACACCTTCGAAATTCCTACAGAGAACTTCTCAGATGTACAGGTTTCTTCACGATGTTTTCCTTCACCGTTAAAGCGAACGATAAATTCACAAAGAATACACACATGATTTTTTAGAAAAGTCAGACGTGTGTGCCCTTGGGATTTGAACCTGCGGCATTCGTCTCGGCAGTCCGTTCCATACCCAACTAGGCTATCGCCGCTATAAAAAAAAATCATAACTGGATCACAAAATAAAAATGACATTTTGAAGAAAACTATAAATAAGACAATACTCATAAGTGTACGTTCAACGTAGTCTGTCTGTGGATCTTCGTAAATATTTGCCTTAATGGGTATGTACGCACACGTCATATGTTTTCGATGGCTCAAACAATTAGCAGCCCGCGCTGTTTGATAACAAAAATATCGCAGCAGGTAAGCGTATAAATATCCCCGCGAAGGCCTTATCTCGCAATACGCCGCCAGAACAGCGCCAAAATGTACGATAAAACAACCACACAAGACATCTGTGAGTGAATTTATTAATCTTGAATAGAAATTAGTTTTAGCATTCTGCGTGATTAGGAACGAGAAATTACCGCCACGTACTGGCCGCCATAAAATACGCGATAGAATAAATCGCGTTAGTTTAAAATTCATTTTAGAACCTTAATCAAGTGTGTCATGTGTTGTGAAAAAAGTGCGAATTAGTATGTGGGAGTGAATCTCTGTATCTATGACTTGTGATTGTTAAGGTATTACACAATTTAATACTACATAAAAAGGTTAATGTAGGAGTAGGTAAATAAAATAACACTTATAGAAACTATTTTAATCATCCTAATAATTTTAAATATCATCTCCACATATGAAAAAACAACTCCATCAGAATAAAATTCGATACGTTTAATTAAATTTCGGGTAAAATATTTTATTTGCAGTCAACATAAAAAAATCAAGAAATACAACTCCGAGAAACTCCATAATTAACTTTAAACTGTCGCTAATCCTTTCTGCCAAAAACGGACCGTTTATTTATTTTTATATTTTTTCACAAAATTTTGATCCGTAAAACACACAACATGTTCGCGTTTGTAAACAATCAGGGGTACATTTGTTCCTCTTTCAAATTTTGTCAAAACAATGAGTTGCGCAGTGCGGCGCAATAATTCCGCCGCCCTCAGATTCAGTTCAATCCTCTGCTTATTAAATAAGTAAAATCCTCCCTTTTGTGTTGATCTTGTCCCAGAATTTATTTTGATGTGATAAAACTTCTGAATTTAAACAACCCGCAACCGTCATTGTTCCTTTTAACATTATTCCTTAAATTTCAATTTGGACAAATGCTTGAATGCGCCAAAACCAATGGTTATTAAAAACAATAAATCGATTGTTCAAGATCACTGGCTTAGATAATTCTACCAATGTGTCGTTTTTAAATTATGGCAAACTATCTATCATAATATCATGAGAATATTTTCTTTTGGTATAAATATTCATTAGATGTTATTAGTTAAGTATTCAAATTACACTATTGCTTTGTCTTCTTAACAAATAATTATTTTTTTCTATATTCCTAGCTAAGTAAACATCATAATTCTATACAATCGAAAACTACGTACTTATTAACAATGGGCATAATGTAATACTTTATCAAATCAGCCGATCTAAAACTTGATTATTATAGATTTTGCAGCAACAGCGACAAAAACCACGGAAACATTTATTTGCCTTAAACGAGACTGTTTTTCCGTCATTGTAAATGCAGATTGCACTAGCCAGAGCAAAGCCTTACTCAAGTACTCTCCTCGCGGACCTCGTTGGCATTATTCGGAATAGAGCAAAATTTATCTTGAAATAAAACGATTTGGACACCCATGTGCAATTTGTTAAAAACTGTTATTTTCCAGTTTTAACATTCGTTGAGTTCACTGTCTGTGAAGTCAGACGCCATCCTTCAAGTTAAAATAGACGCGACGTCTTTTTTAAGAAGAGCGTTTCCATTTCCTTTTTGAATGATGTAACATGGTAATGTTATGAATTTATAAGTAATTTTTCTCTAAGGAAGTCAAGAATTTTCAAGATGCCAAACATAATATAACTTTCATATAATCGGATTAAGATCAAGCCAAACAGAAAAGTGTCTATGAAGACCTGTAACGAATTTATTTTTATAAATCTCAAATTCAATACAAAAATTTTTACGTCATAATGTTACTCGTCTACACAATTGTATTAAAAATTATCCAAACAAACTTATTGAATTGGATGTTACCTTCTTACAGATATTATATAAAGATAAAATTTTCACGGATCTTATCGAGACCGTTAGCGCGATAGCACAGTCATACCACAAGTATGTTCGGATACGCATCAAAATACATTACGACATAACCATTATCATAAAGCATTACTCACGTAACACCTTAGAAAACTCGTTATCGCGAAGTGTTGATGAAATAATTAATTTCCCAGACAATAAACATCGTTGGCCACACGTTTACTGCATAATTACAACTGGTACAATACGTCGAAGACAACGTAATTGGGCCAACCATGTATTGAGTTTATACATCACCGTGCTCCCATTGTGCGAAGAAACAATAGCATCAATCTGTATCGAGTATAGTGCGGAAATTTTGTTAATATAGATTGATAGATGTTCGTATTTTACTGAACGGTATTGAAGCGCGGGAATGGTTTATGTTACATCGTCAAATTAATTGATTGACTTAGCATTATCTCTATAAGCGCGTGTTTGTTGCTTTAATGTGATTCGAAGATTGGTATTACAATCGTCTCACTTCTAATTCAAAATTAAATAACCTATTCAATTAAATAATTGTGTCCAAAATTATTTTTTTCATTCTACAAAAGGGTTCATTATTCAACCATGCAATTCAACGCAGTAGATTTTTTGGTGAATTACATTGCAAACTAGTAGTTTCCAGTGCAAAGGTTGTCAAATAGTTACCATGCTATAAAAGAATTCAATGGAAATAAAAACAGCACGGCCTATGACCTTCAATAGCTTTTCTTTGCCATGTCAAAATATATTCTGCATGTTTTTTACTGGTTACTGTGGTCTCTAAATGTTATGAAACTATTAAAGACAATAACTATTATCCATATTCAGTAAATAATAAAATAAGCTAGAGACTGTGATGTTATGCATTAAAGCTTATGCTTGTAAATATTCATTATAGTCTAAATTCATTATGGTATTAGTTTCTGAATTGTGTCGTCATATTTTTGTATATAATAATATCAGCCCTATATTATATACTGTCCCACTGTTGGGCACGGGCCTCCTCTACTACTGAGAGGGATTAGGACTTAGTTACCACGCTGGCCTATTGCGGGTTGGTAGACATACATCGAACGGTAAAAGCAAGAACTAACATTTTGAAACAGATTGTATTCGATTCTAAAAGAAGAATAAATAACACATTACCAAGAATTTACTAAACACAATCTCGACAGGGTATTAGCAAGCAAGTACCCTTAGGCTGAAACATGACTCTATAATGATAGAAGGGGGATAAATTTCAAAAAAAACATTTTATATCGAACAAGGTAATTATTATATTTTAACGCCTTCGGGTAACAACCACTAGACGTTCTTACATAGACCTTTTGTTTCTAACGGTTATTACATATGTGTTAAATGTAGTAGACCTTACACTTTACACGCCCCAGGGTCGTGCCTGGCCCTTTACGACGGTGAAATTCTAAACAGAACAATTTCATTATTCGAAACGTCGTAATAAAGTTTTATGAAAAGCTACTCGTCTGAACGTATACTTTGAACTAACCACGAGGCACTGAAATGAATCAGTTTAAACATATATTTTTTTTATGCTTATGCTTATAATAAGTTGTGTATAAATAAGACTTGCACAGGGTTAGTGTAGTTGAACATAAGCTATATATTAACTTTCCCACAGAAGGGAATAGCGATGCTCTTTACTACAATTCAAAGCTACAAAACAACTTTACTATTCAAATGGTTTTACGGGTAATATTATACTCACGGTCTGGATTTAATATTACGATGCTGTGGACCTCGTAATCCTTAATAAATTCGTATGTAATTGGCTGATGTTCAAACATTTCATTAACATTAGTCTTTATAACATATTTGAAATGCTGTAAGTTAGTATTTATATTTGAACTCGGTTAAAACATTTGCATGCGTCGGTATATTACAATTTATGATGTGTGCTATCTTTGTTTTGTTCTACGACTCCTTATCCAGGTCTGTTTCGGATACACATAGATTCAAAGACTATCTTAATTATCTACACATTTGACTTCTCTCTTCGCCTTCTAAGATATAAAATGTCATTATTGTTACACAAAAATCTGTTTATAATATTCGACCAATCTGTGATCGAGACTTCTCTAAATATTATTATTATGAAGTCATAAACCATTAAAAATAGTGCTGATAAAAAATAATCATTTTTATATTTGTTTATAGTATGCATATTGAGTGATAACTTTTGCAATGACCTTAGAATTAAGGCGCCAGTGACCAACCCCAAATGTCACACGGTGATATGATAGCACGAGACTACACTTGGAGGTGTACACAAGCTATTATAGTAAGAGAGCCGAGATATGCAACTGTACGCAGAAATCTTTAATCCAAACAAACACATTTCCAGATTTCGTGACTGTCTCAGATGATTATTGTTGGTAATTGAATCGTTAAATAGTCGTGCATTATTCATATAACAATATTTACGATCTAAGCTTTCAGAATGACTATTGTGCTATTTAAGTTTTGCCACTTATCCAATATTGCATAATTTCTATTCTACATACACAGCACCACGTCCTTTACCCCTTTTCATAGGTAAACAGAGGTTCGAGGTCAAATATTTCTCCACCTATATTAAATTTTAATTAAACTATCAAGCTATTTTAGTTCTGTTTTCTTATATTACTTTTCCCAACAGCCACCTGGGTGAACCGGTGCAGCGAAGACCTGGAATGTCTGGAACTCGAAGATGAGCAGCCCCTGGCACAGCTCAGCTCCGTGCAGTCAGACAAGATGACGTTATTCTTCACTGAACTCCTTGACCACGACAGGGACGATGTTATTTGTGATCAGGACTTTGATCAGTTCTTTGAGGTATGCGGATGGTAACTCCATAAATATTACAATTGCATGCATTTCGGTACTCTTCAAGTTACGAAATAAAGGAGATTTTCTTTATATGAGCACAGCAAAGTAAACCAACTGCACTTCCTGATAAACGAAGTGGGGTCCAGATTGATTGTCGATTGAAAGTAGATTACCCTTCGCCAGGCACCACAATGATGCCAGCCTGTTTCAACTGAAATCGTTCGAATCGCGACACATTGACGTGAGCTAATTCATGTATCAGCATTTAAGAATTTGCTCTAAAAATATTATACCGTGGTGTAGTTTACATCGGAGATAATAAAACAAAAGGGTTCATTTGTATAACTCAATGAAACATAAAACTTTTTACTGTCTGTAAATACGTAATTTATTCACGTAACGTTGATGAAATGTATATTTCGCCGAACAGACACTCTTCATCAAAAACGAGGCGAGTAACAGTTTCAAAAGATTTCATCTATTTTACTGTTTTTATTTTACTTCGTTATTGTATTCATTCCACTCGTTCTCTTGTGATATAGTTAATCTGTATAATATTTTTGAGCAAGGGAATTTTACTACAAAAAATATAGAAAGGAAGTAGAATGAAAAGATGGCCATAGAGAATATTATAATCACTACGTTTAAAGGATGGCTACATCGATGGCTTTCAAGTTGTCATAAAACGGCTGACATCTATGATAAATCGCGCATGTATACTTATTATACAGACACTTATCTATTACATCTAATACATAAAGCTGAAGAGTTTATTTGTTTGAATGCGCTAATCTCGGGAACTACTCAATCGAATTTTTTTCACTAATAGGAAGTTACATTATTCCTGAGTGCTATAGACTACTTCTATGCCAGAAAAACACTTTTACGCGGGCAGAGCCACAGACAAAAGCTAGTATAACATAATTGTATAACTAGATGTAGGCAGGTAAGATACACCTGTCTGTGTATTTAAGTTCGCAAAGTTACAGCCTAGAACCAACACGAAACCCTCGCAAATACACGAAATAATGCGACGAAGGTAAATTGAGCGGCTAAATCCAACATTACGTCATCCCCACGTAACCTACAGTGGAAGAGAATAATTAAATTCATTTCGCGTCGTATTTTACAGAAACTTGCGCATTTCGCTGACTGGTCGGCCAACTCGTCCGAATTCCATATACTTCTCGAGGTGAAGAGGGAGTTTATAGACCACTTCATCAACCCCCTGCCGTCCAAGTGAGTATCACCATCATTCAAAACAACCACACCGTTTCAAAACTGGTTCTGAAAAACGTCTATGACTTGTTTAATAATGTAGGTAATTCTTTTTCTTTACTGTCTTTTCGCTTAATAAAACATTACATACCTTTATCCTTGAAGAAAAAGGCAGATGAGCAAACAGCGCACCCTGTTTACGTATGTTCTGTCTCATGATAGGGGCATGCCATATCGGGCACCAGCACTAGCACTTATCCAACCCGGGATGCGAATCCAGGTCCTCATGGACTGTTTACCACACACAATTCAACTACGCCACGCCGCAATTTTTCCCCCATTCAATACTATCAAAATGATACCCCATACATACCTATATTTCTTGTTCCCATTTAAGGTACTGTAATAATGCGGCCAGAATTGTCCCTTCTACAAGTAATTTGCTATCTTTAGCACCGTTAGAACCGACGGCGAGAACTAATTAATGTTATTAGTCAAGATTTAGATTCACTTTGTAAGATTAAATGTATGTGACGCTACAGTCCCCTACAACGTTGATAAGACTGGGTAATCTCGGTAAAGCATGTTTAATGCGTGAACAACTGTGTTTAAGCCGGCTTTAAATGTTTAATTATGATACGTTTGTATTACGAATATCTTTTTTATTTAGATTTTAGACGGATTTTAGAGTTTATGCGTGAGTTGATAGAGTCAGCAACGATAATAGTTGAAGAAATTCCAAATTTCAAATCGCCTTTAATGTTTTGTGTTATCAACGATCGTTTTTCTTCACTAAAATAAACTTCAGGGTGTTTACTTAATTTTATATAAAGAAAAAAAAATAGGTTGATTTCATGTATAAAAGAAAGCCGCGATAAAATTCGATAAATAGTTTAATTTAAATGAATAAAAGCGTTTTAAATTTTTAAATATGTTTAGCTACTTCTGTGACTGGACTTATAATGTTTGTTATTACACTTATCCGGAAACATAATGCATTGATATAAATTTATTTAATTAGGTATTTAACTCTAATAACGCAAAAGTACATATTTAACTGACATGTACTTTTAAATCTGCTTTTTTGTTACAAATAAAACATATCAATAAATTATATAAGAAATACAACGCTCACTGCGATAAAAATATCTCCAAATTATAAAAAATCATAAACATTTTTATCGTGTCCGCTGCTGATATAAAGGAAGTTTAACTAAAATGAGTCCATAATAAAAAGCTTTGTAGTGTCCGATGTATGAGGTCATTAAACTCGCGTGCCTGCTGATATACTAGCGTCCCTTCTGAATAAAAGCTCCTCATGTGGATATAAAAACCTGTACTTAGTTAAATATGTAGTGTCCAGTCACGCCATTTATTTATCGCAAAAATATTATAGAATATAGCTTTAATTAAAGGGAACGATTGTTCTGTCGAATATGAGTTGCAATAGAAGCACTAATTAAGTGAAAAATAAATCCATACTAATTAAAACCATTTCAACCATTTCTTTTTCTACACACACATAAAACAACAGCACACAGTTAACAATATTAGGCATACGACGGATTTGTTACATAAAGCTAAAGAGTTTGTTTGCTTGAACGCGCTAATCACTGGAACTATTATTCACTATTGTCAATAAACAATCCCCATCGCTTTTTCCTATCTCTCACAAAAATGGACCAATCAAAACAAAGATTTTTTTACATGCTTACAAATGAGTTATTTTGATGGGTTCATTTTCGGAATGGGATTGAAGATTGAGATTCGGATCATTTATTGAAAACGGCTGTAAACCGATTTTGAAAACTATTTAACTAAGAAGAAGCTACATTACTTCTCAATGCTATAGACTACTTTTTATCCCGGGAAGTATATTCCAGAAAACATTTACACTTTAACATTGACAAGTTCAGTTAACTAATCATTAATTAGATTCAAAATAACTCCCAACCGCGCAAGGGGACAGATACACCCCACTAGGCAGTACACATTATCGAACCGACCTACAACCCCTTTTATCGTGACAGATATTATTCAATGTCAAAAATATGTAAATATATCGATAAACATTTGTCTTCATTAAACGTTGGCGCGTCTTTTTGTATAGATGGGCTGATTTACCATACTACAAAAGGGTGTGCGGTCCTGAAGCGAGCGGTATAAATATCCCTGGGCGGACGACGCTGGAGGGCTGGCTCGCGCGATGGGCTCTCCACTTAAGTGAGATGAAGCGATTCACCGATTTACCTCTCTATCTACAATATTTATGCAAGATATTATTCCACGTGGTGGATCGGGCAGGTAAGATTTAAAACACGTCGTTTTATTACCATACAATTTTGCATAGTTTATATACTAGAATTTAATGACGCTCAAGGTTACTCGTATCTACATGTAACACTTTATTGCCTTTTTATGTTTATATCAAATGTTTTACGCGTTTAAATACCACATTATGGGTTAAAGCACATAATAATCATAATGAACTTCAAGTGGTCGTGATCTATTTTTCTTAAGCTGTTGGATTTAATTAAATATTAATATTTATTATCTACAATACGCTTGATAATCAATAAACTGCGAATAATATTTTACCAACCCTTAATTTTTCCGCTTTTTTTAAGAACATTGAAAATAAACTGCAGATTTCTTGAAACTTATCATTGTATTTACTTAACCTCAATCTTGACCCATTAAGTGAACTAAATACGGTCACATAGTAAATGGATATACTATCAGAGCCTGTTAAGATTGATAAAGTGAATTAATTTACGCCAATGTTCAGCTATTAGCAAGCGGTGTCGGCAAGCGTGCATAGGACTCACTAAATTACTATAACAACCTCACACTAGAGAACCGACATTTTGAACCAAACGGAAAGGCGCTATTACAATTATTAAATGTTTCAACATAAAAATATAAAAATATTGAAATACTTTTTTAAAGCAATTTAATAATTTTATGAATTTAATCCTATAATTGATAATTCTCAATAATAGGAATTATTACGTGTAATTTTTAGAGTTCCGAACCTCAAAAGCCTAATAGGATCACTTTGTTGTCCGTCTGTCTGTCTGTCAAGACCCAATTTCTCAGGAAAACGATTTCTCAGGAAAATAAATAATGTTTAAATTTATATCAAATACTCGGGTCTACAGTACTTCCCGTTGACTTAGAATCATGAAATTTGGAAAAAGCAATGTCTAACAGTACATGTAAACTAAAAAGTTCCGATAACCATAAATATGTACTTAAATAACAAAAAAAGCTAATTTACTATCATGAACTTATTATTTGCGGTTGGCGCAATAAAGTTAAGTTAACTACAAGTTTGTACGGAACCCTCGGTGCACAAGTTTAATTTGCACTTGTCCGCTTTTTTATATAAGACAGAGACAGCAGAAACTTTATTATACTCATATATTGAAATAATAATGTCTTAATAAAAATTCCAAAGTCACAATCGCAAACCATTTTCTGCCATCGCTAATAGACCTTTTACTTAATTTTTTTTAGTACTTAGGTTGACCGAGAATTAAAACTTCTGATATTTTATGGCGCATTTTCCCAAAGAGGGTTAACGGCCGCCAGCCGGGTGGTAAAACCAATGAGCCAAAACTTTATAATAGGATTGAAACATGTTTTGACCCACAGTGGTATAAGGACAGGATCGTTTAATAATATTTTATAACATTCCTTTATTCCTTTTATGGCTTCGCAGTTTCGTTGCATTTAGCCAATGTCAAGTATTAAGCTATAATAGAGTAAATTCTCAGTGTTTTTTACTTCGATATTAATCTTTTGTTTATCTGTCAAATTAACAATATGGCGATTAAAAATTGCGCCAGCTGCAAGGCTTAATAAATTAATCGCATTACCTTCGGCCACAACAATATAATTGAACAAACAAGTTTGTACTGGCCATCTCTGTTATTAGGTTTGGTCCATACATGGGTGAATGAGAAAAACTAACCGGAACTTTTCACTTGACAATAATAAAAAAAATGTTAGTGCTATTGTATAAATCGTTTATATTATTTTTAGTTTTACTTAGTTTATATAGACTTTTTTTCGTATTCTTTGTAGTTATAAAGATACAAAGAATACGAAAAAAGCCTAAATAGTAAATACATAGAATAAAGAACAGGAGGCAAAAAAACAACGGATATTTATTTTTATTATTTTATTTTCAAAACGCTCGAATAAATTTAAATTATAACCTATTAAGAGGAAATATGTTACCAACTTCAGACTTTTGGTTTAACTCCAAAGGTTTTAAGATTTGGCACTTGACACTGGCGGCGCGGCCAAAAGTAGCGCGTTGCACATTCAGCGCGGCCGCGACGGTTCCGCCCTCGGACATTTTCTATTATATATTCAATTCGCAACTCTTTGTTTCGATTTTAAAAGCTTTGAAATATGGTCCCGAGAAATGAAATAGTTTTATCTGCAAACGTAATAAACGGTTATAAAATTTTGTTCGTGTACGTTTAGTGTGGGGCGCTATGCGGCGTTTGTTTATAGCAACGTATTAAGTATAATAATGTTACCATTTATGGACAAAAGCGACACAACTAATACATCTATTCTCTCTTCTCTATCTAGGTACACTAGCTATTCTAATACAATTTTAAAAGTTTTCTCACAAATATACATTCACCAACGTGTGCATTTATCTAATTATTAAAAAAAAGAAAATGAGCTTACTGAGCCTTGTAAACTCATAAATAAAATACTTTATATATATTATGCTGTGTTACTTAAGCTAAATTGACTTTAAGGAAATAAAATAATCTCACCATGTTTATCACACAAAGTCCGTAATTATAATTGGTAATAATCCTTTTATCATGTCATACGTAGTGTAGGTTAGGATAGGATATTATCTTAAATAAATGTTTTTGTTATGACGTGTTAATAGTATTCACATTCATCAATGACATCGTCAAGGCCTTTGTTTATCACTGTTTATCATGGCAGAATTTTTCTAGATTCTTGTCTTCATTAAAAATAGTTACTCCGAAACATTTGCAATAGATGGCTCAATTGATTATAGATAGATATATTAGAAATAATTTAAATAAAATGTGGAATTTGAATCTAATGTACTAATTTTCAGACCTTAAATATTTGTTATAGGTCATTTCATGCACGAAGACGCGCCCTACATCATTTTGGGCGTGGGTGTTACGGGGTGAGGTTGATCCAAGCCCTAGAATTGATGCTATCCATCATAGTGTGTATACACTTATGCTGCTCATGCACACTGTAAAATTAAGAAAAATAGTGGAGCGCGTCTTCATGGCTAAAATGATCTATATTTCCATAGGAAATTCCCATCCTGGAATTTTTTTTTACAGGCGAAGGCGCTATTACAAAGCCCGCATTAGCAGCGTTTTACCGTTCTGTGATTGGACTACCAGCCACAAGAGTGGACGAGATTATAGACACGGCTTATGACCGCATGACCAGCGTAAGTATAGCTTCAATAACACCATATATATACCACTGTCCCATAGCGTAGAAGCCGGTCTGAGACGAGTAGATACTGCGTGGATCGCCATATTGGAATATACATTCGTACGATCTACAAAACTTATTGGTCCAGTAAGGGTTTGGAGAACTTTTTCGTAGTTCCTAGTACAGGCACGACACAAGACTTTCATAATATTCTGTTCTCACCTCTACTCAATTGGTAGATCCTTTGTGGAGTGACGCTTTTGGTTTTTTATTTTCTAATTCAGACGAAGGAAAGCTAGACATAATTTCACAATTTAATTTTTAGCATACCTTCTCTTTCATAAAAGAAAGAAACATCTTATGCCTACTTAAGTATATACTGTTTGTATAAACAGTAACGTCTTATAATAGCTTATAAGACTTCTAATATAAATAACGCATGACAATTTTATTCACGTGAATGCTAACATCTGGTGCATTAGTTTGATCAAAAGCGTGTATTCTAATATCCATGATACAATGTAACTCCCTACAGAGCTCATGATCTACTTAGGCGAGTATAAAAGATTTACAACATCACATAACATGTCGCAACATAAAATTGTTACTGTTATTTATTACTACGTATAGGTACATACAATATGTACGAGAGTGTGGCAAATTTTAATAATTTTGTGTTACTCTTGCCTTCATTCATCTAATAATCATGGGATAATTTTATTAAATACTAGTTTTTACTCGCGCATCCGCTCGCGTAAAAAAGTCTCCAGTATAAAAGGCCCGCTTTATATTTTCCAGGACAGCCTATAGCATTCAGGAGTAATATAGCTTCCTATTAGTAAAAAAAAGATTTAGTAGTTGATAAGAATAGCGCGTTTAAACATACAAACTCTTCAGCATTATATAGCTATACAATAGCAAACAGACCTGTCAGGTTAATTTGTATAGATTCATAATTACTAAACTGTCGCAGATGCCGTTAGCTAATTTCACTATACACTGTGAAATTAGATAACAAACATAATGTTTTCTTAATTGATATTGAAACCATGCTACAATCATTAACACAGAATACTGCGTATATCCTCCCATACTTTTAAAATAAGTAAAATATAAAGCACAAAAAACATAAAATGGATAGAAATGTATAGTTAAACTGACTTTTTGATGCAGAATGGCTATTTGATCCTGGACTACGGCACTTTCGTCCACTGCTTTACCAACTGGCTGATGGGGAAGAATCCTAACGGTCCTGGACAGTGGGTCCTCGTGCCGCCTAAGGGTTCACTACCACAACCACCATTCCCAGTCGACTACAGCGCCCTCAACACAGAACCAGCGAAGCTAGAACCCTACGCGCCTGACAAGAAGACAAATAGACATTCAGTTATCGTGTGAAATGAATAGGAGTGTATTATTTTAAGAGAAGATAGAAGTGTTAAGTTACCGCTTTAAAATGTCCTCGTACGTCAATTATATTTCAGTTCTGTATGCACAGTAGACTATTGTGTAATGGAAACCAGCGGCACTAAATGTCAATGTCGAAGCACGTAGAATCTATTTTCTAAAATACGACGGTTTTAGTGCGGTGTCTTTCAAATGCCAGTATCGGAGTAGGTCGGTAGGAATGTTCACATTTTATTTCCTCGCACTGAATTTTCTTGGACGCTTTGAAATGCACATTGAAGAAATGCTGAGAGGACGAAATTGAAGACTGGTTGTCGTTGTGTTATGCCTTTATTTTATAATTTTTATGTAATACTTATACCTATAAGAAATAAACTATAGAATATTGATGTGTCTGAATACATTTCACACCTGTCGGTCTATGGTATTAACCGCCATAGATGTAGTAATAGTCTAAGTTTTAATGATAAAGACATGCTCTAATAATGACATGTCCATTTACATGATATCCAGAAATCGATACAATAATTAACTGACAAAGGAATTATAAACTACAGTACTCATATATTATACACGATTATTACCTATTCTATACACTGTAGCCCTAAATCCATTTCGTGATTGCCTTAATGATTTTAACCTAATTTAGTATCGATCGAAATTCGCTTGTACTTATAAATGAAACGCTTTAAACTAACTTGTAAGTATTCTGTGCAATTTGACCAAATATCTATTATCTATACTTTTAAATTAAGTCGTTGTAAATAATAGGAGTAACGCACGACACGGTAAACAAGAACTGCCTTAAATTAAGCATCGTCACATTTCACGGTATAGCCTTATTTTGTACCTTAAGTGTTAAAGTAGATAAATGTATCTAGATATAGTTGTAAGTACACCTTATTCCACTGAAATAAAAACATTAAATTACAAAGTTGTTTCAATAGAAATCGAAAGAACGTAAACTGCTCCTCAAAAATAACCTTTCCTTACGCTACACTACAATAATTTGTTATGTAAAATGCCAAACAGATTGTGTTCCAGATGGAATGGAGATTTTACTAGAAGGTTCTTTTAAAGCATATGATTGATGGTGGGTTAAAAGATTGTAGACTCTCCCATCCCGTGTTGAGGCGTGGACTCGAACCAGTGGTTCGCAAGGATCCATTTCTGAAAATTCACAATTCCTCATCAATCATTTACGGTGTCTGACAAATTCGCTGTGTATTTTTATGACATTTTCGTGGTCGTATCTTTATGTACGGACATGGGGTATATTCTAGTTAATGTTTGTATTAATAAAGGCTTTATCTACATTATAATGAATTCATTAACTCTTTCTTTCTCCTTGGTATTATTCAGACAATGTTATTGTGCCCAATGTTATTGTGCCCAGGAGAGAAAGTTGTGAATGCGTGATATGCGTAGAAATGGTACGGTATGAGATTGTAAGAGGAATGGAAGATACCAACATGTTTCGACGTTGTTGATGTTGGACTGTTGTTGTTATAATTACACTAGTAGACTATTGTAGATCATCTAAAAGTAAAATTGGTCAAACACATAAATTCAGCATTTCATGTTTCCGTCAACATCGAGTACCTATTACAAATATTAATCAAATATTTTACAGATCTTGATTACAACCATAACTCTTCGTGTCAAAGCAAGGTACGTCAATTTTATTGTACCCCTTACAAACCCTCTTTCTTCATTGCATACGTATTACATGCATGGAACTGTATTAACTATAATCTGACAATCTGTAGTCAGTATGGAGAAAAATAAAAGATATTTTCATACATTAGTATCGAAGTGTGTGTTAGACTTCGTTATACTCTTGTAGTTACATTAAAATATGTAAATCTGTGATGTGTTAAAATAGAAATGGTTTATTGAGCTAAGTATTTTTTAATAATTCCTTTGATCGATATTTATATACGGACCAAGTGGTTTATATCTTTTCTTTGATATAAAACATTGAACTTGGAAGTTAGTAAAATAAAAAATCTTTATTATACACGCATCCTCTTTAAATCCCTCTAATCATTAAAATAAACATATACACGCTTATAGTATTAAAGCAAAAGATTACATCTTTTATGATAGTTTAATTAGTGCAGAACGAAATTGTACTTTCATAGCACGACTTATGCAAACTCGACGTCCCCGATATTGTTTCCCCAGATTCCACTAATAGCATCATTAAACCGCAGCCAGGCGTCATTTTTTCCCGGGGTATGCGAGATATAATAAATGACCCACAATATTTATCGATGTTACCAGGAAATACCTTACAATTTTTTATGCTACACAACTGGAATACGTTTGTCGTATTGTTTTTATTTTACCTTTTGTGTTGAAGTTTTCTCAGCTTTCGTTATATCAAGTAACTAGCTTTTGCCCGCGGCTCCGCCCGCCTTATAAAGTTTTTCGGGCTAAAGTTTTCCGTTATCAAAGTCACGCTATATATTTTCCCGGGAGCCTATGTTCTTCCCAGGGTCTCAAACTGTCTCCATACCAAATTTTATCCTAATACGTTGGGTAGTTTTGGAGTTTAACACGTTCGGGCAGACCGATGCAGCGGGGGACTTTGTTTTATGATATAATTTTGTAGAACTTTTTAAGAGGAACAATCCCGTCATACATTATTGTTGCATAACTTTAACCGTTTACGCAGCGCACGCAACAGAAGCTCTCAAAACTAATAAATTGTCCCCGTTTTTGCATCATGTTTCATTACTGCTCCGCTCCTATTGGTCATAGCGTGACGATATATAACATATAGCACTCCAGGAACAAAGGGCTATCCAACACAAAAATATTTTTCAGTTCGAACCGGTAGTTCCTGAGATTAGCGATTACTGCTCCGCTCCTATTGGGCATAGCGTGATGATATATATAGCCTATAGCATTCCAGGAACAAAGGGCTATCCAACACAAAAAGAATTATTCAGTTCAAACTCCTAGTTTCTGAGATTAGCCATTACTGCTCTGCTCCTATTGGTCATAGCGTGATGATATATAGCCTATAGCACTTCACGAACAAAGGGCTATCCAATACAAAATGATTTTTTTAGTTCGAACCGGTAGTTCCTGAGATTAGCCATTACTGCTCTGCTCCTATTGGGTATAGCGTGATGATATATAGCCTATAACATTCCACGAACAAAGGGCTATCCAACGCAAAAAGAATTTTTCAGTTCGGACCGGTAGTTCCTGAGATTAGGCATTACTGCTCCGCTCCTACTGGGTATAGCGTGATGATATATAGCCTATAGCACTCCACGAACAAAGGGCTATCCAACGCAAAAAGAATTTTTCAGTTCGGACCGGTAGTTCCTGAGATTAGACATTACTGCTCCGCTCCTATTGGGTATAGCGTGATGATATATAGCCTATAGCACTCCACGAACATAGGGCTATCCAACGCAAAAAGAATTTTTCAGTTTGGACCGGTAGTTCCTGAGATTAGCCATTACTGCTCCGCTCCTATTGGGTATAGCGTGATGATATATAGCCTATAGCACTCCACGAACAAAGGGCTATCCAACGCAAAAGAATTGTTCAATTCGGACCGGTAGTTCCTGAGATTAGGCATTACTGCTCCGCTCCTATTGGGTATAGCGTGATGATATATAGCCTATAGCACTCCACAAACATAGGGCTATCCAACGCAAAAAGAATTTTTCAGTTTGGACCGGTAGCTCCTGAGATTAGCGCGTTCAAACAAACAAACAAACAAACAAACTCTTCAGCTTTATATAATAGTATAGAAGTATAGATTAGATATATATTTTTTTTATTAAATAAGAATGTAGTTTACCTGAACATTGTCGAACGAGTAAATTAAGCGTCTGTATTAGTTTACTACAACTTTACCTAAGCCTGCACATGACGCATCTAATCGTCATGTACTAGCGCCCTATATGGGTCACTATACTATTTATTTTTAATAAGGTCCACGTGGAGCCACAACTTAGTCAAATTGATTGGCAGCGGTTCGATTTATGAGCTCTCTACCGCTTTACCTGAGAACAAAATCCGACTAGTTGACATGCTCTACGAATCTTTGGGATACTAAAGTAACTAATTATAGTAACTGACTGACCAGAACACAAACTATAACAAAAACATAATAATGATTAAGTACTTACTGAGTATTTTTTATAACTTGACCGCCTTGGTGGCATAATTCTAATTGTAAACGGTACAAGTACGACTGCTGCGCTGAAGTCCTGGGCTCGAATCCCAAGTCGGCCCAAAATAATTGTGACTAGGTTTTTCAATCTCAAAACATTACTCAGACACAGCTCGGAGCCAGGTAGTTGGCGGTGTGATAGTACCTTAGAAAGCACGTAAATCCATTGGTCCTGCGCCTGATCCTTTTCCGGTTATATCGGAATGCCGTCTCACCGAATTATAAAAGTGAAGGTATAGAATGTGCACCTGTGTATTACGCAAACCCTATAATATCTTCCAGGTACCTGGCTGATCTCCGTTGAGATTGGCCACCGTGGCCGAAAATACGGCTAAAGGATTTCATTTTTCGTTTATAACATTTGATATCTAAAATACAGATAATTTAGTATTGAGGAAACATTTAAATTAATTTAAAAATAAATGGGAACTTATAAAAACAAGTTGATTGGACAAATCGTTTATTACTACAATATTCAAGAAGAAATTGTTTCCTTGGTCTTTCTTACAATATTCTCATCACTAATAAAAATGCTTTCACTCTCATTCGTACCCATACATAAATTATTTTTAATGCGAGGTAAATATTTAATCACTTTGCACGAACTATGAATTATCTTGCAGCCCATATCAATAAAAGATTTTGCATTATTAATGTTAACTCCAGCGCCTGGCATTATTTCAATAGCTTTATTATATTCTAATAGTGATTTTATTAGTTTCATCGCTTCATCGTCGGAAGCTGAAGGTCTTTGTCCACTTGTAAGAAGTCGATTAAATCCTAAGGATATAATTTTATTTATAGCAATTATTGGATCATTGCAAATATCGAATGCTCTATGAAAAGTTACTGGTATGGGATACGCTTTCTCTATAACTTTTTTGCAATTGTATTCATCAATATCCTGTTTGTCCGTTAGCGCACCAAATACAAATCTGTCTACACCCATCTGTTTAATGATTTCTATGTCTGAAAGCATAGTATCCATCTCTTGCTCCGTGTAACAGAAGTCGGATCCAGTGCGACACCTTATCATAACATTGATTTTTGGTCTCTAAAAATAATTAAAACAAATTTAAACCATAGTTGTAAATATCGAATGTAAGAAAAACTTTAATTATATAAGTACATTATCTCTCTTACCTTGATCAAATTACCACAAGAACATTTAACACATGACTTGTGTATTGGTAATCGACGCGAAATATTGTTCGCCTAAAAAGATACATATTTTGAGTTAAATGTCCATTAATGTATTTAAAAAAATACACATAAAGGTACCTAACCATTTGCAATATTTGCTGAACCAGGCCAACAGATGGCGTTAAACCTCCTTCCGCTAGAGAACTGCATACTTCCAATTCGTCAGCAGTGCCGTGTATTGCATTTACAGCTGACTCCAAACTATCTATGCACACTTCCAACATGTTCTGAAATTTAAACAGGTTTGTTTCCCCTTAAATGTAGGTAGTTATTTTAAATTTTATTTTAATCGAACAATAAACAGCATACTAACTATACATAACAGTTTTGAATATATTACAAAAAAGAAAACCAAATTAATAAATATAAAAGAAGAGATGACAAAAATGTTCTCCCTTGTAAAGCTACTTCTGAAAGTCTTAAATATTTAAAGTCGTTTGTGTTTCAACTTTAATTTACTCTATACAAGGTTTCATGCCCATAAATTATCATTTATTTTATTCTGCACCATATTTTTCTAAGAATAATGTGAATAAGGCTGGCCTTACACGTTGCGACTGTCACGCGTTGTATTTTTAATCATGGGTTCATGTTAACAGCATCAATTTGTTTAAGATATAAATTATATTCAGTTTATTAAGAACTTGGGTAATGTCAACCTATCTTTTTTTTATCGAATTTTATAAATTCCGCAAAACTGAGATTTATATAATTGTTGTAACACTGAACATTTAGTAGCGCTCTCCTGTCACTGTCATGTTCATTATAATTCTTGTCGGCTAGTTACTAAATGTGTAGGTACACAATAAGAAAATACAAGTAGCTTCCAATCGATTTAGCGAGATTTATGCAACATTAAATCATAATAAAATGCAAATACGATATCTACCTCTCTTTCAGCGTGCACACACACTAAATAAGTATTACTACGAAACTTTTAGGAAAAACAGTTACACTCAACCACAGTCCACAAAGCCCAACCACGTACCCAAAGCACGTACCGATTATTGCCAACCCCAATTTAAGAAAAGTAGTAGATTAACTGAAAATATATTTATTTTATAGTCAATAAAATATATAGAATTATATATTATTATATAGAATTTGGAATATATAAAGAAGGAAAACGGTAGATCTACCTATCCTTAGCTAAAGCCTATAGGCCCGATTTCTATACTTTTTATTTTTCTTTTGGAAATTTGCGTATTTTGTAGAAGCAAAAAAATTGCTCGCTGACGGTATTTTTGTGAAGTTGTGACTTGTTGTGACTCAGAATAATGACAACTTGTTCTGAGAGTTGTGATTTCGCTTAACGTTCCATTACACGCATGTCTTAATTTAAAATTTAGTGAATGTTGAAATTAAGATATATGACAACACTGCCTACTGTAGCTGGACAATCATCAACAAGTGTCGATTCGTATCTGGAATCCAGATTCTCAAAGCGCCTTTAAATACAGTTGGAAATAAAAAAATACTTTGAAGTATTTCCAGTAGTAATTGTGTATTACCAATGTTTATTTATTTACAATATGTATTTATCGCGTCATAATATTAAGCTCTATCCAAACTCTATCTTATTTTAATGTTTGATATTTTAACTTCAATTAAACGTTCCTGAACGAAACTAATCACGCATTTCGTAGCAAAATTCATGTTGGTTTGTCCTTTTGACATTACGAGGTAAAAGGACACGCGAACGTAGGCAAAGTTTCGCCAACGTTCGCACTTTTATCAGGTATTTAGCATTGCTTCAATTAAATTGTTCATAATTTTGAAGCGTCAGCTAATAGTTAAACTTATATTTGGCTGGCCATTCGTTTTTAATTTAGTAACATATGATAAACTGTTGAGGTTATGGTCGTCTTTCCTTGCCACATACATGAAAGTGTTCTTTCCACATCAGTTAATGTATTAGTGAGTATTATTTAATTGCGTGAATTGTTGGTTAACAGTTATGTCTCGAAAAAGAGATAATGAAGAGACCGATAAACTTACACGTATCGCTATTGTAAACGCGGACCGGTGTAAGCCGAAGAGATGCAGGCAGGAATGCAAGAAGAGCTGCCCGGTGGTGCGCATGGGCAAGCTGTGCATTGAAGTCACGCCCAATGACAAGATCGCCACCATCTCTGAGGAGCTGTGCATTGGATGTGGTATTTGTGTCAAGGTGAGAGCAATTTTGGGTTAAACTATAGCAAATAGGTGACACATACGTGTTAAGATGTGCTAGATATTAATAGATATGGTGGTAGGAAAATACATACTAGCAATGATATTTTGTAATAAGTTCATAATTGCTACCTCAGTCTTATATAAACAAGATGACTTGGCATTATTATAATTCATCTTCAACTAATATTTTTTTCGTATTTTTAGATACAATAGGTTTGCATGAACAAGTGTTGATGAGGGCAAATCCTTGGGTTTATGTTTACTTTATCTTGTACCTCTATTGATAATTTATCACAAATTGTATTAAAAGTTTAAATTGGTTTATTCCAAGAAGCCACTTTTCCTTAATTTCAAGAATTGAAAGAAAAATATCAGTGTATATTTTAAATATAACTGTTAATATTTTATAAGGTGCTGAATATGAATTTTATATGACTTCCTGTCTGAAAAATATAATTTTATTTACTAAGAAGTTCATACACTCACATAATGCCTTGTAGCCTTAAAGGGGTAAGCAGAGGGGCAACTAGTGCACCCACTTTTTGCCTGTAATATATATTATGTATTTTCTAAAACATTAAAAATATTATCTTAACTTTCTTTAGAGGTCTACAACTCAGTGCCTATTCAATCAACTGAACAAATTGAAGTATTTAAAAAGTATTGTTTTCTCCATTATTCATTTAATTCTCAATCTCAAACATAAATATGTTAGCTATTAAGGTCCTTATCTAACAACTATTAATCTTTAACATGGCAAAACATTACAAATATTTTATATTTCTTCTAGAAATGTCCATTTGACGCAATTTGCATCATCAATATACCATCTAACTTGGAGAAGCACACCACCCATCGCTACTCCAAGAATTCGTTCAAGCTCCATCGTCTCCCGATCCCGCGTCCTGGTGAAGTGCTCGGTCTCGTCGGGCAGAACGGTATCGGCAAGTCTACAGCACTGAAGATTCTTGCTGGAAAACAAAAACCCAACTTGGGTCGTTTTGCTGTAAGTTTTTTATTGTTTATTATTATCTCTCGATTTTTTCTATAACAATTGTTTATTGTATTGATTTGTTGACATTAGTTCCTATTTGTAAGGCGGGTGGAATGTAAGGCACAAATTTCAAATCTGTTCAAGTATAATGGAAACATGTTATATAATTTTAAATCAATAAATTAACTAATATTACAACCTATGCACAATGCCTAAGGCCCTCTGATCAAGTTGATAAAATATAACATTAATGTCAAATATAAATTTGTTATATATAATGATAATCTACCATAAAATTGTTTATGGAACATATTTATAGAAAGCTGCTTTAACATAAAATTATATAACATTTTCTTACCTTTTGTACAGGATCCTCCAGATTGGCAGGAGATTTTGTCCCACTTCCGTGGCTCTGAGCTGCAAAATTACTTTACTAAAATCTTAGAAGATGATTTAAAAGCTTTAATCAAGCCTCAGTATGTGGACCAAATCCCTAAGGCTGTGAAAGGAACTGTTGGGCAACTACTCGACAAGAAAGATGAGAGGAAAAACCAAATGGAGATATGTAAAATGCTTGGTAAGTTTTGCTTGATTGACAATAATCTTATTATAATAAGTAACATTATCTACCAATACAAAAACATTATTTTACCCTTTATTAAAACTTGAATTTATGACAATTGTACAACTTAAAATATTACTTTTAAATTAATACTTTTATTTAAAGTCCTACTGATAATCAAATCAAATACCGTGAGAATAAACATAATAGACCTTTTAAATTTAAGTTTTAAAATAAACTTTAAAATCTGTGCAATGTTAGAATAAAAAATTACTTAAATAAGGAATTTCACTAATAGTGTAATTTGTCAGATCTGTCGCACATTCGTGATCGTGAAATCGCCGCTTTGTCTGGTGGGGAGCTACAACGCTTCGCTTGTGCCATGGTGTGCATCCAGAATGGCGATATATTCATGTTCGACGAGCCGTCCTCGTATTTGGACGTCAAGCAGCGTCTGAATGCTGCCCGCACAATTAGATCGCTTATTCACCCTGACAAGTAAGTTTTATAGAATATGTTTACATTTCTGTAGATATTCTACCATGCACTTTCTTTAAGCATAACAATTCTGGGGCTTAATCTGTCTATGCCCAGCTTCATCAAAATCCATTGAGTTTTTGTGCTCATGTTTCCTATTTTTAACAAACTTTTGCATTTATCTTATCAGAAAGATTATTTAAAAATATGATTTACACAATTCCTATACAATTTAATTATTGCATGAGAACTGGTTTATTTTTTAACTTCATAAATAAATTCACCATAATACCCAACACTGTAATCTGAATAAATCATTGCATATAATATGTTAAAAATGTATTTTGTTACTCAGGTTCATTATAGTGGTAGAGCATGACTTGTCCGTATTGGACTACCTGTCTGACTTCATTTGTTGTCTGTATGGAGTGCCTGGTGCTTATGGTGTTGTGACTATGCCTTTCTCGGTTAGGGAAGGTACAGTATTATTTTTCTTTTGTTTATTATTTTAAGTACCTAAAAATGTTGTGAGAAACTTAAAGAATTTACATAATATGTTTATTGTAATAATAAAAAGATATAGCATTGATCTACAAAAAAATTTAATATAATGAACAACATAAACTTCAAGGTGATAATGAAAAATTATGCATTTTAGGTATAAATATATTCCTTGATGGGTTTGTTCCCACTGAAAATATGAGATTCCGAACTGAATCTCTTGTGTTCAAAGTTGCTGAGTCCGCAACTGAAGAAGAGGTATTTATTTACTAAAATTATTCATAATATATGAAACAAATATCCTCTTTATATTTCGTTATGTGTATTTTTTTTTTCCACAGATAAAAAGAATGAACCATTATGAATATCCCGAGATGTCTAAATTGATGGGTGATTTTAGCCTAAAAGTGATGGCTGGAGAATTCTCTGATTCTGAAATTTTAGTGTTACTTGGAGAGAATGGTACTGGTAAAACTACATTTATCAGAATGTTGGCTGGAAATCTAGAACCCGATGAAGGTAAGATATTAAAACATTATTTAAAGATGAGTATTTATGTAACTGGTGATAAACACCTGCATAAACAAAATTGAATATGACAGCTTTTATTGAGAAAGCATTTTATTACTGGTGAAAATCTACTTGACTTTTTCACATATTATTTTAAACAAATGTTTTGGAAAGAAAGCAGTATTATTTGTTTATTTTAAATTTCGAAGTGGGATGAAAACGCTACTAACATGATAAAATGTTGTGTTGAAAAAAATACCTAAAATCGGCTTTAGATATATATTTTTTTAGTCGATTACTCGGCAATAACGTACTCATAATTCTACGATGTGTATCCGAACGCATTTTTTTTTCAAGTGGCAACTTCGTGCTTTGTATGTCATTGCAAGTGAAAGTTGTCGAAGAAGCTTGAGTTTAGCTGAATTTTATTCTATTTTAAACATATTTCTAATAATATCCACTGAATATCGTATTGTTTCCTTTAAATGCTTATTTAAGTTACATAAACGTATCATTAAAGTGCATTATAATGTGACAAAGGGTTATTATAGTAAGGTTATGCCAGCGTTAAATGAAATATTTTTATGATTTTTATCGTTAATTTAAGTGTTTGTGATGGCAAAAACTGAACTTTTCGATTTATTCTTCCACCCTGTGTTCCAAAAATGTTTGAACCACGCCGAATCAACTCTAGTCGCAGAAGGTACAGTGACAAATATTTGTCGGTAAATAATAAAATCGGTCATTTTTCTGCGATTCGTAGTTTTCTATTATGTCTATTAAATCGTAAATTAACTCTATTTTTTTGGTCCTAAGACAATCTCGTTATTATTGTATATTTTTTATCCTTTCATATGTATATGTAACCTATTTTTCACAACAATAATTTTCATCTGATATATAACAAGTTTTATGTTAAATAGTTTTTTTATTTTTGTAGTCTAAAGAAAGAAAATTTACAATCAACACAAAATGTGTAAATTACTATTATATAGTTTTCTATAACTACATAACATTATTCCATCTAGGAACATTTCTTGAATTCCTTAGAATAAAATTAATGATACCGTTAGTGTGCATATTTGTCTGCAATTAATGATATGCGAAACGTGTTTGTATTACATAATTAATTTGTAGGCATTTGGAACACAATTTTTATTTAAAAACATATGTTTCATCAATAAATAGTCAAGATGCAGCTAAATATATAAATGATGTGCGCAATATATCATAGTATAGTATTTACATAAAACAAATGAAAAGAGTATATTTTTTTATGTTGTTAAAATGGGGAATTTAAATAAACAATGAAAAAATAATATTATCAGGCTATTACATAGATAGCGGGCAAAACAATAAGAAAGTTTATTAGATAATCAAAGTGTATGTCTCAAAGAAAAAGGATTCCTTATATGAAAAACAGACAGAAAATGAATTTCTGCTTTACTCATTGTAAAATTAGTGTTGTACTGTAAGCTTTGCCACAATGAAAGTAGCTTATGATGAGTTAAAATCATGATCTGTATGTATATTGTATATCAAGTTTTGTCCAAATCCTTTTAGTGGTTTCTGCTTTAACTACTAAAAAACATTGAATATTTTACTGATGTAATAAATTCTGGAGTTTGTAAAGATGTATGGGTGCTTATTAGAAGTCAACACAGAAATAGTTAAACAGATTTAGATGAATATTAATACATGGATTGTCTTATGACCTAGATTTGTATAGATTACTAGCTTCCGTCCGCAGCTTCGCCCGCGTGGATTTCGGGTTTCATAAATGGAGAAGGTGCTCAATTTGTCGGGATGTTTTTTTAATTTATGGTGGTATGCAGGTGGTCCGATTGTCTGGTCAGGGTCTGATGATGGGATCCTGGTGAAATCGAAGGAACTTTTAACCATTAAGGTTGCACACGAAATGACGGAAGCTTAAAAAATGGAGTAACTTCTCCCGTTTTCCCAACATTTTCCATCACTGCTATGCTCCTATTAATTGTAGCGTGATGAAAAGTATACTATAACCAGCTCAGGAGTATGAAAAATAATTGTACCAAGTTAAGTTAAAATCCGTCGAGTAGTTTTTGTTTCTATAACGGTTATACAGACAGACAGACAAAAATTTTACTAATTGCATTTTTGGCATCAGTATCGATTCCTAATCACCCCCAGTTATTTTGGAAATATATTTCATGTACAGAATTGACCTTTCTACAGATTTATTATAAGTATAGATATGCAAAAGTAGCTCAAAAATTGTCCATAACGAAAACATGCATTTTAAAGTAAAACAAAAGAAATAATATCGTGAAGCCAACCAAATAACTAATGATATATTAAATTTTGTGACTGTTCAATTTAGTCGGGTCCGCGATATCACTTTTGTTGAGTTTCAGATCGCGACATTACATTATTATATTCTGTGCTCCAACGCACACTGCTTTGATGTTAGGAACACACCTACATTGCTTAGACAACAGTGAACTTTATACAATAGCAATAAAGCTCAAATTGACTCTACGTATTTGTTAGAAAATGTTTGTATGGGAAATAGAAAAATGCTGTTTTGAGGATTTTCCCGGCAATTATTCGAATTTTTCTCACCTTTTAAACCTTCCCTAGACCTCCACGAATAATTCAAGACCAAGATAAGATAAATCCGTTCAGCCATTCTCGAGTTTTAGCGAGACTAACGAACAGCAATTCATTTTTATATATATAGATTGGAATAGAACTATTTTTAGGATATTAATGCAGTTTTTTATATTATAATTAACTTCCAATGTTTTGAAGACTGCAACCTTCATGGTTACAGATGAGACTGAGGTATTGATTGTTGGAAAAGTCAGTTATAATATCTACATACATATTACTATTATAATATTTCGTTTTAAATCTTTTTAGTTGTTGATTAACCGAATATACATAATGATATCATGGTGTCAAACCGCGATAAAATTCGAAAAAAGTTTGACATCAATATCTAATATCTTTATTGGGTGAAACTGCAAGCAATACCTAGTAAGATATATTAATAATTTCATTAAAATTCTGGATTTTAAATTATGTGAAACTAAGTCTAGCATAGTTAGTGTAGTTATGCGGAACCATACAAAATTCATGAATAATCAAAACCACAAAGACAACAATAATAATTAGAACATGTTCACTTTGTTTATCTAATGTATTTAAAAATGTGTAGCACTATTTTATATATGGGAATTTCCTGTTATCACAAATGTATGTTATAATTAGGGCATTATTTATTTAACTGAAATGGGTTTAAATTATTTATGATATATTTTGATTGGAATATTTGTCAACAGGCTCTGGACAGCTGCCACAGTTGCACATTAGTTATAAGCCACAGAAGATATCGCCCAAGTCTCAGGGGCTGGTGCGCTCATTATTGCATGACAAAATAAGGGATGCCTACATACATCCACAGGTATGTTTAAATCCTTATAAAAATAAAAGTTATTAGAAAATTGTGTTACGAACACTTCAAAGAATATTGAAGCAACTATAAATATTAATAATTATTTTCAGAAACCTTATAAATTACATTAATAATTTTTTTTAAATGAAACCTCAGCCACCACCAAATTTTGGGCTCACGGCATTGATGTGAGGGGTGTCCTTAGACCCTAACGAGTGACCTTTTAATTAAGTCACTACCCAGTAAAAAGTAACAAACCATCTCACCTACCAAAAGGAGGATATAGAATCTTTTTGCCCATAATCCTTATTAGTTATCTAGCTATGCCACTGAGACATAATTTTAGTATTATACTTTTTTCCTTGACCCAGAAATCTTAGTTAGCTTTTTTGCTGTCTTTTGCTAAAATTAATAACATTAATTTATATTCCAGTTCATCACAGACGTGATGAAGCCAATGAAGATTGAAGAGATCATGGACCAAGAGGTGCAGAACCTCTCTGGTGGTGAGTTGCAGCGAGTGGCGCTGGTGCTGTGTCTGGGCAAGCCGGCCGACGTGTACCTCATAGACGAGCCCTCCGCATACCTCGACTCCGAACAGCGTCTCGTCGCCGCCAAAGTTATTAAACGGTTTGTACATTGATTAGAATATTGAATATAGTTTAGGATACTATATGCTGTGAATCCTTTTGGTTTCGCGATGTATATAATATTTGGTGCCGTTTAGTCAATTTGGCTGATAGTACCTAAACTAAAAGTATTTTAAAACGGCTTACACCGCAGTCTTTAATTAATGATATTTCGTCTTCATAAAATTAAATCATTTTGTTTTTTGTTATACAAATATTAACAATCCATATACAACATTTTGTGATTTTGTACACATATAAATATTTTGTTTGCTTAATTTTGGGGCTAGTACATAATTTATTATTAAGCATACTCACACAACAGAGACTGGTGTAGTTTTATCAGTATCTGGGCAGTGTGTGATTAGTGTTATAATGATATATTTAGTATAGCCGGCTACACAGATAAGATTAAAAATCTCATGAAACTTTCTACTGTGAAACATTGGCACATTTTATTTTGATTAAAACATTTTGTAACATTTTATACCGAAAACAAGCACAAGTAATACAATTGTCATTTCAGGAGTTCCTTAACTTTTAATATCTAGAATTAAATATATGTTATTTCATGTGGGTTTCGTAATTTTCTATGGAAACCTACTTAAGGAAACGCTGGACTCTATTTAGTGGACCCATACTTAGGGTATAAAACAATAAGTCCTGGGTGTGAGCGTCGCCAGGGGGGAGAACGGGAGGGTAGCTGCACCCCTACATTTACTCCTATTGAATTTTTGGCATTACTTATGAAATTTTCGCCCGTCATTCGGATCAAAGTTAGAGATTTGTGCCCCCTAAATCGAAAGCGCCCATGGCTTTCGAATTAATCCCGATTGTGTCATCAACTATCTGTGATTAACTATTTCAAACAGTTCCAAAAAGTTACCCAGGACAAGAATCTTCTCTATGAATGACAATCGAACTGACTAATAAAATAATACTGATACTAAACAACCTAATCTCCAGATTCATCCTGCACGCCAAACGCACCGGTTTCGTGGTGGAGCACGACTTCATAATGGCCACCTATCTGGCGGATCGCGTCATCGTGTTCGAGGGTACGCCGTCAGCGCACGCCACTGCGCACGCGCCGCAGTCTCTACTCAACGGCATGAACAGATTCCTTGAGCTGCTCGGCATCACCTTCCGCAGGGACCCCAACAACTTCCGGCCGAGGATAAACAAACATTCGTCTGTCAAGGTAAACTGTCTGTTAATTGTTACAACATACAGTACGGTTTCGATTTTTATGACGCGTCAGTTCACAATATGTTTTAGTTTCTATAATGTTTGAATAAGAACTACTAAGCCTTTAAACGCAAATAACGTAAAACGTTGACAACCACAATATAGGTACACATATTTTAGTATATTTAAAATCGAATGCTTGTATATTATGTTTATTTTTAATGTGGAAAACGGGGAGAATTTTTAAGAAGTTTGCTTGTTCAATAAAATTCGATGTATATTAGGAATAGATTTTTATTGTCTGTAGCCCAAAAATATACTTGCGTTAACGCGCATTTGTTACGTATTGAACTCGTGTAATTTTCGTATATTCTCATATGCCACTTTTTTTGTTACAGGACATAGAACAAAAACGAGCAGGTCAATATTTCTTCTTGGAAGATTAGGGCAGCAGAATATCAATATTGTATTTATATATATTGTATCTGTCACAATGATGGCCCGCCATCCGTGTATTTCCAATTAAATGTATTACTATAATAAATCATGTTTTATACAAACACCAAATACACGCTGTTATTTCCCTAACATATTTTATTGCATAATATACGGATACCTATCCCTACTACTGAATGTAAATTGTAAACACATATACAATATTAAAAATAACACAATACAGCTGATATTTATTTCATATTAACTATTCCACGAGCGCGTCCGCGTATTTTATTTGCAATTTTTACTCAACATTCATTATTAGAATTTTTCATAGTCTATACATAGTGTTAGTTTTCAGTGGATTCGCATAATAGGTATATGTATCTGCATCAAAACCTCGTTTTTTTGACATTTTCTAAATTGAAAATTTTGACAATGCGAATTTGGGGCAATTTGACATCGCGACCCTACTACTACTGTCAGAAAATTCGTCGCAGCGGCAACGTCACACTTATAGTCATGCTTGTTCTTGTTCTGAGTCAGAAATACACCATATTAGCACTCAAATGATAAAGAAATCACAGTTTTATTTTTTTGTGAAAATAATCATGAATAATTTTTGACACAATGTTAGCAGAGATGAATTTGAGTATGTGATTTAATTTATTAACCCAATGCAAAAAACATTATAACAATATATTTTTGTACACTGACCAATTTTTCATTGTTTTTATAATGAACAACCAAATGCTGATAAACCATTTGTAAATAATAGTCGCGGTCGGTTAATTTCCTTAATGAACCTCTATTCTCTACAGTGAACTTTAGGAAATATAAATTATCATTACATATCGTTAATTCGGATGTAGTAATTTGATTACACGGTTGAAGATTATGTATAAAATTGCTTATATCTATGTCCCTGTGCCAAATTCTAAAGCGGAATGCCATAGTAAAGGATATCTTTTTGGAATCTTAAAATTTGTTTGTCCGATCGAACCCAAAATGGTTCACACAATGCCAAAATTGTGTGAACGATTTGGGCAAGCAATGATTTTTTTTTATCGTTTATCAAATCACCTCATTTAAATCACAAAACATAAGTTAAACAACAATATTTGTGTACGATATTTCAATTACCTTGCTCGCTCACATGACAAAATATCTGAACAAATTGTGCCTACACCAGTAGCACCTCCACCGTACCTCCTGAAAATACGACTGAACTAATAAAAAGCATATATTTACTTACATAAACTTATACTATATCTGACCCATATTTACTTGCATAAACTCTGGCCCACTTTGACACGCTATGGTAAAACACTAAGGTAATTAATTAATGTTGACTATTAGGCAACAACAATTATCCAAAAAGGTCGTTTTGCCTACATAAACAGGCTTAACGTGTGACGTCATCGTTCCCTTTGAAATCACCTCCGCCGCACTTTTCCGTCAAAATGAAACTACAACCGCGCCCAATTACCTGTTTACTTCAATATGTACAAACCCCCGTACCTGTCCTACATTTTTGTTACACGTAAGAAAAATGAATAATATTATGAGTGTTCTTACTCGACCACAATATTTGATTAGTTAGTGGTTACCTACTTTTTAAATGTAATTTTTACAGGTTATTGTTCTTTTAAGAGTAACCATACTCGTAGTTGTAAATTCTCTGAATTGTCTAAAAAAAATCATAGGCTATAGTGGCACAATGTTAGGCCTAGAAAAAGATGAGTTGGAAACGTATTGGATAGGTCGCTCGCATAGCTTTAGTTAGGCACAGATGAAAAGCCAGTAGATAAGGCCTTTGCCCTGAAGTCGACGATAATGGCTGACATGTTGTATTGCTAAAAATCCGTTATTCTGCAATGAACAAATACGATTAAAAACACAGGTGAATTTTTGAGATGGTGCAGAATCCTTAATCGCCGTAGCTAAAAAAGCTTTCTCAGGAAACTATCCATCATTTTTGAAGATATTAAAATCTATATATAAGTACAGAACTGAAAAAAAAACAACGAAAATTGCCAATTTATGTAAAAACTTTTATTTACCGATTAGTACTTACGTAGGTACTAAAAGTTTTCTTCTGTAAAACTTTGAAAATCACTTCTACTATACCTACGCTATATATGTTTCACAATGTTATATCTCTCATTCGTACTAATACTTTTACACAAACTATTTGTCTATAAATCGATGTGTCTTCGTGCTAATAGAATCTCTATATCTAAGGGAATCTGGTATAATTTGAACTCTAGGAAAATTGGATTGCAGACGCTACGAGCACCATAATAGTAAGTGCTACACAAAGAGTAATCAATGGTCAAAAACAAATTTCAAAACACTACGCACTATAAAATAAAACCTTCACAAACCACGGGGTATAAACAAGTCCTTTTCGCAGTAATTTTCTACAGTGAATAATACATCTTCCGATCTTTCAATCTCGGCCTTTATTTACGATAGCGTCATAACAAGTCCAAGCTGCTCTGAGTCATTTCCTCAAACTGATGATCTAACAATCATGAATAAGATCAGTGACGAAAAGTGATCAGAATAATCATTAAGCCTCGTTATGTGACGTATTATTTATTGTGATAAGTCAGAGTATTTTTAACTATGATACATGTTTCACAATAAATGAGAGATTGATAATATTATGAGTTGTTGATCTTGGAATTACCTATTTTATTATTATGTAGATGTACCGAAGTACTTAACCACTTAAAAAACATATTACGCTTATAAAAAAATCGATCATTTTATATTTTAGTCCATATTTAAGATTAAAAATAAAGTCACCTGTTTAGGTATTCTAATTTTCCCAACTTTGAATGTCTAATTTTTTTTTTATTATATGCAATCATGTGGTAAATATAACGTGCTTACAATTACTATTATTAGGATTATTGAGATAGATAAATTAATATTTTAACGAAATAATAAACTAAGTACATAACAAAATTAATGTATAGTCTTACGAGATAAATATAAGAAAAACAGGCTCGAATATATACATAATATTGTTTAAATTTTAGTAGAGCTATGAGACATTTTACCGCATTAAATATAATTTGTTTCAATATTATTGATAACAAACAAATCATGTCTACCAACTCGAATCTTATTGGATTTTATTGTGATTCTCTGGAGCATAAAGGCAAAGAAATCGAAGTTCGTCCGCGGTTGTAGTTATGTTGGGCGGTCGCTCGGTGGCCGCGCCGGCCGGTCGCGCGGGGACCGGCGTTCGATGACATCACCGGTGGCGAATAACCTGCATGCTTCACAGGCTACCAACTTTTGGTACAGAATTCATTCTATTATATTTAATATATAATTGAGTACATGTAAGCCACAATTTTATTTGTACTGCCTACTTCAGGATCCCGTTAACCATTACTCAAATGTGAGTATCTACCTCCTCATTTAAAAACCAGAAGTAAGTATATACTTATTTTAAATCCAGCTCAGTTCAGAAAATAAATTATTGCTGTACCCTCATAAACCCACACATAATCTCATGTTTTATATAGGTACTCGACCATCCTGTAACACAAAAGACCTAATATTAAACAATAGCAATCTTATAAATTGGCAGTAAGATTATGCACCACGTTCAAATAACAAAGAACCAAATATATAAATGGTATTACCTCTATTAGAAACTGCCCATGTTAGTGATTTAACAAATACATTACACTAATAGAAACATTCTTTGTTATAAAGAATATTTTGATAACGAGTAACGTCACATAATAATATTATTTTATGATTATTAAGTATTAAGTATTACTATAAGCGGCGATAGCCTAGTTGGTTGTGGAACGGACTGCCGAGACGAATGTCCGCAGGTTCAAATCCCAAGAGCACACACCTCTGATTTTTCTAATAAATTATGTGTGTATTCTTTGTGAATTATCGCTTGCTTTAACGGTGAAGGAAAACATCGTGAGGAAACCTGCATACCTGAGAAGTTCTCTATAGGAATTTCGAGGGTGTGTGAAGTCTACCAATCCGCACTAGGCCAGCGTGGTGGACTAAGGCCTAATCCCTCTCAGTAGTAGAGGAGGCCCGTGCTCAGCAGTGGGCAAGTATATAATACAGGGCTGATATTATTATTATTATAAGTATTACTTATGAGTTATTGCTTAGTGTAAAAGATGCGATAACACCTTTCGATATGGGCTTCTTTGGTATCAGTTACATAACATCAAGATAATGAGCAGTTTTGATGAATCTCAAGAAATACGATAAAATACCACGTTTTTACAGATAACAGCACTTATATTGATTGGAGTTACAATACAGTGATTACAAGAGTAAGAAAATAGATTTCAGACAACATACCAAATGTTATCAATCGCTGGCGCGAGAGAGAGGGCGAACAAAAACGCCACGACTACGAGCGACCTCAGTGAGTTTCATTCGAGTCGTGTATATTTCGGAATTCGCTCCGTACAAGTGAGGTTGGGTGTGTCGCTAATTTACAAAAGTACGTATTTTTCTCAATATTCACCAAATTAGCCTTTGTAGCCAATAAGTAACTGTCAATTTACGTATTTGTTAAAATATTTGCTGTGTTTTTGATATATTTGGCACCAGTTTACCGGCACTCCAGTGTTTGTTACTCGAAAGCCGGTCCGCGTTGATAGCGATTCTATTTATAACTTGGTATTTACGGTGTTTTCAAAATTGTTTTCTTTCCTGCAGGAATCTTTCAACATGAGCGGACAACAGTACTACCCCTATAAGGTAAGATTCCACCTACTTATAGATATATCTACATATTTTGTTCTGTAGCCTCACGGGTGATGTCATCTTTTCGGCACAAGGTTACTAATGTGAGAACAAAATGGATTGCAACCTGCCATTTTATGTTTTTTTACTTTTGAACATGGCACCAAGTCTTTGATAATATCACGAGCGTATTGTTCGCGGTTTGTGAGATGTTAAACCAGTTTTCTTTGAATAGATTGAAGGGAGATTCAAGGTTGAATCACGCCCTGAACACTGTTCCTATCAAATCATTAGGTCATTCAAATCGGACGTGTGGTTAACCATTACGGTGTACCCACAGGCCAAAATCGTACATTATCGGTTTAATGGAAATCCGTTCACTTTTTATCATTAACTTCCATGAATGCTTGTTTTAAACAGAGTGGTAAAATGGTTAGTCATACGAATAAAATTGAATCTATAAGCGGAGGTTCCCGTTATTGATAAATATATACTTACATCTCAACGGAATTTCGTTTTATAAAAAAAGCTTTTAATTGTTTTACCTACATACTGTTATCTGGTTTCTATTGTAACTTTTCTGGAAAAATACCTATAAGTATTTATTTTCGTAGCAATAGCGGCAAAACATAGGTAATAATATTATGAGGTCATCAGTAATCAATCGCTTCTACGGTTATAAAACTGAAGCTATCATTCCCCTTCAGCATACCTATGCAATGTGTTTCGCTTAAAACTTACAATAAATCTAAACAATTACGTTCAAATACGGTGTCTATTTTTTTTTTAAATAAAAATAAAACTTTTATTAAAACACACATCTCATACATACATACATTATTTGTAAAATATTTTTAACCCCACAGTGCACCCCCACGGTGTACCCCGCGGAGCCTTTCGACCCCGCGGCGGATGCGGAGACCCTCCGCAAGGCTATGAAAGGGTTTGGCACCGACGAGAAGGCCATCATCGACGTCCTTTGCCGCCGCGGTATCGTCCAGCGTCTGGAGATCGCCGAAACTTTCAAGACTAACTATGGCAAGGTATGTAACAACCTATTTTAGTTGTTATTGAAGGGAATATTTAACATGTGTACTCATGTGAGTGCTATTAGGAACTTTTCTGAATTCTGAGAATAGTAATATGTTTAGGAAAACCTCCGAGTTAATTATTTGTTCATGAAAAACTCCTACAAATACATATAGATTTATCGGGTATCCTCGATATGTTTTCTTAATTAATAAAAATTAATAACGAACGTTAATCAAATTACGCTTTAAGGTACTTGACCCCGGACTCATTATTTTAAAAACAAACATTTTAATTGACACTAAATACTAACATTATTAACATTTTGAGTCATCCAAATGTTAAGTTTTATTTATTTTTTTATTTATTAGACGAAATTTAAACTAAGTAAATTAAACTTTATTAATCAGTTATCGGAGTTTATAAAACACTAATTGTAGTTATTAGCTACCAGGAACGCAGGAAGGCGAGGTGTGAAAAACAGTAACACAGGCCACTCGACGGTAATTGCAAACACAATGTAAAATAGTTTTTCTGACTCAGACACAGGTGTTAGTGTTAAGGTCTACAAGTATTAACCTCTGCGTTATCAAAACATTGTTTACTTACATTACGAATTATATTTAACCAACACTGATAAATGTTAATCATACATGTTTGTTACTTGTTATCTGACTTCTACAATAAGTCAAGAAATTTAATCGCAATATAAGTTGGCGTGAGCCATGTTTTGAATTAATGATCCATTTCAGCACTTAACCATGCAACATCAACTTTTTCTAGAAATATTTTTCCATTTTAATTAATATAAATTTCTCATTAGAGGAACTAATGCGGTAGCAACAAAGGCAGTGTAGAATTAATTTCATAAAAATCTTGCTTCCTACTGTGATAAACCGATAGCCAACACTGCTGAACATAATTTAATGCGAAAATTGGTTTACCCAAAAGATGCAGTGATGCGTAAACAAACTTTTACCTAATAATTAAATATTTATATATTCTGTTAGAATTGATTAGCTATATAAACATGTTCTTCATTAATACTTTTTAATAATATTTTGCATAATTTGTGACTATAATACCTGTCGAGACTCTTTAAATGTGGGTAGACACATCACAAGCATCATTATTTCTAGCGTGGTGACGCATCGCCAAAATTATTATACTTAATGGGTACAAGAGCGTTAAAAAACATACACCATGATGACTGATTTTAAACCGAAATGTTGTACGATGTGAGTAGTTAGTACAGAATTCACCTTGGTTATTAATCTGTTAACTTTGTGAATGGCCTTGCAACTTCAATCAACCTTCCATTAGTTTAGTCATAGCTGATTCACGTACTACTAGGAAACTGTTTTTCTCTAAAGCCGGGAAGTAGAACTCTAAAGGAAAGTGTTTAATGTGAACTAGTTCGCATGCTTTAACGTTTAGGTTTTAATAACGTTTTTTTCTTGGTAGAATTATTATACAATATAGAGGCACGTCAGAATGTCGTTTATCACCAAACGATAATGATCTGCGGTATGTTTATGTAACAGTTGGTTAACCTGCATATAACTGCACGGAATTTCAAGACAGTTCATCATACTTGAGACAGAAAAAGTCCAGAATAAATTAAATAACCACCTTAGAAACACGGCAGTAAATTTGATCTTTAGTTTCAAATATTTTTCTTGCTGATAAAAAAGAACCTCGCCGCATGGGCAGGTGGATTGAGAAACAAGTGTAATAAGACCGCCAATACTTCCGAGGTCGCTTGCACTTTTATCTTATCTTGTGGCATCGCTGTTTATATAGTACTCGTACCACACCATAAAATTATCTGACAATAAGTCAAAATACGATAATGCGATTACAAGAACAATCATTGTAATATACGTCTACTTAATTAGCATGAATATTTTTATCAGTAACGTTTGTTATAATTATTAATTACAAATGGGGTTATTGGGAAAACATTGTGTTTAAACACATATATTTATTGCATGTTGGGAATATTATGATTTTAAATACGTTTAAATGTAAGCGTTATAATTAGGCCTATGTGTTTTTTATTGACAATGGAATTTCGTGCAACATTCTGAAATAATGTACAAAGGTTAACTATACATACATTGTGGTACTTTGTATCTATTTAGATTTTCCTCTTAGAAACAGCATTTATGTTATTGTACACAGTTTGAAAACTGATGTATTTAATTCAGGTGATATTAGTTAACTTATAATAGTATAATCAAATTAAGAATCATAACCACGTTTACGTCGCCGTTTTAATATTTTATTATTGTACACGGACGCTCTACCCATAGAAATTGCCTCATCATCCGTGCAATGCACCCAAATACCGAGACACATGCACTGGGTTAATTGCCAGCCCAAAACTCATTGTGAAACCATTTGCTTTTCCTCGTATTTCGTTGGCAGTGACCGGTAAAGACATTTTTAAACCGGCACGCAATACTACACACTAGACACAAACGTTTGAAGTTGTAATATGTGTACGTAGGCGATTTTTATAAATAATTTCATCCTAAAGACTTGTTAGAGATTTAAACCATCACTGCATATAAATATACATTTTCAACAATTTATCACCTGAATTCAAGTGTATGAATGTTTATTGGGTAATCAATGGGAATTATTGGATTCAGGTTAAATTCCACAACCACAAGGCGTTATACGTCATTAATAAATATGGATAAAAATTAGAATAATTTTCCTTTACATATTTATTTCTATATGATGTTGTTTGTTTCAATAAAACTAATTGAGTATATTCCTCGAATACTACGGGTATTCGAGGAATATCCATATATATAGGGTAGGTATGCTTATTAAAATAATAAATAAATAAAAGTCACTGCCACAAAAAATCAATGTGTATATTTTATAAAATTAATATTCCCATTATTAAAATTTGATAGATCGACAAAACATTTTGAGTTTGTGTCATTATTGGACTGTGAAGTTCTCAGTTTGAATAATTTAAATAGTCACAAATTTCTCCTAAAATGATATTATGGTCGGAATTGAATTCACCGGGAAAAGAGTTTGCTGTGTAAGTCGTAATATTTTCTATCTCTCCCTATTCGGTCATAATCTCACCCTACAGTTACGTAGTTTAGGGAGTGACTTGGCTCAATTCCAAGAATCCTTGAGGAACATTGATCGACGCGCACAAGACAGTTAACATCTTCTATGTCACTATAAATTTATGATAACAAAGATGCTTAGAGCCTAGCAATTTCAGTCGCTGACACATTTGTTTTCATACAAATATTTGCTGCTTAGTTTGTTAACATAAATAGTCAAAGCGACAAATAGAGCATAAAGCATCATATACTCATAATTATTATTGTCAACAACATATTATTACATGAAACACTTATCCATAGCCGTAACTAATTAACGTCAGATTTACACGGCTGCATTTGTTACGGGACAAAGTTTATACTCGTATTCTTACTTAGGTATTATTTATAAATACAAAAGTTTGTAAAGATATCTGTGAGAAGTAAATGTAGACACCGTTAAACGCATTTGGATAAAATTTGGCATAAGTAAATACAGGCAGAACGTGTCCTAGGTTACCAGGTAGACTACTTCTTATCTCGCGAAATTCATTTTTCACACGATCAGACTTAGACAAACACACACATTACCCAACGAATTATTATAAAAAGTGACTTATTTTATTTTTCTGAAAATAACATAAGTTATAACATTAATTGAATTGTTGAAAATCTTTCGTTTAGTAACTAAGTATTTGTTCTAGATAAATAATAATTTCTATCAAGTCATAGCCTTGTTTAATTCCATACAATAACATTATGTTTATCCTAGGACCTCATCAGCGAGTTGAAGAGCGAACTGAGCGGCAACTTGGAGAACGTCATCGTTGCGCTGATGACCCCCCTGCCACACTTCTACGCTAAGGAACTGCACGACGCCGTCGCGGGACTCGGTACCGACGAGGAGGCGATCATTGAGATCCTGTGCACACTCTCAAACTACGGCATCCGCACCATCTCAGCTTTCTACGAACAATGTGAGTGGAACTCTCTTTATGTTGTATTATGTTAAGGTACAGTGGCGAAGCGTAGTTATAAAATAAATCTTTTTTAATTTATTTTTGTCGCATTTTCCAATACCGGGGGAAGGAGAAGGGGCTGGTATGGGTCAGCGACATGTATTTTTTTAAATGAACTTATTTTGCTCTTGCCCGGTACCTTGAGCGACAAGAACTCATGCTATGCCACTACCGGTCATATATAACACAGTCTCACATTTATAACATTGGGATGATGTTGGAATAGTAAAAATGTAGCGCCAACTTGTCATTTATTTGACTTACACTGTCTTATTAACTATCCAGTTATTTTATTTTTCACTGACAAAAAAAGTGTTTAAAATTTGGTTCTACCACATTTATTGGATTTCACAGTTCACCCTCTACGATACCATATTTAAATTATATGAAAAATATAATATAAACTATTATATGAAAATTCATCGAATATATTGATGCCATAAAACGACGTAGGTTCTTTAACAATACCAATGTTATAAGGTATCGACCATGAAGCACTAGGTCAATAGACATTTGCATTTATTGACGTCAACATTCGTGACTCGAATGGACCTGTGTGTGTGTAGTCGTTAGCGTAATGGTGTTTTCAAGTGAACCATTTTCTCATATACTGTAATGCCTGTAAAAATTATAACCTGGGGGAGGGGGGATAATAATACTAAAATATCTAGAGGAATTATTGAAACAGGTTACAGGCCAGGCGCCAGACCAATGATAACTAGCTGGCAGATAATACCGAAATACGATAACTACGGAATCGCCTGTGCATTTCAAAGTGTTAATGTATGTAGTCGTTTTGCGTTGCGAATAGAATCCAAATATACGGTAGTATGATTTTTTATGAAAACTAAATGAATAAAAGAAAAACCAGCCAGTAACCTACAGTCAAAAAATTTCAATGCTATTTCTTTATCGCCTAGTATACAACAAGAGCTTGGAATCGGATCTGAAAGGCGACACATCTGGCCACTTCAAGAGGCTGTGTGTTTCCCTATGTATGGCCAACCGTGATGAGAACCAGGGTGTGGACGAAGGCGCCGCTAGGGCTGACGCTGAGGCCCTGGCCAACGCCGGCGAGGGACAATGGGGCACCGACGAGTCCGTCTTCAACTCTATTCTTATCACACGATCCTACCAACAGCTGAGACAGGTAAGACCACCCTAATTACCTTTATAAAAATGCAATCTAGTTTAGGTGAACTAAAAGATTCTGCGAAGTTTGAGGAAAATAAAAAAACGCGATAACCTCAGTGGCATTTCATATGAATATAATTTATAATAATGAGATGACAGACGTGGATCAATTAATATTACATACCGACCGAGTTATGCAACTGGTCTGTAATAATAGAATCATTTGTTCAGGATGTATTAGACAATAGGAGTCAGTTGTAATCAATGTATGACAAACCAAATGAATATGAATATATTTCCTTGTTCTCATATTTCAAATGAAAAACTTATTTTGGTGTATATAATATATTATAGTCCAATAACAACCTGAATACAATAAATAATTCATTGCATTCTGTGCATATTTGAACAATGAGCGAACAGTTGTATTTTCTGACTCACGACTGATAAATCATCATTACAAGCTTCGTACAATTGAGATTGCAGACGCCTCAATGATGTCAATTATTCTCGCTACAATTCGCCTTTTATAACACTTACCTTATATTATAGATATTCGCTGAATTCGAGGCGTTGACTGGAAAGGACATCGAAGAATCTATCAAGAAGGAATTCTCTGGAAGCATCGAGAAGGGCATGCTTGCTATTGGTAAGTAGCAATTGAAATAATGTCTTATCCGTTCGCCAAAAACATTGATTAGCATGGTTTATCTATTGGGTGTTTTATTATTATTTTCATACATACGAAAGTTAATCAGAAACACTACATTACTGAATATGAACATAACATTTTCTATTGCATATTCTTATGACCAGCTATTATCTCAATACGAACATCAACTATTTGTATTAAAATTGGCTTCGATCCAGAAAATAGTAAAATTAAAAAGAACATGCAAGTTTCGAAATACGTGTTCCGTAAACATTTTGATTAACACGTTATGAATATTTAGCAAAAATTGCTGGAATTTTACATACGTCGTGCCGATACGGAGAATGTTTACAATTCACTCACGTGGATACGTGTAGAAAGTAAATGGCGTGTGATTCTAGAAGCGTCTAAGCGTCGATTAGTCATCGCGTCTTGTTACGAGGCCGTTTGACAGGAAATTAATGTTAAAACGGCCTTCAGTAGTCATTCAACTTTTTGTCAATTTCAAACAATGTAATACAGGATTTAGACGACAATTAAAATACTATGACAGTACAAAATGTATTATACCTATCAGATTATCATTGTTTAGGTACTTGTCAATAAAAAAGATTTTGTTTTCAGCGAAGATTGATTACCTTTCACTGTTGTATTAAAATAGCAATGTTTTAAAAATAAATTTTTACCGGTTCTAAAATTATAAATTTTTAATTTTCTAGTGAAATGCGTAAAGAGCAAGGTTGGTTTCTTCGCTGAGCGCCTGTACTATTCCATGAAAGGGCTCGGTACAAATGATAAGACCCTCATCAGAATCGTGGTCAGCCGCTCCGAGATCGACCTCGGGGACATCAAACAGGCATTCCTTGACAAATACGGCAAGCCCCTGGAGAGCTGGATCGCTGTAAGTTGTCTTGCAATAATCATTCATTCGGCACTTTCATACGAAAGCGTCACTTGAATATGCTTGATTTGCTTCATATGAGAAACGCATTGAAAATTTATCAGTTTAGTTTGATGTTGAATTTAAAGTTTCATTGATTATTTACTGTATTTATTGATATAACCTATTGCATTTTTAATAACTGTCGTCCATAATCATTGTGTTCATAAAATTAACTCATTTGTCCGTTGTTTGTCTAATGTCTAACAAGCATGTGTATTTCTATGTTTTATATTTAATAGAAATATATAAACTGACCCATACTTCTTTACGATACACTGTTGTAATTGTGGCTGTGCATTGCCCATACGACACATCACCTATAAAATCTAACCCTCATTATAATATATACTTATTATACAGATCTGTTTATAGGAATATTCAAGATTTAGTATAAAGTCAATAATTTTGTGAAGTTATCAGCAAATGTGTTAATTGTTCTAACAGAGAAAAGCACTAATTGGCATATGTAAAAGGTTTATTTGTCGACAAATGAATACAGTAGTTCAGAATCCGTTTTGATTGCAGGACGACACTTCCGGGGATTACAAGAAGGCTTTATTGACCCTAGTCGAATAAATTGTGTGGTTCCCGAATGGTCAGGATCACTATGGTTGATATCCACCTATCTCGAATATTTTAAGTTTTTTTTTTGTCAATTTGCTAGATTATTAAGACAGTTAGGGCTTGACGGCCGATCGTAAAGTAAAACAAGCACAACGCTAGTCTAGACGTTCGCGGTCGTCGGGTGTGCTAGGTTATCGTGAGATGTAAATTTATTTGAGATCTGTATAGTTCGCTTGTGAGCACGGTCCCGGTCATGTAACTCTTCCGTAGCTAACAGCTTTATGTGTCGCGCTCGTGCACGAGGTAACGGTTCCTCATTAGTTTTGCTTAGTTTTACAAGTAGTTGTTGGTTTTTCAGGAGGACATAGGAGGTCCGCTCGGCGAACTCCTATCAACAATGTGTTACTAAAGCCTACACTGCTATAACATTAACACTCAGTATTACGAGCGCCATTCCGTTTTACACCAACGCAGTGTCAAGTAAAGCAAACTATTTATTGCATCTATTGTAACCGAGTACACTTATGTGCATTTTAAAGACATTATATAATTAATTTAAGCTATTTAATCATTGTGATTTCCATTCTCATGTATAGTCAGTACCAAGAATGCACGTTTGAAGTTTGAGCGCAGTGGTTTGAACTATGGGCCAGTTTATTTTGTTCGCTAACATGTGAAGCGTGAGCGCGTTTTCCGCTGTTGTTTACAGGATGACCTGACTGGTGACTTCAGGAATGTGCTAGTCACACTTTGTGCTTAACCCTGCAATACATTAGAGCTGTTATTTTTATATGAATATTTGGTTAAGCTTAGCATGTTGTTGCGGAACGCTACAAAGTACAATAATGGTTTGCAGGACGATACGAAGGGCGACTTCAAACACGCGTTACTGACCCTAGTGTCGTAGGGACGCATACGCATTATACTGCAGACCGATAGACATGCCTTTGAACCGTATAACTGTTAAGAGATGTTTAGAAATTAAAGCTTGATATTTTTGTGAAAATGAGATATTTATTGGTGCTGTACTTTTGTTTACATTATACATATTTACATTATAATTATTAAATCACACTATTATGTATGTTTCACGTTGTGTTTTATTCCACGTCCCTTATCCCCTCCCGAGTTATCTGCGAATATAAAATTAATTTACTCATCATACATGTTTGACTTTCTTTCCGACAAAATTACTTAGTCCTGATGAGCGAAACTCATTTTATGCATTTATAAAATCTACGTCCTACATACAAGTGCCTTTTGAGAAATAAATGTTCGTAATATGACCTCGACATCAATCATCCGAGTTCAACCAACTCGAGGAAAACAAGTATTTTTATAGACAACCAGATACTGATAAAATGAAACCGCCATTTGGCGTTGCGCCAACATCTTACGATACAGTATTACCAGGAAAGCCTTTATTTGGCAGAGCACCAAAACTACCGGCAAACATTCTTGAATGAGCTAACAATGTCTCGAATCTACTCTTATCAGACGCGTTACGTAATACGGACATAAGGCTATTGAATCAAGACTAAATATGAGACAAGATATTAGATAATATGTTTAACTGTTAAAATAATTAGTACGGATGACTATTTTTTTAAGAATGTTTTACCGTCACACCAAAACTAAGTTCTCTAAACAGCAAATTACACTAACATTTTCTAGTACATTTAATAACAAAACTCTTTCTTTAAAGTGATAATGCATTGAGGAAAATAGTTAGGAATTTTCCTATCATAATAAAATTATTTTGGGTTGGGATTTCCCATCGTATCGTTTGTGAGAAGACCAAAAATTTATTATTTGGGATATTCCCACGTACACTATTATTGATCAGTCTATAAACTAAATAAATAGATTAATGACCCCACCTTAATTCTACCTTTTCCCGCAATGCGGATGAGGCCATCTAAATAGGTTTTTCCCTACGGATCAATTGTTGACTATGTCGTGTCGCTGACCTAGTTCATGGTCAATCTACGGGTAATATAGAAACCTGTCCTGAATTTGAAGATACCAACAACTAACACTACGACTATAATGAAAATCATAAACTGCGAACTTTAGTCATTTAGATGCTATAAACAAGAGAAATATAATTTTATTTATTTGCACTTCACATACAATAAAAATTGTACATAGGCGGATAATGCCATAGGCATTCTTTACCCGTCAACCAATATAATTATATGTAGGTAAATTAAAAACGGTTCCTATTATTAAAATTTTAATTGAGTCAAAATTAAATTAATATATTTGAATTTGTAATATGATAAACATCATTTAAATTCAGTATTTTTTTACTCTATCTGTTCGGAAAGTAGTTTCCACCGGAGAAGAACGGGCAAGAAACTCTAGTGTTGCTCTGTTCAAAACCAGTTCCAATGAATAAAGTAGGTACAGCATAATGTAACATTTAAGAAGTTCTATTTAATTTAGAGCAACTCAGTTTTTTAATTCGTATACGTGCACATAATCCCCTCAGGAATCAATAAATAATTTGAAGGTCCAATATACTATTAAAATGATTAGTAGTTAGATATAATAAGTGAAACAGGCAGAACAGTTTATATTGTTATTAATATAACGTCATGTAATCTAGTTCACATTTTAAGTAAGGAAAGCGAGGGACGAGGGCCGTCTCCCAAATTGTGATAATCATAACCATAGGACATATGTCTTGTGTAATAAATGTTAGAAAATTTGTGAAATCTTTGGGGAAAAAAACGAAAAAGTACGGAAGGTGATATTTTTCCTCTCTGTATGACGGAACTTTGCTAGTTCCTAACTCCGACGTTACCTAAATCAATATTAAGATTACTACGGACACCGCCTCTGCGCAATTTCGTCACACGTCATTAGGGGTGTTACCCTCTGACGATAATGGAAAAATATACTTATAGGTACGGATGTAGGTCAAACGAATGGATAGAATTTGTTTACGTGGGCGTCGGATTTTATTGATCATTTGCTAATGGCATTGCGACTAAAGAGCAATGTACTAGACTTAATAGTTCCCAATGGAAAATTAATGGCCTGGCCACAGCCCCTCGACGATGAGGGCTAAAATGAACCCTATTTCAAGAGTATTAGAAATTAAAATAAATTTAAATTAGTAATCGAATACTTGCGGCTTTTTATTTTATTAATTATAATCAAACTCGATGGTCATTAATTAGTTATTATTTTTTACTTGTAGGTTAATATTTGTTTTTCTTTTTTATTGCCTCGTTGGCGTAGTTGTAGTGCATACGTGGTGCGGCTCCGCTGTGAGGTCTTAAGTTTGAATTACGCGTCGGGCAAACTGATATTCGAGTTTTTTGCTCAGTGTCAGTCCGGAGTCTAGAATTGGTACCCGATATGGCGATAGGCTCGCCCCCTATCACATCATGGAACGGAACACACTTGGCGAAAAGTAGGTGCCCTGGCTGCGTCTCTGCATACCCATTCGTGAATAAATGGGTGATGTGTGTGTGTGTGTAATTTTTGATTAAGGGTATTATTACATGACATGTGTTTGCCTACTGAAACAGACTGAAACCGTTGCAATTGTAGATATTTTTCCATTTAATATACAAATAAACGGAACTTAAATTATATCGCCTACCACTAATAACATACCCAATGAGCTGAGTATTCAGTTCAAAGCCCAGCTCCAGCCAATGTAGTTTTCTTACATTTGTTGACTCAATAAGCAATCAGTGTGACTTCATGACTCCTTACTTGCTCTTACTACTCTTGCAAGAACAAACGCGTTCGTATTAACTCACTAAAGCAAACAATAAAGACCCATCAGTACCAACCTGAAACTTCCCAACAAGGTTAGGCGCGTCATTACTCTTGAGCAACAAGGCAAGTCTATGCGTCGAGTTATCAGGCGCAGACAACAACAGCCGCTTGTTACAGCGGTGTGACCACGAGTCTCCGAGAGATCCCACCACCGAACCAGTGGACAATCCCACTCTCGTGCTCATTTCATTTGTTAGGACCACCTACAAAAACAGAATAGACCGTATTCGGAGGCGTAGCTATCGTACGTCTGTGGTGCAGAACATCGGGGCCCAAAATAAAAAATGGACCCTACATTCGGAGGCGTAGCTACCGTACCTCTAAATGGTGCATAGGATCGAGGCCGCCGAAGCCAGGGGACCCCTGAGGCTAAGTTAGGACCTTTTATTTTGCACATAGCCGTCTTTAATGCCTCGAAGATGGCCACCACGGAGTTTTAATTGGCATGCCGTGCGTAGGGTATATATAGTATTAGGGCCTCGGCCCGTTGTTCGCCTGACGTTTACCATCTTTCCGGGTGGCTCAACTTCGGTTCGTAAGGTACGGTGAACTGAACAAAACCGCTCAGACGGCCCCCACGACTGGTCGAAAGTCACAAGAAACTTTCTCGACGAAAACAAAAAAATGAGGTCTTCATCCACATAGATTACCTCCCAAAAAGTACACGCAGTAAGCAAGGGGTTAATTTTTGTATTTTGCACGGAGCCCTTGGTTATGTAGCTAAACTACTGTATTTTAACATACTAGCTTTTGCTCGCGGCACCCTCCCGCGTGAATAATATAAATTAAAAATAAAAGAATGTAATATAAGAAATAATAATTAAAGAGCATCTATAAAACAATAATGTAATGAGCGGCGATAGCCTAGTTGGGTGTGGAACGGACTGCCGAGACGAATGTCCGCAGGTTCAAATCCGCAAGGGCACACACCTCTGACTTTTCTAAAAAATCATGTGTGTATTCTTTGTGAATTTATCGTTCGCTTTAACGGTGAAGGAAAACATCGTGAGGAAACCTGCACATCTGAGAAGTTCCCTACAGGAATTTCGAAGGTGTGTGAAGTCTACCAATCCGCACTAGGCCAGCATGGTGGACTAAGGCCTAACCCCTCTCAGTAGTAGAGGAGGCCCGTGCTCAGCAGTGGGCAAGTATATAATACAGGGCTGATATTATTATTATTTATTATTATCTATAAAACATATTTTTTGTATGGTTGCAACTTTTATTTTAATACTTACAGCAATTTGTTTCTCCACAGCAATCCTTTGCAAGTCTGCCATTTGCCTGAACAAGAGACCAGTTCTCTTTCTTGTAGATATGCCTTCTTTGAAAGGGAATGCTATTGAATCTATTACTATTAATTTAACCTGAAAATATTAAATTAAACATTACACAACAGCTTATTATAGCTAAAAATATTGATTAAAATAAAATTGGATAATCACCATTGTTTATTATAATAACAAGAAGAGATGTATTTTTTTTTATAATACTTTTTAGTAATATGGAGTAAGACTTATCCTATGTCTCAGGATGACAAACACAGTTTAGTGCTATGCAGTACTTTGTAATTCAGTTCTGTATGGTATTTCTAATTGTTTATTACTTGTTAATTCTATTGTTAAATTGGTACCATCAGGCGAATGGCATACTCATATTGTCACTCATATACAGCAAAACAATTTAATGTTTATAAAAATGATTGTATATTTGTTAAAAGTGACAAATACTAGCAGCAATGCAACAAAATATACAGAATAAAACTGCAATTAACAGTGTCTCAGATAAGATATAGACTACTTTCCATCCTGAATAAGTACTTTGTACAACTTTAATTCCACAAAAAGTCTAGCATGTACAATCAAAAGCAAAATTTTGTTAAGCATAAATGATATATGGTACTATTTACTTTTGGATGTTCTTCAATAAATGTCGACATTCTATACATAAATGCACAGAACTTTTCTAGACCAAATGCATTTATATAGTGTAATTTGTCAAGACAATCCTCTTCAATATAATTAAGTGGTGTTTCTATAAGTCTTTGGCATCTCAATATTGTAGCATTAAGTATTTCTGAAAAATTACAATGAAATTACAATCTTAAAATATTGTTCTCAAAAATGTATAACAGTTAATTACTTTGAGCAATGGACTGCTTGACAGACTTTTATATCACTAAATAGCAAAAAAAATTGTAAGTAGTTATATAATATCTATAATATTGTTTTGAATTTTGATATTGTTTTTCAATAAACATACAGTAGAAATTATAATGATTATTTACCTCTAAACCTGGAAGTTGTGAAATTGGTGTTTGTGTCAATATATAAAGCTTCTGCATCTAAACCACCAAGAATTTTGGGTATCTGTACGGAAGCACAAAGTTGTAAGCTGAAAATAAGTAAGTATAATTATTATAAACGACAGTTTAAAATAATTTAAAAAGTACTCAAATAAGTGGAGATAATGAATTAACGCAGTAAAATAACGTACCATAACTGAGTTTTGCCGGAACCAGGTAATCCCAGCAGTTCTGTTAATGAGCTTAACATAAAACCATTATTTCCTATGACATGGTCGAGATTTTGACTAAAAGTTTGTATGGAGGGCAAACTTGTTTGTCTCTAAAAATAAACAATATATTTTGAAAATGGAAATATTACTGTTGATATTGCACTACTTACTTTACCTGCCACAATTCTACAGCATTATGAATTTTAATTGTTTCCATTTTCAAAATAATAGAAAATTTACGAATTATAAGTTTGATCAGAGACCAGAGACCAATAAACTAGATCAGAGACCAATAATTAATTTTGATTTCCCTCGTAAAACCAATATACAACACCGTAGATTAAAACATATGGGTAACACAACAGAGTACAAATATTTTATGTATAGACTATGCAATGTAATAGAAGCAAATAAGCTTCTTGAACAGAAGACATCTTGTCTGTATATAATTAATTACGTAAAACAATAACAAGGTTTGTTTTGTCTTATTTTTATGCCAAAAACCACTAAATATTGATAAATTTCTGTACCTACATGAATGATAAATCAATCCGTTTATTTATTTCTGTGCGTATCCAAACGCAATTGATATTCGTTCAGAAACCATGGATTATCTTTGCCCACCACTTTCAGTATTTCCATGGAAGATTAATTTTACTTATCCACCAGTTATTATATACACGATAATTTTGTCTAGAATCACAGTATTTTTATCCTTATAACATGGTGATTCTCGATTTACACATGGGGGAAGATGCTGCCTGTGCGAAAATGCATTTTACCTACGTATCTGATAGAAAAAATTAAAACATCTGTTGTCAGAAGAGATGGTTGTCAACATACGTAAGACTAGGCAGTATGGTCGCAAGACTATAGACTGTCCTCTAAGGAAGAATTAAAAACAAAGATAGTTGTCAGATGGCACTTTGTTGTCATTTGTCACTGTCACAATTCTCAACCGTTGCCAAAACAAAAGGGCTTTGGATTTACAGTAAAATTTTTTTATGATATACATAAGAAATGAATCATAACCAGATGAATATGCACGTGCCTATGAACCCTGTGGTTGCGGCACCGAATGTAGGTATGCAAATGCCAGTACCAGGTCCCATTATGCAGCAGCAATCACCGCAACAAATGCAACCTGCTATGCCACAACAAACTCAACAGGACAAAATGGATAACATATCTAAAGTAAAGACCCTAATGGGATCATTACGAGAATCTATACCGGTAAGTACATCTAGGTTTTATACCTATAATGCTGACTACAACAACAGTAAAATAAATAAACAATCTGCTAAGTAATCATGTCATGAGCAACAAATGAACATTTGATCGGAAGAGTTAAAAGTATATTAATAGGACCATTAGTTAAATGTATGAATACTTATATCCGCTACAATTTAGTATTTTGTAACCGGATATTGGGGTCAAAAATGGGATTAATGGGTTTAGTTTTTATTTTCATTTATAACAAAACGATATCCAAGGTTAGAACAGACCGAATTTTTACAACATGGCGTAAAACCAGTCTAGTTTTAAAAGTCTAAAAACACTTAATGATAAATAAATATTACACAAAAAGGTGTGTTTTGTTGTCAAAATCAACTTTGTGTCTATTTTCACTAACGCTATAGATATTTAAGCTTAAAACTCTTCTTACATTTTTAAGTTAATTTTTTTTTTATTTTGGGAAAAAAGTATATCATTGAAAATCAAAGTGATGAATTTTTAAACATCTTACTAACGGCAGCCACTTGTGACCTCAAGACCTGGTTATAAGATTCTAAATATTAACCCGTATATCCTCTAATTTGACAATCTACTTATATCTAGTAATGCCCAACCAAAAAGTTAGGAGAGAACACCCATCTTGCTTTGGCAAATACAAAATATAATAGGATTTTGTCACTTTTCTAATTTTTTTAATCTTTTTCAGATGACACTTAAATCAGCTGCTCAAATACTACATCAAAATCACAACATTGATTCAAATTCACAGTAAGTATCTTTCATGTTATAAGTAAACAAAAATGTATAGAATCACAACATATCATATATTACAAAATAATAATTTACAAACATTGGTCATCTAAATCAGATCTGATTTTTTGTTGATTAGCTTAAAAATGAATAAAAGACATTCATATTTTTTTTATCTCTCTTATTATATTTAATAAGATGTACTGATATATATTCTTTTTTAAATACCTTAAAATAAATTGAAACCATATTTCTATACTCTAGAATAATGTAAAATAGCTAAACAACATTACATAATGTACCCTGTTTATCCATCACAAAATTATAATGTAAATTGACGCTCTCAAACAATTCCATAATGATAACACCCAACATTCTACAGCATCACAAGGCTTGTTCCCAACAGCAACCTCCTATTGATATCAATAAATTCACAACTGTTGACAATGAAAAAACAGATGCCAACTAATTTCCTTTATCATTATATGAACACATAGCAACTATTTTCACAACTACTTGTAGTATGAACTATGTATCTATGCGGTTATCATAGATAAAATGACTGGAACATGATTTGAGGTCACCCAGTTTAGTTTGTATGCACTTAAGGATTGACAAAGAACTTTAATTGTATTCATATTGCATTCTTGCATGTCCCTTTCACTGCTATCTGTGTATATCTTTAAAATTGATTAGAGCCATATTAATTAACCAATCTCACCTTTAAGTAAAATCTCAAGTAGATATTTAATGTATTGAACTAATTTATAAACTAAAGCAGTAATTTAAGATTGTGTTTTGCTGAGTTAGAGGTATTAAATAAACAAAACTGTGCTGTCAAAAGCCATCACATGTTGTGACTTAGAATATCATTTGATGATGTTAATATGGATTTATTAAACAGCAACTATCTTAAGATGCTGACCCTAATTAGACAGCTTCACAGCTGATATTGCACTTTAAAGTGAAATTATGATGCATCTATGAATATAGTCTTCACCAGATAGCATTATGTATAATGCTATCTGGTGAAGATTTACATATTATTAAAATCTATAGTGCCTTCATTTATTTTATAATTACAGAAAAGGTATTGACAACCCGGTGCCTAGATTTGACAAGAATTTAGAAGAGTTCTTCTCAATCTGTGATCAAATGGAATTACATTTGGTAAGTTAAAAAACATTAATTTACACTAATGTTATTATTTCTACCATAATAATATTAAGCAATTATAATTAAGTATATTATAGTCCAAAAGACTAGAACATTTTTTGATTATAGTATATTGAATGAAGTGTTTTGAGGGACACATAGCATTAAGAGAAAGAATTTACTGTCTATGGTAAAATCTAAAGGAATTTATGATAAATTGGATGAAAGGATGCTATAAAAAAATATATAATAAGAAAACAACAAAGATGTAACTTTAAGTAATAAGGTATATTATGACTTATCTTTCTTTATACATTTTATAAATTATGTACATCTTATAAATTCTAAAACAAAAGACATCATTGAAATCTGGTGTAAAATTCACAAGTTATAACCCATTGAAATTAGGTAGTAGGGGCGAGTGACAAAAAATTTAAAAGGGACGAAATACTTGCATTTGACGTCAGCGGGAATTACGATGCGTGCGAAAGAAAGTGATGGGACGATTTCCACACTCCACGCCCTCACCTACACGTAGCAATTTGAAATGAAATACTGCCTCATTTCATATCGAATTTTTATGCTGTTTTCACCGAAGGATTTCTTTTTTTTTCTAATTGCTGATACATATTAAAAAAAAATCATAATCAAACATAGTCAAATACCATATTTATGACAATGATATACATCATATTATGCATGTGATGTTGTGGTCGATGTGCACAGTCTGTTTATTGTACAAACACGTATGTAACGTTTGATAGGTGAGTGATATGTTCTGGAATTTTCTACCAGACTTGTATCAAAGCTAGAAATGAATAGCGCCAACATTGTAAACATTATTTGTGTATTTGAGTAAGCATCGTGTATCTAAGTGCAACAATTAACTTATTGACCCGGCAACTGTCGCTAATCACTATTACTGGGTCCTTATCAGCGATGCCTTTACGTGACTGCATATCAGTTGTCAACATCGCTGTTGAACATATTTCTTGCGTGGACGCATCACTCGTGATCTCGACTATGATTACTTAACGCAGATTAGTATCTCCAAGTCACATTTAATCTCTATTGCGCGTACGAATATGTTCTGTTTCAAGAATTGTCACAATATGCTTTATATACGGGACTTGATTAGGAACGGTAACATTAAGGCTTTTAGGCATTCGATAGGTATAATAAAACGCCTGCTTTCTATACTTCCCATTAAATATCCTTGGTTACAGGCTTATTTGCATTTGCGTTGCATTAGGTATGTAGTCAGGGGCCATATTCCATCTACAAAGGTGAAACTGTTTTCATGAATTCTAATCATAGAACAGTTTTGTTAGCAATATAGGTAAATAAGGGATTGTTTCGACTCTTACCTTTACGGCTATCAAAATTGTCCTTTGATTAGAATGCCCATAATTGATAAAAGACGGATATGCCTCCGTAGACGGAATAGGGCCCCCTGACTATATCTTTAATAACTTTATGAAATCCGAAGGATAGTAGAATATATTGAAATAGATAAAGGATTTAAGAAGCTTTTACGAACTAAGCTCATTGTGAGTTGTGACATGCTGCGCTACATTGTCTGTGCCTCAGCGAACACGTGGCCTGAGGATTTGATACGTAATTGTGGGATAATAATGTTATCGTATGATGCTATTTTGATACCCAGTTGAAGGTTAGTTCGCGCACAGATTTAGATTAATGGCCCTTGCAGATGCAACGATCTCAGTGCCTCATTCATGCGATAAATTATTTAGAATTAAGCTGTGTCGATCATAACATTGTTTCATTGAATGCAACTTAAGTATTTTTAGGTAGAATAGTGATATTGTCGTCTTATTTTGTAGCAGAAGTTTAGCAATTGCGTGTGGTCGCTATCACTTGATTATCATATCAATTCAGATCGTAGGTGCGTTGACGAGTTTTACTGATTGGGCATAACATCGAAGCCTCTTCATTGAATTATCAATAGCATGTTTCGACTATGGAACTTATTTAGCGCGATGTCCAAACACTCTCTTGGAATGTTACATAAGTTTCTATGTTACGTAATCCAATATAATATTTTTCATCGTAGAGGACGGCGATAACTTGCATCCAGCAAGCGCAGTCGGCAGCTCATTACCTGCCACTGTCTGTAATACCATCCAGGCTAGACTCGGGCCCAACGACACAGGTAATTTTGTTTATTCTTTCCCTATCATCCCCAAAAAAAATCAAGTAAATACTTACTTAGTTAAGTAGAAATTATTTCGTCGTATAATTATAGTTATGTTTAAGTATTTTATTTGGGATTAAGGAACGAATTTTGCTCGAAATTAAATTCCCCAGAATGCAATTGATCATAACAATGAAGTCAAATTGTTTTACAACATAATTATGTTTGTCCAAATATGAGCGTGCCGATTCCACATTGGAACGAAATAAGGACAGAAAGAAGATTTTCTGTATCCCCTATTGTTTTGTAAGACTCGGGCTCAGTTATCAGAAATGTCAGGTAGCCCTATTCCCTCTGTAGTGGCTAATCCGTCTTTGCAATTACCGGCGTTCTATTCGAAGTACAGCTTCGATAGCCGTAAGAGAATCAAAAAATCGCCTATTTACCAGTGGTGTAAGGTCTATATAACCCCATTCCTGCCGGCTTCTCTTTCTTAAGTAAAATATAATCATTTGAACGATTTGCAAATCGCATTTATACATATTAGTAGTACCTATATGTTGTGTCCAGTTCCCTTTCGGAAAACGTCAGCCTTCGCCACTGCTATTTACCTATACGGTCATCAAAGCTATCTTTCGATTAGGACGCCTATATTTGCGGAGATGGATATACGCCCATAGTCGGAATAGGACCCCCTGACATTAAACTGATACTGAAGAAAACAAATACTTTAAACGATTTGTATTTTTTGTTGTAGGAAACCAGCTACCCCCAATATTTGAAGACTGTAGGGCTTCAGATCTCGTACGCGAAGGACATCCACGACACACTGGTGGCGGCGGCTCAAAACATATCGCCCACCGAATGATAATTAATTATTACGATAATTAAGTTAAGTTTAAAATAATATAGAATTAATATAGAATTTTTATTTTAAATACTTTTCTTATCTTACGATGCGCTGGCGCAAGGTTCAGTAAGCATACAAAAAAACAAACGTTATTTTACGTTCTGTTTCTTGTGTCTTCCAGGTATTTTTTTCAAGAATATTTAATGTAGACAGGGAAAATGTCCGATTTCTATATAATATGTAGGGAGTATTGATTGAAAATTTTAGTTACTTACGATAAAGTTGATTCGAAATGGGTTTTAATTCTTTTTTATGCAAATTTGATTCAAGATGTAATTTACTTAATCTAAAAATATTCAAACGATACTTAAGTAGGTTTTTGCTTATTGTTTTGAATGACGAGACGAGCTTGCCGTTTGCCTGATGATAAGCGATATGACCGCCCATAAACAGTAGAAACACCATCCAACACCTTGAATTACAAAGTATTGTTTGGTATTCCACTGCGCTCGACATCCTGAGACGTGAGATGTTAAGTATCATTATGTCCAGTAGTATTTACATTGGCTACAATGTTCTTCAAAGTGGAACACAACAGTGACTACACATCGCTGCTTGGCGTTTCAATACAATATGTAGATGAGCATAGATTGAAAATTTTATTTTCTTACGATAAAGTCGATTCTGAAATAGGCTTTAATTTTTAAAACTTGAGCACTATGTTTATGTATTTTACGGAAATTTCATCCAAAATGTAGGTCACTTAAAATAATTTTAAAGTAATAATATAATAATAATATCAGCCTTGTATTATATACCGTCCCACTGCTGGCCACGGGTCTCTACTACTGAGAGGACTTAGGCCTTAGTCCACCACGCTGGCCTAGTGCGGATGGGAAGACTTCACACACCCTCAAATTTGATTTGGATTTTTAAGGATTTAATAATTAATAATAATTTGAAAGTATTTGATTTTAAATGTCTTTATTCATATAGATTATATACAGAAATAACTTAAATATAGAAAGCCTCGGATTGTTCTTGTTTACATGTTACTCTTGAACTTCAGGGATAAGTGCTAATTGGTGACATACGTTACGCAACCGATCTCGGAGCCACTTCGAAACAACTTAGGTACTTAAGTTAAGGGTAATGAAAACACATATACTTTTACAAAATAATATATTAGAATGTAAATTATCTGGATACATTAACGATGCAACTATATACTTTAACATAATTTATAAACAGATCTTTATAACTAGGAACATAATAATTAATAATACGACGTACATAGATTTATTTACACGACTAAACGTAATCATTTATAATCCATTAAATCGAGATCATTAGAATTCCACGCCTATTATCCTGCACATAATCAAAAATTATATTAAATCATTTAATAAAATTGTGCGAGAAATTAATGAAATAACCTATAACTATCATTTACAGAATATAGACGCGATAATAAGAACTATTCTATACCTATCACAATTAAATTCGAAATACTATCAGTCTTTAGGTATATCCGTAGGCACCAGGAACATGTGGATTGAATTTGAAACCATGATGGCGTACCTGTAACAAGCAAAATTTTGTTTATTAAAAATTCATAGCAAATCAAAAGCCAATTTTAGAACAAAACATCCATGGTCGAAATTAGCATAGTATAGTTGGGTTTTCCGAGCGCGCCCGGATAGCTTTTCGCCTGGTTCTTTGTGGCAGCAAATTCATTGAGTCGCCTTGGGTGATTGAAAACTGTACACTACTGATGGTTGAAAAAGAGGATCATGGATCGCCTCACAGTGATGGACGGATTTCGGACGGGCGGTTTCTTACGGACTTATTGTCTTACGGTAGACTAAGGCCATTCCCTCGTGCGTCCAACAGCGCCACCGCAGGTTATCTCCTTATCTTAGTTTATTCTCTTCCCGATAGACTTCAGAGGTCTGAGTGTAGTCACGACTTGCGTTAGCTAATATTTTAGGACATTAGAGAAATGAGGTAAAGACATAGAGAACAGTTAAAGTTAGATATATTCTGGTAAGTTTACTGGTGAATCCTGCATATCTGGGGTCTCTCATCGCCATTTTTAATAAACGTTCCCAATCGTTTTTTTCGAGCCTTCTTATAAATGGTCCAATCAGAACAAAGCTTTTTTTGACATGCATACAAATTAGTTATTTTGATTTGTTTATTCTCAGTATCGGTTTGAAGATTGAGATTGGGATTGGGATCGTTTATTAAAAAGGTTGTTAGTCAGTAAGTACAGAATCTAAAAATCAATAATATATTTTGCCAAAATATCGCATGTACCTGCTAACGCCACAAAACAGGTTCTTGATTCATATATCGTTACATTTAAAAGCGAAACGTTTCAATTATGTACCTGAACAGGGTCCCACAGTAAACTCATTCATAAGAACTGCTAGAATGCAATAAAAAGTATTCTTGTTCGCAGCTAGGGAGCGACAAAAACACACAATGACCATCATGGGAACAGGTAGGTCCGTTTCGAATAAACGGCTCGTAAATTATGGGCACAGATTTAAGCTAGATTTTTTTATGAATTCGTATTTTCATCTTTATTAGTTTTTTATTGTAGTTTGTCTGGAATAGAATTAGGATCTTTTGTTTGCTGCTAAGATAGGTTTATCACAACATACAGAAAACCAATTGCCTAGGTTATGAATTATGGGTTTTTAATATTTTTCTTACAATATTACAAAATCTGGGGAAATTTCCTATATGAGAGAGACTTTCCAGAAGTAAAGTACGCATTAAGTAAGTGCCTACTTAATAGTTGATAACTACGAGTTATGAGTTGGTTTAATAAATCGTACCAATTAAAAGTCCCGATGATAAATACCAGAACCCTCGAAGACGATCGAGTGAAGAAGTGTAAATAATAATAAGGAAGAAATCTCCCTCCTTTCATACCTTCTTTCATTATGATACGTGTTTCGACATAAATATAGACAAAATATTAACTTAGTGTTTATATAGAACAAGAATATTATTAGTCAATCCCCGGGGGGTAAATGTAGGAAATACTAGAAAGCATATAAATTAATTTTATCAAGTACAGTCCTCTGGGTGTTTGCGCCTAGTTGACCCGCGATAAACTTTGATGACATAAATAATTGTGCCTTACATGCCTTGCGCATGGAATAATACAGGTTGTTATGTCCTCGAATAACAAAGGTTGATAAACAATATATATGAAGTGTTTTACCTAAGTATAGAGAAAGTACAAGGTCGATATGTGTTCAACAAAACATAGATAGATAGCAGCTATTAAAAGGCATTGTTCTCCCTTCATGTTTTTGAAATATTTGAAAGGTTAGAAAGTTATTCGAGGCAGTTTTTTTATTTGGCAATGTCCGAAAAGTGATTTGGTTCTAATCGTCAAATATTGTTAAAAACTTCCAAAGAGGGTAAATAAAAACCAACAACAATCCAAAAAATAATTGACCCTTATATACGGGAATAAGTTTTTTTTAAACGCTTGCAATATCTACTTATAAACTCTATTTTTTTTTTGTAGTCGATGCCTAATTTTTCTTGAACATTGTTTTCGTATACATGTTTGTTTCTTAGTTTGTAATTTAAAATGTTCTTAAGACTCTGAATAAAAGCATTTGAAAAACTAATGGATATAGCATGGATAATACTTGGAAAAATTTGCAAACTAAGTATTAAAGCCAGCCGCCCATGACGTTCAACAATGTTTCATCAAGATCTGTTATCGCTGTTAGCAACAGCCGATAGTTGCCGGTCATTCACCCTGAACTGATACATAATATACACCATTACATAAAAAGTAATTCGATATAGGTAACGGCAAATCAATCTTTGCAGCCCGATATTATAATTATCGTCGTCCGCCTGTCTGGTTTAAAAATACGCGGACACAGTTACACATTTTATTATTTTTATTGATACAGGCCATGGAAACAACCGTGGCCTGGTCAGATACGAGAAATTCTGCAAAAACATGTACCAATAACTGTGCTATAATTAGTTTAGTTGACTGCAATGGAACATTCTTCTGCGCCTTAATACTATTTGTGTTGACGCGCAGAAAAATTGATACCCATACATACTAAAGTAAATAAGTCAAGAGGAAATTATTCGGAAATAGGAAATTGATTTTTATTACAGTCAATTAACTCGAATATTAATATTTGTTGAATCTACACTTTCTCGCCGAACACTTTTTGTGATAAAGATGAACGAAGCCAAATATGAATAAAACGAATTCTATCTCTGATACATAATCATAAAATTAACAAATTATTTTCTAAGCAACATATCAGATTAGACTTTTTTGGTGTTTCATTCACCTTTTATTTACCTATCATCGTTAGGTTTTGTGTTGAAAAAGGTAATTTTCTTTCAAGATTTAGATGTTCATATCGTATTACATAGACTGTATTATACTCGTAACTAACAAGCCGAGGGTTTGATGCGCTTTTATCGGAACGGAACTCTAGCACCGAATTCTTATCACTTGTGATTATGAAACATCCCCATTTCCGATATAGACGTATGCTAAATAAGTAAACAGGTCGTACTTTGTTGCTAGCGTGGAGACTTCACTAGTTGCTATCAATAAACACATAACAACCGATGGATTAATCTCAATAATATGTTTAATTAGTTTCGTGCATATACATGTCTTTCTTTATATACCACCCCAAATTGATTAGTAGAGAATGCCTTTGCCTAAGTCCGCCTTTCCATCCCTATACCTAAGTTACCTGTAAACTTGTAACTTGTAACTGTTCTGGCTGGTTTATTTCTTGATCGATCGGAAGGTAACGATTGGGATCATTTTGATAGCCAGTCATAGCAAACATTATCTATTTACAAATTGAATACGGTCATTATATTTTGAGTTTTATGTATTATTAAGTTTTCAATGTGTTATGAAGAATTTAGGTATCTGTTGAAAATACCTCGTCTATATGATTTACGGCATTGCTTTTCAAACTGGATGTTGCAGCCCCAAAGGGAGCCGTGCCAGTAAGTAAATGATGGCGTTCATGTAGATTTTGTCAATCAATCTCTATCCATCGGGAACAGTATTTTTTTCTGGATTAAAGATACCGTATATACTTCTGTACCCCTGACAACGTATAAGCATAATTTCATGATCACTAGTTTGAGTAGTAAAGGCGTGAAAGCGTTACAAATAAATAACCTCATTTTTCTAATATTATTTAGGACACTTGGTGAGCTACTTGGTTCCAAACTTCCTTGTATATTAGACTACAGTGTGGCGTAACAAAATGTATTTTGGGAATTCCAGATCTACCGTTTCTGAACTTGATGATAACTTAAATCTGAGGTTTATGCAACTTTTATTCCGGAAACTGAATTTTATCATTTATGTGGACGTAGTTGAAGCAGTTGTTGATTGTATGATAAAAATGTTCGTTGTTTTTACGTCAATAAAGTTAATTATCAGAGTATTACCCTAAGAAAATATGCAGTAATGAATATTATGTTCATTGCGTTAATTTATTGCAGTTTTATCATTAAACGCATAATTATAAAGTACGTCCACTGTAGTGATGTTTTTCTTACCCATATTATCTTACAGAGGCAACTTTGTTGCAATATTAGGTAAGCACATTATCAGATCTAATATACTGGCCTCATGACATGAAGTGGCTAAATTAATATAATAGATGTACGAAAGCTCACTATTACATAATTATTATATATAATTGAATCTAAACGCAATAGTTAGAGTGAGGCCGACAAACAAGACGTTTATAATAATTCTTGTTTTATGGTACAAATCTAATCGCATCCAAAACATTTGTTTATTAGAATTCAATATTACTATATCTGTTTGCATTTAGTATTAGTAAAACTTTATTGTACACTGGTATGGTTCTACTATGCCTTAAACAGGTAGGTAATATTCTATGATCGAAAAAAATCATAAAAATGGCTTACATTAAGGCGTTCATCCGAAGACTTGTTGCGCTGCATACGTGATGTGAAGGTACCCGTCTTCGGCCCGGAACTGTTCGTACGCCTGCGCCATTGTCATACTGTTACTCGCCAATACTTTGTCATTCACTAACAGGTACAAAGCCTGCGAACCAAAACCTTCTATTATTCACTGCTATAATAAAATCCACCTTTTGTTAGGTAACAATACCGGTCGTGGTACCTGACAAATTTTGTTATTCAAAACAGACGAGGAGTAATATTGCGATTAGTGTATCCAAAACCTGTTTCGCAAAATTTGTTTATATCAGGTAGACGGTTATCAAATTAACGAAAACATGCCCCAAAAGACAGCGTTACCGGCCTTACTACCAAGCTATTTATTAGAATTTTCAATATAATATTGTTTACTTATGTATTTAAGAATTAGCTGCTCATTGACAGGAATACTTCTTTAATGATAAATGAAACGTACCTGGGATTCGCGCAATTTCATTTTTGCTCTGATGATGTAAAGAAACTGGGACATCGTTAGTTCTTGTGGCACGAGGAATTTCGTTCTTCCTAAAGCTGGCACCTCGCGCTCCCTCACATATCTTTGAACGTATAACTACAACAAACAAATATTTGTTAATCACTTTCACACAAAAATATGGTAATGTAAGTATGCTCATGCCACTCACCGGTACTTTATTTGGGAATCTGTGTCTAATGGCTTCAACTTCTTGATTTGGTTTCGCTTTCATTTCTGAAATAATACACAATTCTATAATATTTGTTTATAACACGCGTATTTTACGCAAAATAGACGTCGAAAGTATATCCAATGTAAAAATAAAATGATTCCAGTTTTTATCTTGTAAATTGATCTATCAATATTTAAAGAACGCAACGTATCCACCAATCAATGCTTACCAATATCCATAATATTTAATTTACATAATTAAATTAAGGCTGTTTATACTTTAACCCGTGAGGTAGCTGAATGTTTGCCGGCAAACATTGACAGCTACGCGTGTGACGGAAAAATAACCTTATTATGTAGTATATATGTAGTATATAAGGTTATAATCCCGTGACACACGCAAATGTCATGTAGCTGTCTTGGCTCGCCGGCGATTCACGAGAGACCAAGAGTTAATTAATCACTTTCCCCAAGTCCGATTAAACTTTGCAGACTGATAAATTTCCTATCAAATATTGTTACTGTTTACATATTATCTATTGTTACAGTAGGTGAACTGATTAGATATAAAATGCATATCTATATTACCTTATTTTTATTAATGTCAATATTTAATAACTATCAGATGTCCTTTCAAACTTAAAACGAAATGGAACAATTATAAAAGGTACCCAATCTTACCATCTTTATACCCGAATACTTCTTGCGAGGCGTAAGTTATATATAGGAATCCATCTTCGTCACCATAATGTTCGTATGCTTGCGCCATTGTGAGACTCATGCTCAGCATCGATCTATTGTTGATTATTAAATACAGCGCCTGGGACACAAAAATAAATGTCCATTCAAATACAAACGAGCATATTTGAATAATGGAAAACGTACCTAATTAAATTGATTTAATTTTCTTTTGTTTAATTTTGCAGTTGAATGACGAGAAGAGTACTTAAACCCTGATGGTAAGCGATACGGCCACTCATATACAGTGGCAACACAATGCAGAACTTTGAATTATAAATTACTGCGTGACATTCCATTGCGCTAGTCACCCTGAGACACAAGACTTGAATTGAACTTCTTAATTATAAGCCGAAATTTTATCGTGATAAAGGTCCTTCGAACCGGATCACGTCTTAGAAAGCTTGGGCAGACAAATCGGCGCTCTATTTAGCAGTGCATTAACCAATAAACAGCAACAAAATCACTGTTCCATTATCATTCAATTAGCATTAATTATTATAAATGCTTATTGTTTTGTTATGCAATAATATTACAGATAAAACTATAGTTTAACACTTATTCATATGTTGCACTTACTTGATTCGGCTTGATTCTTATTCTGTTTCTTATGATGACTAAAAACTGCGACATTGTGATGTCTTCGGGAACTAAGAATTTTGATTTATCCAACGTTGGTAAATTTCTTTCTTTGTGATATCTCTCAACTATTAACTGTGAACAATGTAATGCATCTAATCAATAATAGTTTACTTATTAACTTGTAATTAGTGTACTAATTAAATATAAGTAATAAGATATCTGACTTACTGGTATTTTTGTGGGAAACTTGCTCTTAATCGCCATTACTTCTTCTTTTCTGCAAACTACAATAAAATAAAATATTAAAAATATTATTGAAACAAACTAAAGATTTTTTTAAATATCCCCTCCATCGATTTACATACTAATTCAGATATTTTAAGCAGTTTCAAGGAGTAGGAACATTTTATTATCGAATACTACTAGGAATACGTACGGTTTATATTAATTTTGTCCATCGTTAAAGTATTTCAGACATGACAAACTACTACCTGCGTCGACCTGTCGGTTGGAGCAATACCTTTGTCAATTTTTTACTAAAAGATTATAAACGTAGTCTTTACATTAGAGAAACTAAACATTTTCTGTACGTATTCATTTGTGAAGGTTTAAATTATTTTAAAGTTTAAACATTCCTCTAGCACAACTCTAGAGCCACAATGAAGTTAACTGTGGAGTATCAATATATACACTGTTAAATTTATTTTTATTTATAATACTATGCCCATTGGTGTAAGCAACGTAACGATTTCTATAAGTGTAGTCTCATATTATTCTAAGCACGGGCCCATTTGACGTGACAGACCCTTCATCAAACAGGTTTCTGTTTCGTTGAATACCCGGCGAACGGAGCCCAACCTTATGCGTGTGATAAGTCACGTATTACCAATCGACGTTATTTACAAATTAAATTACAATTAACGCAAATTTGACGTTGATAAAGCGCATACTAGTCGGTAAACACAAATTCTGGGGTTCATTAAACTTTATTTGCGTGTATTCGTAGATTTGTTGCTATTTTACACGCAGTAGGTAAGTACCTACGCTGGTTGAACTTATGCACACATTTGCTGTCAACAACATATCAGTGTTTGTTGTTTGATGACGCCGAAACTGTAGTCCAATATGAATTAATGATATTGTTTGAACTAGTGCGTATTTATACCCCGAATAGCATTTTCGTAGCAAATCGTACCTAATTTTTTTCCTATCGGACAAAATTTGTTACCATCTAGGTACGTAGGAAAATAAATCCTAGGATAATTTGTTATTGCTAACCCATTTTAAATACTTACTCAAAATGTATACAAACAATTCAATTTTACGGACCTACTTCATATTTTTATATGATGGAAATTCATTAGGGACCTAGGCAAGTATTTAACTTACTATGTTCTTAAAAAATTCTCTGAACATAGTGAGCTCGGAAAATATACTTAAGTAATTTAATATTTTTATGGAAGATGTTAATTGATCTTTATAACAGAATTTTTACTAATTTTTTTTCAACATGGATTTTTTATATTGAATCCGTATATTATTTACGTACCTACCTACATAATATATCTAATAGCTAATAATGTGTCTGTTTGTTGTTTCTAAACAATTAGGGTTAATGACCTTAAGTGTCGCTTTAATACCATTGTTATGAAAAGAATTCGTCAAAAAATTAAAGAGAGGTACTTCTAAAGCAATGTCAAGTGCATTTATAGTCTTCAACACAAATTCTTTAAATGACAACGTGCTCAAGCTAAAATTCAATCGTAAAATTATCCTTAGGTATTTAACCACTTTGATTTCTTCTAGCGGACGAAGGAGCGATACACAGTAATACTTAGTAATGAGCGACTAAGTACACAGTTTTCTTAACATTTTGGGAAGCTTAATATATTTAGAATAGGAAGGTACGTACTACTTCATTTTGTCCCCTAACAGGGATAAAACCATATTAACTCATCAATAATCCTGTAAACGTTAGAAGATTCCAGATTCAATTATCTACTTAAAACCGGTTTCATAACCAGGTTACAGCTTTGTTTTCTAATATACTATGTAATCCGCCCTAAAACCGCTGCGTTCAATGCGTCCACTACCGTTAAGACGCATTGTGAACTACTCGGAACTTTCTAGAAAATATTTTAAAATTAATGTAGTTTTAAATTTATGTACATAAATCATCATCTACGACAGAGCAATAGGCCAACAAAAGGCTGTCACATTAGTATGATGGTGATAGATGGTGCGGTTTTCGGATAAGTTACAATAGACTTATGGTATTTTCCAGAAGGGTCAAGGATCTCTAGATTTACAAAGACTATAATAATTTATGACATAATAATTTTAATATAAATCGAAGAAATTAAAATAAATATTCCCTAAAAGTAAAACCTTATAAATAAAATGTAAAGGTAGACTTACCAAATGATTTTTTCGATTTAAAACACTGTTTAACATTGTGATTCACATCGTGTTTAATTAAGGTTGTGATAAAGTTCAACTCCATTTTGAAAAAATGCCGGGCACATAAAAATAAATCGCGTTTGCCGGCGAGAGCACGCACGTTCCGCTCGCAGTCCAAGTCCCGACTACTGCAGAGCAAACAACAGCGGGTAGTTTTATCATTCGCTCAGGGGTCGACACTTGTAAACAACATCCGATAATCAATTCCCTTTTATTTTCTGTACTTGTACATACCAATTAGTAATGTAATTTGCTACAAAGTTGGAGGCGGGATGCACAGTTTAAGAGGGCATTTAAGATAGTCTTCTGGAGAAACGTGGGGCGATTTCATATGACATGGTTATGGTAGGTCGAGCTACCAGTATTTGCGTACGATGGTTAATATAATTTCATATACAATTATTTATTTATAACATCGCCATTACAGCTTTATTACGGCAGAGGTTCTGCTTTCATGGTAAAGTCCGTATGACTAACGCTACGTCTACCTTTATCCAACCTTCGTTTGGGATAACCGACTTTCGGGTTGTAGACGGATAAAGATAGGAGCACGCGACTAAGTCCTTCTCCTTTTTAACTGGGTCATAACGAAGAAGGACACTCATGACCACGCTGTCAAGATTTTCTCCATATAATCTTAATTAAAAGTTGTTAGTCTTCTTGACGACGTTCGCGGGTCGCTAACTAGATCGTAAAGAACCATAGATGGATGGGTAAAAATAATGAAAATCGTATAAGTGATGGAAATATCTAGAACTGCTGAACGTTACACCACTTATACCCACCTACTTATGTATTGACGCTAATTGAAAAAAATATAGCTAGCAATGGCAGTGTCCATATACTTAACCCGATTTCTGCCGGCTTCCATTTCATAGTTTATGAAAAATCTAATTATCATTAGACGGTTTTGCAGACCGCATTTGTGAACATTATTAGTACTTATATTCTGTATCGGGTTCCTTTTTGGAAAATTTCACGCTTCCCCACTGATAACTAGCGAATTCACTAGTAAGTTCTAGAAACGTGGGTAAACATAATATCTACCCATATGAGTACCTACCAGTTTGGTTCGATATTATTTTTACATCTGTGAATTGCGTTTGATGAATTTGGTTTAATTCTGCAATTTGCCGTGTAATCCCTCATAATTGGAATCGTAGAATTAAAAAAATCCCTGAAAAATAAAAGTTTTTCATTTCTTTAACAGAGTCATCAACATAATTTACTAAATACTCCTTAGGTATAGGGTACTTTATATAAGTATATATTATCCACATTGCTATTATTAGTCTCGTAGGCACTGTAAAAGTGTATTTAATAATAAGACAAATAAAGGTTTCTGTGTTCTGCGTAATCCCTTATACCGGAATTAGGTATGTACATTAAAAAAGGATCGCTTCAGGTAATTTGTGATTAAATTATTCTAAAAATATCACCCCCTTTGATTTATCTGCAACTTATATGCATTGTGGACTGTGCTCAATGGCCATTCCGGAAGGCAATATTTGTTTTTTGTATTATTATTATATTTATTTTTTTAATAGGTAAGTATAAAAAGGCAATTGGTCGTATAACAAAGCTAAGTAAATAATTTCTGCAGCATATTTTGAAATGTTGCGCCGAACTAAAAATGGCGTGGCTTGATGTAGTATAGAGCAACCTAACGGCAGGAGAATGATGACACTAGGAAGAAAATCTTGATTTGGATGAAATTTGACCCACTGATGGAACGTGTCTTGCAATAAGCTATTTTTATCTCAGGAATTTGCTTCCGTGGGTTATACTTATTTGAATTTTATATCTGATTTTTATTTAAATGGTGCTAGCGTCGAATAGAACGCGCTATAGATTGCTATAACAGGGATTTACTGATTTTAGTAGCGGAAAAAGCTTTTAACGTGGGCGAAGCCGCAAACAACACCTACTTAGTTGCAAATACAGCATTTCCATGTATAATGGATTGATAAGGTTAGGCAAAAAAAATTATCAGGCTCAAAATTACTTATATCTTTTTCTTTTGGATTTTGTGACTTATGCTAACACACATTTTAATTTGTTTCATTCTAGAAGTTAATTAATCTGTATGTGTTACATATCGTCCCGGCCTTACATAGCTACTAATAATAATGAATTAAATTATTATCGTTATTTGTCACACGGTCGCTCATGCGGTAAGTGTACTTATGCCCAAGCGTAAATATAGGAATGTTTTGTTATTTACATCTAAACCGATGACGATGAATCATGATAATACTTGTACATTATTGTTATCTCAAATGGGGTGTGTCTAATTGGTGTCCACACGATAACAGACTGATCAGCTCGATTAAAGCAAAATTACTAATTAAATCCTTACTGGATTTTATTGCTTATGGTTAGTAAAATGTTTCAAGACAGAGTAATCAATTATTTAATTATTAATTTTTTACACCAAAATACTAATTTACATACTTGTGCTGAATTAATGGGACTAATTATAAGAATTTCACTTCCTCGGTAAACAATAAATTAAAGTAAGTACAAAATATGTTATCAAGCCCTCACATCTTCAAATAAACGGCTACGGCATACTGAAGTTCCCCCCAATGAGGCACTCTTTAGAACAGACAGGAAATAAAGGGGCAAAATATATAGGTACTTTCATCCTCCTATTGTATTAAACCTGTGTGAAGCGCGTTTTTTTGCGTTTGTATCGATACAAACGCATGCAATCTGCTAAAACGCGTCGATGGCGCGCTCATAAAAAACGTGCGTCGTCAGCACAATCAAAAAATATCGCGTGTAAATGCTCTTATTCTACACTCCACTGACAGAAACATGAAGATACCCCAACCATAAACTAAGTAGACATACCGTTTTGTCTTTCTGAATAGGCAAAAAATATTTGTAAGCCTTATGTGTACGTTCTTCAATCGATACCTGGTGATGTCTATTTACTCGAAATTTAAGCTCTCTGTATCTAGGTATAATAATATCATAAAGTATTAAATATGACGGATGATTGCAGGAAATAAATCGTAGATAAGTATCATCCTTATTTAAAAGCGAGTAGCCAACCAATGACCACGTGGAACTTATACTTACTTAGTAGAAAGTCATTATTAACCATCACATAAGTCGATCAATCAAAAAAACAATTTAGTCGAATTGGGAACCTCCTCCTTTTTTGAAGTTGGCTAATAAATGGAACTTGCATTGCTAAATGAAAATAGCCTTTGAAAATCTCATTGACTAGGAATAATAAATAGTTAGGCACCTAATAATTGTGGAGATAAAGATTTTTATGTTAAGGCAGTGATAGGTCAGTTTATCTAACTGACACAGGTTTATCATACGTATTTGTTAACGTTTAAATTTGTTTCTGTCTCATTGTCATAGTTTTATTGCGGTTATACTGACGTACTAAGATTCAATCCCCGGAACCCATAAAATGATATTAGGTTCTTCTGCTCAGTTGATCCTGAGCCGAAGTAAATGGTAAGTAATTGGCTCGCCCCTTATTACATAGGATCTTAGATACTTAATTAAAGTTCGGAAAATGATGTGATTATGATATTTAACACTCCTACCTACCCCTGGAAAAGGAAAAAATGCGGGAGAACTTCCACTACCTCCTAGATTGGTCTAGTAGGTAGGTACTTATTATGCTGTAGGTAGACATACATAATTTTCCGGCCAAAAATTTGTCTAGAGCCCATTGTATATCTGAGGCAAAATCAACCTTTTAAGATAATTTTCGTCTCTCATGATACTATTATTCTAATTTTAGTAGATATAAAGAGTGTAAGATATTAGCAAGTTATTTCAATGATGAAGTAAATTTAAAAATGGAATCATTCCGAAAATTTCTCGTTTCATAAAATGGCTTCAACTAAAGAGCATTTATTACTTCGACTAAGTAAGTATATCGCTAAGAAACTATTTTCCTGTGATGCTGATTGCTGCGAACAGGGACAAATAAGTATAGATGCTGTTAACAAAGAATACTTATAGTAAGTACTCTTCTTATACCGCATACGAACTCAGATGAAGGAAAGTCAGGAACCTACATGCTCTTTAGTTTCTAACGATAGCTGTCAATCTTCTGTCTAAACTCTGACCTCTGACGTTAGTACTGTCACATTAGATATTTTGTAATTCCAGATTACGTAGAAAATGGTTTATGTATTTTAGTCAAATGTGGAATCATAATAATTTTTACCACACCCGTAATTAAGATAACGTTGTAGCGATTACTTGATAATATTAATACATACTTAAATTTTCAGATAAATTAAATTTTGTACGCTTAACATTTTTATCTGACACTTGACAGCTAGGCATCTAACATAATCAATTGGTACATAGTTAAATGGAACGTTGCGTTCTGCGCGGAAGAAATTATTGACTTTTTAGAAATAAAATAACTTTAAAATACATGCTAATTAAACTCCGACTAAACCTCGTAATATACCATGCTACAATATCTATAAAATCTCTTGCCGCTATTTATATAATTTCGCATAATACCACCGAATAAATTGGCTTTAGAATCGATAACCCAGTTTTGTAAAACTACGAAAATTGTGAATGTGCTAGTATGTCGTGTTAAGATAATATATTACAATCTAGAGGAGGCGGATATTGCGACGATTCATAATGTTGTTCACCCCTATCTATATCGCGATGACTTTCATTAAGACTTGGCGCATCCGTTCGTTTAGGGCTCGGCTACTGGAGTTCCTGAGCGGCAATACGAGTGTCGCATTCTGTAAAGTTCCTGAAAATGCAGCCGGTAAATATAAACTTATACTATCATTATCCTATCAACTGCATCAGCAGTAGATGTAATTTACTAACTTGTTCTTTAATATAAAATTTTATACTAAATGTTTATTGGTTTCTGCATGCTGCAATTAATTTAGTAATAAATGGTTTTTGTTTAGTATTTTTAATATTATTGATCATGATAGTTAAGTTTCACTAATTGACAATATCAAGTTAACCTGTATGAATAACATTTTTTATCTTAATTATTATTATTTAAACTACTAAAGGTCACCTTTAAGTTAATATTATTTAAAAAAAAACATTAAGGCACAGTTACATAACTGTAGTTGCATATTTATAATTTTTTAATTCATTCAGTAATTCAAACCCCTGTACCATCTAAAAAAATAATATAGAATGGTGATCAAATAATTTGTAACAGGTGTTACGAACAGCCATTGCAATGAAATGTAACTTCAAAATAATCAAACTCATAATAATTGAACGCAAAAATGTGTAATAATAATCTAAACCTGTAAAACATTTACATTTATCATGATCTCCATCTCAAAAATTAAAAAAAAACAATAATTTTTTGTACCCCTTACAATGAGATATATTATTTAAATTTGATAGTTATTTAACCCTAATGGTTTTCTCCCGACCTCACTGTGAAATTGTCATGTTATTATGAGAAAAGTGTAATACACGCAAACATAAACAAATTTTTCAGAAACACCAACACTTAGTTCCAAGCTATGTACAAATCCCAAAAATGCATATCTCTGCAATCTGTTTGACTATACTAACACTACAAGGATATGCAGCATGAAACCCACACAGTGCATTGACGTTAGTGACTGGGTTACTTGTTCCGGTGGCCTTCCATTAGGTTCTGGAGATCAATCCCCAGTCACTGATCTGGATGTGGACATACTGTTTGAGTGTGAGATGGAACCGCATGACTCCAGCAATCACGATATTGCAAATGTAAGATATTTCATAAAATACCTACATTATAATAAAATATCATGTTGCTATAACTACAAAATAATAAAATTTTTGATCTACTTATCATGGAGATGTGGCTTATTAAAAAAAAAATCAAATAAAAGTGATATATTAATAATTTATTGTCATATTATAATAATAGTCTCATGTAAAACAAATCACTTACACATTCTTATATCATGGTATTGGATAAACCCCGTACTGAATTTTCAGCTGGAGTCTATCGGTCAT